>NW_028247435.1:0-373832 GCF_964263255.1 Lissotriton vulgaris | reverse complement strand
AACCACTTTTTAAACCCTCACAGTGACCAAAATTGCCATTTTTACAGAGTTTTGCTTACTCAAAATCTTCAATTTTGACCAATTTCAGGCACAGAAATGACTTTAAACACACTTATTGTAGTTGAAAAAGTAATAACTCACATCCAACCGTCATTTAAAGTCAAAAGATTAAATGTTAAAATTTCATCAATATTGACCATTTTTTCAACGTTCGACTGGTCCGGGGTCATCGTTTTTCATCAGAAAATGGATTTTTTGGACTCTACCAAAAATGATTCAAAATGTCATTTGGATCGGGCCTCATGTTGAATAACCACTTTTTAAACCCTCACAGTGACCAAAATTGCCATTTTTACAGAGTTTTGCTTACTCAAAATCTTCAATTTTGACCGATTTCAGGCACAGAAATGACTTTAAACACACTTATTTTAGTTGAAAAAGTAATAACTGACATCCAACCGTCATTTAAAGTCAAAAGATTAAATGTTAAAATTTCATCAATATTGACCATTTTTTCAACGTTCGACTGGTCCGGGGTTATCGTTTTTCATCAGAAAATTGATTTTTTGGACTCTACCAAAAATGATTCAAAATGTCATTTGGATCAGGCCTCATGTTGAATAACCACTTTTTAAACCCTCACAGTGACCAAAACTGCCATTTTTACAGAGTTTTGCTTACTGAAAATCTTCAATTTTGACCAATTTCAGGCACAGAAATGACTTTAAACACACTTATTTTAGTTGAAAAAGTAATAACTCACATCCAACCGTCATTTAAAGTCAAAAGATTAAATGTTAAAATTTCATCAATATTGACCATTTTTTCAACGTTCGACTGGTCCGGGGTCATCGTTTTTCATCAGAAAATTGATTTTTTGGACTATACCAAAAATGATTCAAAATGTCATTTGGATCGGGCCTCATGTTGAATAACCACTTTTTAAACCCTCACAGTGACCAAAACTGCCATTTTTACAGAGTTTTGCTTACTCAAAATCTTCAATTTTGACCAATTTCAGGCACAGAAATTACTTTAAACACACTTATTTTAGTTGAAAAAGTAATAACTCACATCCAACCGTCATTTAAAGTCAAAAGATTAAATGTTAAAATTTCATCAATATTGACCATTTTTTCAACGTTCGACTGGTCCGGGGTCATCGTTTTTCATCAGAAAATTGATTTTTTGGACTCTACCAAAAATGATTCAAAATGTCATTTGGATCGGGCCTCATGTTGAAGAACCACTTTTTAAACCCTCACAGTGACCAAAACTGCCATTTTTACAGAGTTTTGCTTACTCAAAATCTTCAAGTTTGACCAATTTCAGGCACAGAAATGACTTTAAACACACTTATTTTAGTTGAAAAAGTAATAACTCACATCCAACCGTCATTTAAAGTCAAAAGATTAAATGTTAAAATTTCATCAATATTGACCATTTTTTCAACGTTCGACTGATCCGGGGTCATCGTTTTTCATCAGGAAATTGATTTTTTGGACTCTACCAAAAATGATTCAAAATTACATTTGGATCGGGCCTCATGTTAAATAACCACTTTTTAAACCCTCACAGTGACCAAAATTGCCATTTTTACAGAGTTTTGCTTACTCAAAATCTTCAATTTTGACCAATTTCAGGCACAGAAATGACTTTAAACACACTTATTTTAGTTGAAAAAGTAATAACTCACATCCAACCGTCATTTAAAGTCAAAAGATTAGATGTTAAAATTTCATCAATATTGACCAATGTTTTTCAACGTTTGACTGGTCCGGGGTCATCATTTTTTCATCAGAAAATGGATTTTTTGGACTCTACCAAAAATGATTCAAAATGTCATTTGGATCCGGCCTCATGTTGAATAACCACTTTTTAAACCCTCACAGTGACCAAAACTGCCATTTTTACAGAGTTTTGCTTACTCAAAATCTTCAATTTTGACCAATTTCAGGCACAGAAATGACTTTAAACACACTTATTTTAGTTGAAAAAGTAATAACTCACATCCAACCGTCATTTAAAGTGAAAAGATTAAATATTAAAATTTCATCAATATTGACCATTTTTTCAACGTTCGACTGGTCCGGGGTCATCGTTTTTCATCAGAAAATGGATTTTTTGGACTCTACCAAAAATGATTCAAAATGTCATTTGGATCGGGCCTCATGTTGAATAGCCACTTTTTAAACCCTCACAGTGACCAAAATTGCCATTTTTACAGAGTTTTGCTTACTCAAAATCTTCAATTTTGACCAATTTCAGGCACAGAAATGACTTTAAACACACTTATTTTAGTTGAAAAAGTAATAACTCACATCCAACCGTCATTTAAAGTCAAAAGATTAAATGTTAAAATTTCATCAATATTGACCATTTTTTCAACGTTCGACTGATCCGGGGTCATCGTTTTTCATCAGGAAATTGATTTTTTGGACTCTACCAAAAATGATTCAAAATGTCATTTGGATCAGGCCTCATGTTGAATAACCACTTTTTAAACCCTCACAGTGACCAAAACTGCCATTTTTACAGAGTTTTGCTTACTGAAAATCTTCAATTTTGACCAATTTCAGGCACAGAAATGACTTTAAACACACTTATTTTAGTTGAAAAAGTAATAACTCACATCCAACCGTCATTTAAAGTCAAAAGATTAAATGTTAAAATTTCATCAATATTGACCATTTTTTCAACGTTCGACTGGTCCGGGGTCATCGTTTTTCATCAGAAAATTGATTTTTTGGACTATACCAAAAATGATTCAAAATGTCATTTGGATCGGGCCTCATGTTGAATAACCACTTTTTAAACCCTCACAGTGACCAAAACTGCCATTTTTACAGAGTTTTGCTTACTCAAAATCTTCAATTTTGACCAATTTCAGGCACAGAAATTACTTTAAACACACTTATTTTAGTTGAAAAAGTAATAACTCACATCCAACCGTCATTTAAAGTCAAAAGATTAAATGTTAAAATTTCATCAATATTGACCATTTTTTCAACGTTCGACTGGTCCGGGGTCATCGTTTTTCATCAGAAAATTGATTTTTTGGACTCTACCAAAAATGATTCAAAATGTCATTTGGATCGGGCCTCATGTTGAAGAACCACTTTTTAAACCCTCACAGTGACCAAAACTGCCATTTTTACAGAGTTTTGCTTACTCAAAATCTTCAAGTTTGACCAATTTCAGGCACAGAAATGACTTTAAACACACTTATTTTAGTTGAAAAAGTAATAACTCACATCCAACCGTCATTTAAAGTCAAAAGATTAAATGTTAAAATTTCATCAATATTGACCATTTTTTCAACGTTCGACTGATCGGGGTCATCGTTTTTCATCAGGAAATTGATTTTTTGGACTCTACCAAAAATGATTCAAAATTACATTTGGATCGGGCCTCATGTTAAATAACCACTTTTTAAACCCTCACAGTGACCAAAATTGCCATTTTTACAGAGTTTTGCTTACTCAAAATCTTCAATTTTGACCAATTTCAGGCACAGAAATGACTTTAAACACACTTATTTTAGTTGAAAAAGTAATAACTCACATCCAACCGTCATTTAAAGTCAAAAGATTAAATGTTAAAATTTCATCAATATTGACCAATGTTTTTCAACGTTTGACTGGTCCGGGGTCATCATTTTTTCATCAGAAAATGGATTTTTTGGACTCTACCAAAAATGATTCAAAATGTCATTTGGATCCGGCCTCATGTTGAATAACCACTTTTTAAACCCTCACAGTGACCAAAACTGCCATTTTTACAGAGTTTTGCTTACTCAAAATCTTCAATTTTGACCAATTTCAGGCACAGAAATGACTTTAAACACACTTATTTTAGTTGAAAAAGTAATAACTCACATCCAACCGTCATTTAAAGTGAAAAGATTAAATATTAAAATTTCATCAATATTGACCATTTTTTCAACGTTCGACTGGTCCGGGGTCATCGTTTTTCATCAGAAAATTGATTTTTTGGACTCTACCAAAAATGATTCAAAATGTCATTTGGATCGGGCCTCATGTTGAATAGCCACTTTTTAAACCCTCACAGTGACCAAAATTGCCATTTTTACAGAGTTTTGCTTACTCAAAATCTTCAATTTTGACCAATTTCAGGCACAGAAATGACTTTAAACACACTTATTTTAGTTGAAAATGTAATAACTCACATCCAACCGTCATTTAAAGTCAAAAGATTAAATGTTAAAATTTCATCAATATTGACCATTTTTTCAACGCTCGACTGGTCCGGGGTCATCGTTTTTCATCAGAAAATGGATTTTTTGGACTCTACCAAAAATGATTCAAAATGTCATTTGGATCGGGCCTCATGTTGAATAACCACTTTTTAAACCCTCACAGTGACCAAAATTGCCATTTTTACAGAGTTTTGCTTACTCAAAATCTTCAATTTTGACCAATTTCAGGCACAGAAATGACTTTAAACACACTTATTGTAGTTGAAAAAGTAATAACTCACATCCAACCGTCATTTAAAGTCAAAAGATTAAATGTTAAAATTTCATCAATATTGACCATTTTTTCAACGTTCGACTGGTCCGGGGTCATCGTTTTTCATCAGAAAATGGATTTTTTGGACTCTACCAAAAATGATTCAAAATGTCATTTGGATCGGGCCTCATGTTGAATAACCACTTTTTAAACCCTCACAGTGACCAAAATTGCCATTTTTACAGAGTTTTGCTTACTCAAAATCTTCAATTTTGACCAATTTCAGGCACAGAAATGACTTTAAACACACTTATTTTAGTTGAAAATGTAATAACTCACATCCAACCGTCATTTAAAGTCAAAAGATTAAATGTTAAAATTTCATCAATATTGACCAATTTTTTCAACGTTCGACTGGTCCGGGGTCATCGTTTTTCATCAGAAAATGGATTTTTTGGACTCTACCAAAAATGATTCAAAATGTCATTTGGATCGGGCCTCATGTTGAATAACCACTTTTTAAACCCTCACAGTGACCAAAATTGCCATTTTTACAGAGTTTTGCTTACTCAAAATCTTCAATTTTGACCAATTTCAGGCACAGAAATGACTTTAAACACACTTATTTTAGTTGAAAATGTAATAACTCACATCCAACCGTCATTTAAAGTCAAAAGATTAAATGTTAAAATTTCATCAATATTGACCATTTTTTCAACGTTCGACTGGTCCGGGGTCATCGTTTTTCATCAGAAAATGGATTTTTTGGACTCTACCAAAAATGATTCAAAATGTCATTTGGATCGGGCCTCATGTTGAATAACCACTTTTTAAACCCTCACAGTGACCAAAATTGCCATTTTTACAGAGTTTTGCTTACTCAAAATCTTCAATTTTGACCAATTGCAGGCACAGAAATGACTTTAAACACACTTATTGTAGTTGAAAAAGTAATAACTCACATCCAACCGCCATTTAAAGTCAAAAGATTAAATGTTAAAATTTCATCAATATTGACCATTTTTTCAACGTTCGACTGGTCCGGGGTCATCGTTTTTCATCAGAAAATGGATTTTTTGGACTCTACCAAAAATGATTCAAAATGTCATTTGGATCGGGCCTCATGTTGAATAACCACTTTTTAAACCCTCACAGTGACCAAAATTGCCATTTTTACAGAGTTTTGCTTACTCAAAATCTTCAATTTTGACCAATTTCAGGCACAGAAATGACTTTAAACACACTTATTTTAGTTGAAAATGTAATAACTCACATCCAACCGTCATTTAAAGTCAAAAGATTAAATGTTAAAATTTCATCAATATTGACCATTTTTTCAACGTTCGACTGATCCGGGGTCATCGTTTTTCATCAGAAAATTGATTTTTTGGACTCTACCAAAAATGATTCAAAATGTCATTTGGATCGGTCCTCATGTTAAATAACCACTTTTTAAACCCTCACAGTGACCAAAATTGCCATTTTTACAGAGTTTTGCTTACTCAAAATCTTCAATTTTGACCAATTTCAGGCACAGAAATGACTTTAAACACACTTATTTTAGTTGAAAAAGTAATAACTCACATCCAACCGTCATTTAAAGTGAAAAGATTAAATATTAAAATTTCATCAATATTGACCATTTTTTCAACGTTCGACCGGTCCGGGGTCATCGTTTTTCATCAGAAAATTGATTTTTTGGACT
Organism: Lissotriton vulgaris; assembly: GCF_964263255.1. Classification (NCBI taxonomy): domain Eukaryota; kingdom Metazoa; phylum Chordata; class Amphibia; order Caudata; family Salamandridae; genus Lissotriton; species Lissotriton vulgaris. Next base: position 367,655 of record NW_028247435.1, on the reverse strand, counting down.
CTACCAAAAATGATTCAAAATGTCATTTGGATCGGGCCTCATGTTGAATAACCACTTTTTAAACCCTCACAGTGACCAAAATTGCCATTTTTACAGAGTTTTGCTTACTCAAAATCTTCAATTTTGACCAATTTCAGGCACAGAAATGACTTTAAACACACTTATTTTAGTTGAAAAAGTAATAACTCACATCCAACCGTCATTTAAAGTCAAAAGATTAAATGTTAAAATTTCATCAATATTGACCATTTTTTCAACGTTCGACTGGTCCGGGGTCATCGTTTTTCATCAGAAAATGGATTTTTTGGACTCTACCAAAAATGATTCAAAATGTCATTTGGATCAGGCCTCATGTTGAATAACCACTTTTTAAACCCTCACAGTGACCAAAACTGCCATTTTTACAGAGTTTTGCTTACTCAAAATCTTCAATTTTGACCAATTTCAGGCACAGAAATGACTTTAAACACACTTATTTTAGTTGAAAATGTAATAACTCACATCCAACCGTCATTTAAAGTCAAAAGATTAAATGTTAAAATTTCATCAATATTGACCATTTTTTCAACGTTCGACTGGTCCGGGGTCATCGTTTTTCATCAGAAAATTGATTTTTTGGACTCTACCAAAAATGATTCAAAATGTCATTTGGATCGGGCCTCATGTTGAAGAACCACTTTTTAAACCCTCACAGTGACCAAAACTGCCATTTTTACAGAGTTTTGCTTACTCAAAATCTTCAATTTTGACCAATTTCAGGCACAGAAATGACTTTAAACACACTTATTTTAGTTGAAAAAGTAATAACTCACATCCAACCGTCATTTAAAGTCAAAAGATTAAATGTTAAAATTTCATCAATATTGACCATTTTTTCAACGTTCGACTGGTCCGGGGTCATCGTTTTTCATCAGAAAATTGATTTTTTGGACTCTACCAAAAATGATTCAAAATGTCATTTGGATCGGGCCTCATGTTGAAGAACCACTTTTTAAACCCTCACAGTGACCAAAACTGCCATTTTTACAGAGTTTTGCTTACTCAAAATCTTCAATTTTGACCAATTTCAGGCACAGAAATGACTTTAAACACACTTATTTTAGTTGAAAAAGTAATCACTCACATCCAACCGTCATTTAAAGTCAAAAGATTAAATGTTAAAATTTCATCAATATTGACCATTTTTTCAACGTTCGACTGGTCCGGGGTCATCGTTTTTCATCAGAAAATTGATTTTTTGGACTCTACCAAAAATGATTCAAAATGTCATTTGGATCGGGCCTCATGTTGAATAACCACTTTTTAAACCCTCACAGTGACCAAAATTGCCATTTTTACCGAGTTTTTCATACTCAAAATCTCCAATTTTGACCAATTCAGGCACAGAAATGACTTTAAACACACTTATTTTAGTTGAAAAAGTAATAACTCACATCCAACCGTCATTTAAAGTCAAAAGATTAAATGTTAAAATTTCATCAATATTGACCATTTTTTCAACGTTCGACTGGTCCGGGGTCATCGTTTTTCATCAGAAAATTGATTTTTTGGACTCTACCAAAAATGATTCAAAATGTCATTTGGATCGGGCCTCATGTTGAATAACCACTTTTTAAACCCTCACAGTGACCAAAATTGCAATTTTTACAGAGTTTTGCTTACTCAAAAGCTTCAAATTTGACCAATTTCAGGCACAAAAATGACTTTAAACACACTTATTTTAGTTGAAAAAGTAATAACTCACATCCAACCGTCATTTAAAGTCAAAAGATTAAATGTTAAAATTTCATCAATATTGACCATTTTTTCAACGTTCGACTGGTCCGGGGTCATCGTTTTTCATCAGAAAATTGATTTTTTCGGACTCTACCAAAAATGATTCAAAATGTCATTTGGATCGGGCCTCATGTTGAAGAACCACTTTTTAAACCCTCACAGTGACCAAAACTGCCATTTTTACAGAGTTTTGCTTACTCAAAATCTTCAATTTTGACCAATTTCAGGCACAGAAATGACTTTAAACACACTTATTTTAGTTGAAAAAGTAATAACTCACATCCAACCGTCATTTAAAGTCAAAAGATTAAATGTTAAAATTTCATCAATATTGACCAATGTTTTTCAACGTTTGACTGGTCCGGGGTCATCGTTTTTCATCAGAAAATGGATTTTTTGGACTCTACCAAAAATGATTCAAAATGTCATTTGGATCGGGCCTCATGTTGAATAACCACTTTTTAAACCCTCACAGTGACCAAAATTGCCATTTTTACAGAGTTTTGCTTACTCAAAATCTTCAATTTTGACCAATTTCAGGCACAGAAATGACTTTAAACACACTTATTTTAGTTGAAAATGTAATAACTCACATCCAACCGTCATTTAAAGTCAAAAGATTAAATGTTAAAATTTCATCAATATTGACCATTTTTTCAACGTTTGACTGGTCCGGGGTCATCGTTTTTCATCAGAAAATGGATTTTTTGGACTCTACCAAAAATGATTCAAAATGTCATTTGGATCGGGCCTCATGTTGAATAACCACTTTTTAAACCCTCACAGTGACCAAAATTGCCATTTTTACAGAGTTTTGCTTACTCAAAATCTTCAATTTTGACCAATTTCAGGCACAGAAATGACTTTAAACACACTTATTGTAGTTGAAAAAGTAATAACTCACATGCAACCGTCATTTAAAGTCAAAAGATTAAATGTTAAAATTTCATCAATATTGACCATTTTTTCAACGTTCGACTGGTCCGGGGTCATCGTTTTTCATCAGAAAATGGATTTTTTGGACTCTACCAAAAATGATTCAAAATGTCATTTGGATCGGGCCTCATGTTGAATAACCACTTTTTAAACCCTCACAGTGACCAAAATTGCCATTTTTACAGAGTTTTGCTTACTCAAAATCTTCAATTTTGACCAATTTCAGGCACAGAAATGACTTTAAACACACTTATTTTAGTTGAAAATGTAATAACTCACATCCAACCGCCATTTAAAGTCAAAAGATTAAATGTTAAAATTTCATCAATATTGACCATTTTTTCAACGTTCGACTGGTCCGGGGTCATCGTTTTTCATCAGAAAATGGATTTTTTGGACTCTACCAAAAATGATTCAAAATGTCATTTGGATCGGGCCTCATGTTGAATAACCACTTTTTAAACCCTCACAGTGACCAAAATTGCCATTTTTACAGAGTTTTGCTTACTCAAAATCTTCAATTTTGACCAATTTCAGGCACAGAAATGACTTTAAACACACTTATTGTAGTTGAAAAAGTAATAACTCACATCCAACCGTCATTTAAAGTCAAAAGATTAAATGTTAAAATTTCATCAATATTGACCATTTTTTCAACGTTCGACTGGTCCGGGGTCATCGTTTTTCATCAGAAAATGGATTTTTTGGACTCTACCAAAAATGATTCAAAATGTCATTTGGATCGGGCCTCATGTTGAATAACCACTTTTTAAACCCTCACAGTGACCAAAATTGCCATTTTTACAGAGTTTTGCTTACTCAAAATCTTCAATTTTGACCGATTTCAGGCACAGAAATGACTTTAAACACACTTATTTTAGTTGAAAAAGTAATAACTGACATCCAACCGTCATTTAAAGTCAAAAGATTAAATGTTAAAATTTCATCAATATTGACCATTTTTTCAACGTTCGACTGGTCCGGGGTTATCGTTTTTCATCAGAAAATTGATTTTTTGGACTCTACCAAAAATGATTCAAAATGTCATTTGGATCAGGCCTCATGTTGAATAACCACTTTTTAAACCCTCACAGTGACCAAAACTGCCATTTTTACAGAGTTTTGCTTACTGAAAATCTTCAATTTTGACCAATTTCAGGCACAGAAATGACTTTAAACACACTTATTTTAGTTGAAAAAGTAATAACTCACATCCAACCGTCATTTAAAGTCAAAAGATTAAATGTTAAAATTTCATCAATATTGACCATTTTTTCAACGTTCGACTGGTCCGGGGTCATCGTTTTTCATCAGAAAATTGATTTTTTGGACTATACCAAAAATGATTCAAAATGTCATTTGGATCGGGCCTCATGTTGAATAACCACTTTTTAAACCCTCACAGTGACCAAAACTGCCATTTTTACAGAGTTTTGCTTACTCAAAATCTTCAATTTTGACCAATTTCAGGCACAGAAATTACTTTAAACACACTTATTTTAGTTGAAAAAGTAATAACTCACATCCAACCGTCATTTAAAGTCAAAAGATTAAATGTTAAAATTTCATCAATATTGACCATTTTTTCAACGTTCGACTGGTCCGGGGTCATCGTTTTTCATCAGAAAATTGATTTTTTGGACTCTACCAAAAATTATTCAAAATGTCATTTGGATCGGGCCTCATGTTGAAGAACCACTTTTTAAACCCTCACAGTGACCAAAACTGCCATTTTTACAGAGTTTTGCTTACTCAAAATCTTCAAGTTTGACCAATTTCAGGCACAGAAATGACTTTAAACACACTTATTTTAGTTGAAAAAGTAATAACTCACATCCAACCGTCATTTAAAGTCAAAAGATTAAATGTTAAAATTTCATCAATATTGACCATTTTTTCAACGTTCGACTGATCCGGGGTCATCGTTTTTCATCAGGAAATTGATTTTTTGGACTCTACCAAAAATGATTCAAAATGTCATTTGGATCGGGCCTCATGTTAAATAACCACTTTTTAAACCCTCACAGTGACCAAAATTGCCATTTTTACAGAGTTTTGCTTACTCAAAATCTTCAATTTTGACCAATTTCAGGCACAGAAATGACTTTAAACACACTTATTTTAGTTGAAAAAGTAATAACTCACATCCAACCGTCATTTAAAGTCAAAAGATTAAATGTTAAAATTTCATCAATATTGACCAATGTTTTTCAACGTTTGACTGGTCCGGGGTCATCATTTTTTCATCAGAAAATGGATTTTTTGGACTCTACCAAAAATGATTCAAAATGTCATTTGGATCGGGCCTCATGTTGAATAGCCACTTTTTAAACCCTCACAGTGACCAAAATTGCCATTTTTACAGAGTTTTGCTTACTCAAAATCTTCAATTTTGACCAATTTCAGGCACAGAAATGACTTTAAACACACTTATTTTAGTTGAAAATGTAATAACTCACATCCAACCGTCATTTAAAGTCAAAAGATTAAATGTTAAAATTTCATCAATATTGACCATTTTTTCAACGCTCGACTGGTCCGGGGTCATCGTTTTTCATCAGAAAATGGATTTTTTGGACTCTACCAAAAATGATTCAAAATGTCATTTGGATCGGGCCTCATGTTGAATAACCACTTTTTAAACCCTCACAGTGACCAAAATTGCCATTTTTACAGAGTTTTGCTTACTCAAAATCTTCAATTTTGACCAATTTCAGGCACAGAAATGACTTTAAACACACTTATTGTAGTTGAAAAAGTAATAACTCACATCCAACCGTCATTTAAAGTCAAAAGATTAAATGTTAAAATTTCATCAATATTGACCATTTTTTCAACGTTCGACTGGTCCGGGGTCATCGTTTTTCATCAGAAAATGGATTTTTTGGACTCTACCAAAAATGATTCAAAATGTCATTTGGATCGGGCCTCATGTTGAATAACCACTTTTTAAACCCTCACAGTGACCAAAATTGCCATTTTTACAGAGTTTTGCTTACTCAAAATCTTCAATTTTGACCAATTTCAGGCACAGAAATGACTTTAAACACACTTATTTTAGTTGAAAATGTAATAACTCACATCCAACCGTCATTTAAAGTCAAAAGATTAAATGTTAAAATTTCATCAATATTGACCAATTTTTTCAACGTTCGACTGGTCCGGGGTCATCGTTTTTCATCAGAAAATGGATTTTTTGGACTCTACCAAAAATGATTCAAAATGTCATTTGGATCGGGCCTCATGTTGAATAACCACTTTTTAAACCCTCACAGTGACCAAAATTGCCATTTTTACAGAGTTTTGCTTACTCAAAATCTTCAATTTTGACCAATTTCAGGCACAGAAATGACTTTAAACACACTTATTTTAGTTGAAAATGTAATAACTCACATCCAACCGTCATTTAAAGTCAAAAGATTAAATGTTAAAATTTCATCAATATTGACCATTTTTTCAACGTTCGACTGGTCCGGGGTCATCGTTTTTCATCAGAAAATGGATTTTTTGGACTCTACCAAAAATGATTCAAAATGTCATTTGGATCGGGCCTCATGTTGAATAACCACTTTTTAAACCCTCACAGTGACCAAAATTGCCATTTTTACAGAGTTTTGCTTACTCAAAATCTTCAATTTTGACCAATTGCAGGCACAGAAATGACTTTAAACACACTTATTGTAGTTGAAAAAGTAATAACTCACATCCAACCGCCATTTAAAGTCAAAAGATTAAATGTTAAAATTTCATCAATATTGACCATTTTTTCAACGTTCGACTGGTCCGGGGTCATCGTTTTTCATCAGAAAATGGATTTTTTGGACTCTACCAAAAATGATTCAAAATGTCATTTGGATCGGGCCTCATGTTGAATAACCACTTTTTAAACCCTCACAGTGACCAAAATTGCCATTTTTACAGAGTTTTGCTTACTCAAAATCTTCAATTTTGACCAATTTCAGGCACAGAAATGACTTTAAACACACTTATTTTAGATGAAAATGTAATAACTCACATCCAACCGTCATTTAAAGTCAAAAGATTAAATGTTAAAATTTCATCAATATTGACCATTTTTTCAACGTTCGACTGGTCCGGGGTCATCGTTTTTCATCAGAAAATTGATTTTTTGGACTCTACCAAAAATGATTCAAAATGTCATTTGGATCGGGCCTCATGTTGAAGAACCACTTTTTAAACCCTCACAGTGACCAAAACTGCCATTTTTACAGAGTTTTGCTTACTCAAAATCTTCAATTTTGACCAATTTCAGGCACAGAAATGACTTTAAACACACTTATTTTAGTTGAAAAAGTAATAACTCACATCCAACCGTCATTTAAAGTCAAAAGATTAAATGTTAAAATTTCATCAATATTGACCATTTTTTCAACTTTCGACTGATCCGGGGTCATCGTTTTTCATCAGAAAATTGATTTTTTGGACTCTACCAAAAATGATTCAAAATGTCATTTGGATCGGTCCTCATGTTAAATAACCACTTTTTAAACCCTCACAGTGACCAAAATTGCCATTTTTACAGAGTTTTGCTTACTCAAAATCTTCAATTTTGACCAATTTCAGGCACAGAAATGACTTTAAACACACTTATTTTAGTTGAAAAAGTAATAACTCACATCCAACCGTCATTTAAAGTGAAAAGATTAAATATTAAAATTTCATCAATATTGACCATTTTTTCAACGTTCGACCGGTCCGGGGTCATCGTTTTTCATCAGAAAATTGATTTTTTGGACTCTACCAAAAATGATTCAAAATGTCATTTGGATCGGGCCTCATGTTGAATAACCACTTTTTAAACCCTCACAGTGACCAAAATTGCCATTTTTACAGAGTTTTGCTTACTCAAAATCTTCAATTTTGACCAATTTCAGGCACGGAAATGACTTTAAACACACTTATTTTAGTTGAAAAAGTAATAACTCACATCCAACCGTCATTTAAAGTCAAAAGATTAAATGTTAAAATTTCATCAATATTGACCATTTTTTCAACGTTCGACTGGTCCGGGGTCATCGTTTTTCATCAGAAAATGGATTTTTTGGACTCTACCAAAAATGATTCAAAATGTCATTTGGATCAGGCCTCATGTTGAATAACCACTTTTTAAACCCTCACAGTGACCAAAACTGCCATTTTTACAGAGTTTTGCTTACTCAAAATCTTCAATTTTGACCAATTTCAGGCACAGAAATGACTTTAAACACACTTATTTTAGTTGAAAATGTAATAACTCACATCCAACCGTCATTTAAAGTCAAAAGATTAAATGTTAAAATTTCATCAATATTGACCATTTTTTCAACGTTCGACTGGTCCGGGGTCATCGTTTTTCATCAGAAAATTGATTTTTTGGACTCTACCAAAAATGATTCAAAATGTCATTTGGATCGGGCCTCATGTTGAAGAACCACTTTTTAAACCCTCACAGTGACCAAAACTGCCATTTTTACAGAGTTTTGCTTACTCAAAATCTTCAATTTTGACCAATTTCAGGCACAGAAATGACTTTAAACACACTTATTTTAGTTGAAAAAGTAATAACTCACATCCAACCGTCATTTAAAGTCAAAAGATTAAATGTTAAAATTTCATCAATATTGACCATTTTTTCAACGTTCGACTGGTCCGGGGTCATCGTTTTTCATCAGAAAATTGATTTTTTGGACTCTACCAAAAATGATTCAAAATGTCATTTGGATCGGGCCTCATGTTGAAGAACCACTTTTTAAACCCTCACAGTGACCAAAACTGCCATTTTTACAGAGTTTTGCTTACTCAAAATCTTCAATTTTGACCAATTTCAGGCACAGAAATGACTTTAAACACACTTATTTTAGTTGAAAAAGTAATCACTCACATCCAACCGTCATTTAAAGTCAAAAGATTAAATGTTAAAATTTCATCAATATTGACCATTTTTTCAACGTTCGACTGGTCCGGGGTCATCGTTTTTCATCAGAAAATTGATTTTTTGGACTCTACCAAAAATGATTCAAAATGTCATTTGGATCGGGCCTCATGTTGAATAACCACTTTTTAAACCCTCACAGTGACCAAAATTGCCATTTTTACCGAGTTTTTCATACTCAAAATCTCCAATTTTGACCAATTCAGGCACAGAAATGACTTTAAACACACTTATTTTAGTTGAAAAAGTAATAACTCACATCCAACCGTCATTTAAAGTCAAAAGATTAAATGTTAAAATTTCATCAATATTGACCATTTTTTCAACGTTCGACTGGTCCGGGGTCATCGTTTTTCATCAGAAAATTGATTTTTTGGACTCTACCAAAAATGATTCAAAATGTCATTTGGATCGGGCCTCATGTTGAATAACCACTTTTTAAACCCTCACAGTGACCAAAATTGCAATTTTTACAGAGTTTTGCTTACTCAAAAGCTTCAAATTTGACCAATTTCAGGCACAAAAATGACTTTAAACACACTTATTTTAGTTGAAAAAGTAATAACTCACATCCAACCGTCATTTAAAGTCAAAAGATTAAATGTTAAAATTTCATCAATATTGACCATTTTTTCAACGTTCGACTGGTCCGGGGTCATCGTTTTTCATCAGAAAATTGATTTTTTTGGACTCTACCAAAAATGATTCAAAATGTCATTTGGATCGGGCCTCATGTTGAAGAACCACTTTTTAAACCCTCACAGTGACCAAAACTGCCATTTTTACAGAGTTTTGCTTACTCAAAATCTTCAATTTTGACCAATTTCAGGCACAGAAATGACTTTAAACACACTTATTTTAGTTGAAAAAGTAATAACTCACATCCAACCGTCATTTAAAGTCAAAAGATTAAATGTTAAAATTTCATCAATATTGACCATTTTTTCAACGTTCGACTGATCCGGGGTCATCGTTTTTCATCAGAAAATTGATTTTTTGGACTCTACCAAAAATGATTCAAAATGTCATTTGGATCGGGCCTCATGTTAAATAACCACTTTTTAAACCCTCACAGTGACCAAAATTGCCATTTTTACAGAGTTTTGCTTACTCAAAATCTTCAATTTTGACCAATTTCAGGCACAGAAATGACTTTAAACACACTTATTTTAGTTGAAAAAGTAATAACTCACATCCAACCGTCATTTAAAGTCAAAAGATTAAATGTTAAAATTTCATCAATATTGACCAATGTTTTTCAACGTTTGACTGGTCCGGGGTCATCGTTTTTCATCAGAAAATGGATTTTTTGGACTCTACCAAAAATGATTCAAAATGTCATTTGGATCGGGCCTCATGTTGAATAACCACTTTTTAAACCCTCACAGTGACCAAAATTGCCATTTTTACAGAGTTTTGCTTACTCAAAATCTTCAATTTTGACCAATTTCAGGCACAGAAATGACTTTAAACACACTTATTTTAGTTGAAAATGTAATAACTCACATCCAACCGTCATTTAAAGTCAAAAGATTAAATGTTAAAATTTCATCAATATTGACCATTTTTTCAACGTTTGACTGGTCCGGGGTCATCGTTTTTCATCAGAAAATGGATTTTTTGGACTCTACCAAAAATGATTCAAAATGTCATTTGGATCGGGCCTCATGTTGAATAACCACTTTTTAAACCCTCACAGTGACCAAAATTGCCATTTTTACAGAGTTTTGCTTACTCAAAATCTTCAATTTTGACCAATTTCAGGCACAGAAATGACTTTAAACACACTTATTGTAGTTGAAAAAGTAATAACTCACATCCAACCGTCATTTAAAGTCAAAAGATTAAATGTTAAAATTTCATCAATATTGACCATTTTTTCAACGTTCGACTGGTCCGGGGTCATCGTTTTTCATCAGAAAATGGATTTTTTGGACTCTACCAAAAATGATTCAAAATGTCATTTGGATCGGGCCTCATGTTGAATAACCACTTTTTAAACCCTCACAGTGACCAAAATTGCAATTTTTACAGAGTTTTGCTTACTCAAAATCTTCAATTTTGACCAATTTCAGGCACAGAAATGACTTTAAACACACTTATTGTAGTTGAAAAAGTAATAACTCACATCCAACCGTCATTTAAAGTCAAAAGATTAAATGTTAAAATTTCATCAATATTGACCATTTTTTCAACGTTCGACTGGTCCGGGGTCATCGTTTTTCATCAGAAAATGGATTTTTTGGACTCTACCAAAAATGATTCAAAATGTCATTTGGATCGGGCCTCATGTTGAATAACCACTTTTTAAACCCTCACAGTGACCAAAATTGCCATTTTTACAGAGTTTTGCTTACTCAAAATCTTCAATTTTGACCGATTTCAGGCACAGAAATGACTTTAAACACACTTATTTTAGTTGAAAAAGTAATAACTGACATCCAACCGTCATTTAAAGTCAAAAGATTAAATGTTAAAATTTCATCAATATTGACCATTTTTTCAACGTTCGACTGGTCCGGGGTTATCGTTTTTCATCAGAAAATTGATTTTTTGGACTCTACCAAAAATGATTCAAAATGTCATTTGGATCAGGCCTCATGTTGAATAACCACTTTTTAAACCCTCACAGTGACCAAAACTGCCATTTTTACAGAGTTTTGCTTACTGAAAATCTTCAATTTTGACCAATTTCAGGCACAGAAATGACTTTAAACACACTTATTTTAGTTGAAAAAGTAATAACTCACATCCAACCGTCATTTAAAGTCAAAAGATTAAATGTTAAAATTTCATCAATATTGACCATTTTTTCAACGTTCGACTGGTCCGGGGTCATCGTTTTTCATCAGAAAATTGATTTTTTGGACTATACCAAAAATGATTCAAAATGTCATTTGGATCGGGCCTCATGTTGAATAACCACTTTTTAAACCCTCACAGTGACCAAAACTGCCATTTTTACAGAGTTTTGCTTACTCAAAATCTTCAATTTTGACCAATTTCAGGCACAGAAATTACTTTAAACACACTTATTTTAGTTGAAAAAGTAATAACTCACATCCAACCGTCATTTAAAGTCAAAAGATTAAATGTTAAAATTTCATCAATATTGACCATTTTTTCAACGTTCGACTGGTCCGGGGTCATCGTTTTTCATCAGAAAATTGATTTTTTGGACTCTACCAAAAATGATTCAAAATGTCATTTGGATCGGGCCTCATGTTGAAGAACCACTTTTTAAACCCTCACAGTGACCAAAACTGCCATTTTTACAGAGTTTTGCTTACTCAAAATCTTCAAGTTTGACCAATTTCAGGCACAGAAATGACTTTAAACACACTTATTTTAGTTGAAAAAGTAATAACTCACATCCAACCGTCATTTAAAGTCAAAAGATTAAATGTTAAAATTTCATCAATATTGACCATTTTTTCAACGTTCGACTGATCCGGGGTCATCGTTTTTCATCAGGAAATTGATTTTTTGGACTCTACCAAAAATGATTCAAAATGTCATTTGGATCGGGCCTCATGTTAAATAACCACTTTTTAAACCCTCACAGTGACCAAAATTGCCATTTTTACAGAGTTTTGCTTACTCAAAATCTTCAATTTTGACCAATTTCAGGCACAGAAATGACTTTAAACACACTTATTTTAGTTGAAAAAGTAATAACTCACATCCAACCGTCATTTAAAGTCAAAAGATTAAATGTTAAAATTTCATCAATATTGACCAATGTTTTTCAACGTTTGACTGGTCCGGGGTCATCATTTTTTCATCAGAAAATGGATTTTTTGGACTCTACCAAAAATGATTCAAAATGTCATTTGGATCCGGCCTCATGTTGAATAACCACTTTTTAAACCCTCACAGTGACCAAAACTGCCATTTTTACAGAGTTTTGCTTACTCAAAATCTTCAATTTTGACCAATTTCAGGCACAGAAATGACTTTAAACACACTTATTTTAGTTGAAAAAGTAATAACTCACATCCAACCGTCATTTAAAGTGAAAAGATTAAATATTAAAATTTCATCAATATTGACCATTTTTTCAACGTTCGACTGGTCCGGGGTCATCGTTTTTCATCAGAAAATTGATTTTTTGGACTCTACCAAAAATGATTCAAAATGTCATTTGGATCGGGCCTCATGTTGAATAGCCACTTTTTAAACCCTCACAGTGACCAAAATTGCCATTTTTACAGAGTTTTGCTTACTCAAAATCTTCAATTTTGACCAATTTCAGGCACAGAAATGACTTTAAACACACTTATTTTAGTTGAAAATGTAATAACTCACATCCAACCGTCATTTAAAGTCAAAAGATTAAATGTTAAAATTTCATCAATATTGACCATTTTTTCAACGCTCGACTGGTCCGGGGTCATCGTTTTTCATCAGAAAATGGATTTTTTGGACTCTACCAAAAATGATTCAAAATGTCATTTGGATCGGGCCTCATGTTGAATAACCACTTTTTAAACCCTCACAGTGACCAAAATTGCCATTTTTACAGAGTTTTGCTTACTCAAAATCTTCAATTTTGACCAATTTCAGGCACAGAAATGACTTTAAACACACTTATTGTAGTTGAAAAAGTAATAACTCACATCCAACCGTCATTTAAAGTCAAAAGATTAAATGTTAAAATTTCATCAATATTGACCATTTTTTCAACGTTCGACTGGTCCGGGGTCATCGTTTTTCATCAGAAAATGGATTTTTTGGACTCTACCAAAAATGATTCAAAATGTCATTTGGATCGGGCCTCATGTTGAATAACCACTTTTTAAACCCTCACAGTGACCAAAATTGCCATTTTTACAGAGTTTTGCTTACTCAAATTCTTCAATTTTGACCAATTTCAGGCACAGAAATGACTTTAAACACACTTATTTTAGTTGAAAATGTAATAACTCACATCCAACCGTCATTTAAAGTCAAAAGATTAAATGTTAAAATTTCATCAATATTGACCAATTTTTTCAACGTTCGACTGGTCCGGGGTCATCGTTTTTCATCAGAAAATGGATTTTTTGGACTCTACCAAAAATGATTCAAAATGTCATTTGGATCGGGCCTCATGTTGAATAACCACTTTTTAAACCCTCACAGTGACCAAAATTGCCATTTTTACAGAGTTTTGCTTACTCAAAATCTTCAATTTTGACCAATTTCAGGCACAGAAATGACTTTAAACACACTTATTTTAGTTGAAAATGTAATAACTCACATCCAACCGTCATTTAAAGTCAAAAGATTAAATGTTAAAATTTCATCAATATTGACCATTTTTTCAACGTTCGACTGGTCCGGGGTCATCGTTTTTCATCAGAAAATGGATTTTTTGGACTCTACCAAAAATGATTCAAAATGTCATTTGGATCGGGCCTCATGTTGAATAACCACTTTTTAAACCCTCACAGTGACCAAAATTGCCATTTTTACAGAGTTTTGCTTACTCAAAATCTTCAATTTTGACCAATTGCAGGCACAGAAATGACTTTAAACACACTTATTGTAGTTGAAAAAGTAATAACTCACATCCAACCGCCATTTAAAGTCAAAAGATTAAATGTTAAAATTTCATCAATATTGACCATTTTTTCAACGTTCGACTGGTCCGGGGTCATCGTTTTTCATCAGAAAATTGATTTTTTGGACTCTACCAAAAATGATTCAAAATGTCATTTGGATCGGGCCTCATGTTGAAGAACCACTTTTTAAACCCTCACAGTGACCAAAACTGCCATTTTTACAGAGTTTTGCTTACTCAAAATCTTCAATTTTGACCAATTTCAGGCACAGAAATGACTTTAAACACACTTATTTTAGTTGAAAAAGTAATAACTCACATCCAACCGTCATTTAAAGTCAAAAGATTAAATGTTAAAATTTCATCAATATTGACCATTTTTTCAACGTTCGACTGATCCGGGGTCATCGTTTTTCATCAGAAAATTGATTTTTTGGACTCTACCAAAAATGATTCAAAATGTCATTTGGATCGGTCCTCATGTTAAATAACCACTTTTTAAACCCTCACAGTGACCAAAATTGCCATTTTTACAGAGTTTTGCTTACTCAAAATCTTCAATTTTGACCAATTTCAGGCACAGAAATGACTTTAAACACACTTATTTTAGTTGAAAAAGTAATAACTCACATCCAACCGTCATTTAAAGTGAAAAGATTAAATATTAAAATTTCATCAATATTGACCATTTTTTCAACGTTCGACCGGTCCGGGGTCATCGTTTTTCATCAGAAAATTGATTTTTTGGACTCTACCAAAAATGATTCAAAATGTCATTTGGATCGGGCCTCATGTTGAATAACCACTTTTTAAACCCTCACAGTGACCAAAATTGCCATTTTTACAGAGTTTTGCTTACTCAAAATCTTCAATTTTGACCAATTTCAGGCACAGAAATGACTTTAAACACACTTATTTTAGTTGAAAAAGTAATAACTCACATCCAACCGTCATTTAAAGTCAAAAGATTAAATTTTAAAATTTCATCAATATTGACCATTTTTTCAACGTTCGACTGGTCCGGGGTCATCGTTTTTCATCAGAAAATGGATTTTTTGGACTCTACCAAAAATGATTCAAAATGTCATTTGGATCAGGCCTCATGTTGAATAACCACTTTTTAAACCCTCACAGTGACCAAAACTGCCATTTTTACAGAGTTTTGCTTACTCAAAATCTTCAATTTTGACCAATTTCAGGCACAGAAATGACTTTAAACACACTTATTTTAGTTGAAAATGTAATAACTCACATCCAACCGTCATTTAAAGTCAAAAGATTAAATGTTAAAATTTCATCAATATTGACCATTTTTTCAACGTTCGACTGGTCCGGGGTCATCGTTTTTCATCAGAAAATTGATTTTTTGGACTCTACCAAAAATGATTCAAAATGTCATTTGGATCGGGCCTCATGTTGAAGAACCACTTTTTAAACCCTCACAGTGACCAAAACTGCCATTTTTACAGAGTTTTGCTTACTCAAAATCTTCAATTTTGACCAATTTCAGGCACAGAAATGACTTTAAACACACTTATTTTAGTTGAAAAAGTAATAACTCACATCCAACCGTCATTTAAAGTCAAAAGATTAAATGTTAAAATTTCATCAATATTGACCATTTTTTCAACGTTCGACTGGTCCGGGGTCATCGTTTTTCATCAGAAAATTGATTTTTTGGACTCTACCAAAAATGATTCAAAATGTCATTTGGATCGGGCCTCATGTTGAAGAACCACTTTTTAAACCCTCACAGTGACCAAAACTGCCATTTTTACAGAGTTTTGCTTACTCAAAATCTTCAATTTTGACCAATTTCAGGCACAGAAATGACTTTAAACACACTTATTTTAGTTGAAAAAGTAATCACTCACATCCAACCGTCATTTAAAGTCAAAAGATTAAATGTTAAAATTTCATCAATATTGACCATTTTTTCAACGTTCGACTGGTCCGGGGTCATCGTTTTTCATCAGAAAATTGATTTTTTGGACTCTACCAAAAATGATTCAAAATGTCATTTGGATCGGGCCTCATGTTGAATAACCACTTTTTAAACCCTCACAGTGACCAAAATTGCCATTTTTACCGAGTTTTTCATACTCAAAATCTCCAATTTTGACCAATTCAGGCACAGAAATGACTTTAAACACACTTATTTTAGTTGAAAAAGTAATAACTCACATCCAACCGTCATTTAAAGTCAAAAGATTAAATGTTAAAATTTCATCAATATTGACCATTTTTTCAACGTTCGACTGGTCCGGGGTCATCGTTTTTCATCAGAAAATTGATTTTTTGGACTCTACCAAAAATGATTCAAAATGTCATTTGGATCGGGCCTCATGTTGAATAACCACTTTTTAAACCCTCACAGTGACCAAAATTGCAATTTTTACAGAGTTTTGCTTACTCAAAAGCTTCAAATTTGACCAATTTCAGGCACAAAAATGACTTTAAACACACTTATTTTAGTTGAAAAAGTAATAACTCACATCCAACCGTCATTTAAAGTCAAAAGATTAAATGTTAAAATTTCATCAATATTGACCATTTTTTCAACGTTCGACTGGTCCGGGGTCATCGTTTTTCATCAGAAAATTGATTTTTTTGGACTCTACCAAAAATGATTCAAAATGTCATTTGGATCGGGCCTCATGTTGAAGAACCACTTTTTAAACCCTCACAGTGACCAAAACTGCCATTTTTACAGAGTTTTGCTTACTCAAAATCTTCAATTTTGACCAATTTCAGGCACAGAAATGACTTTAAACACACTTATTTTAGTTGAAAAAGTAATAACTCACATCCAACCGTCATTTAAAGTCAAAAGATTAAATGTTAAAATTTCATCAATATTGACCATTTTTTCAACGTTCGACTGATCCGGGGTCATCGTTTTTCATCAGAAAATTGATTTTTTGGACTCTACCAAAAATGATTCAAAATGTCATTTGGATCGGGCCTCATGTTAAATAACCACTTTTTAAACCCTCACAGTGACCAAAATTGCCATTTTTACAGAGTTTTGCTTACTCAAAATCTTCAATTTTGACCAATTTCAGGCACAGAAATGACTTTAAACACACTTATTTTAGTTGAAAAAGTAATAACTCACATCCAAACGTCATTTAAAGTCAAAAGATTAAATGTTAAAATTTCATCAATATTGACCAATGTTTTTCAACGTTTGACTGGTCCGGGGTCATCGTTTTTCATCAGAAAATGGATTTTTTGGACTCTACCAAAAATGATTCAAAATGTCATTTGGATCGGGCCTCATGTTGAATAACCACTTTTTAAACCCTCACAGTGACCAAAATTGCCATTTTTACAGAGTTTTGCTTACTCAAAATCTTCAATTTTGACCAATTTCAGGCACAGAAATGACTTTAAACACACTTATTTTAGTTGAAAATGTAATAACTCACATCCAACCGTCATTTAAAGTCAAAAGATTAAATGTTAAAATTTCATCAATATTGACCATTTTTTCAACGTTTGACTGGTCCGGGGTCATCGTTTTTCATCAGAAAATGGATTTTTTGGACTCTACCAAAAATGATTCAAAATGTCATTTGGATCGGGCCTCATGTTGAATAACCACTTTTTAAACCCTCACAGTGACCAAAATTGCCATTTTTACAGAGTTTTGCTTACTCAAAATCTTCAATTTTGACCAATTTCAGGCACAGAAATGACTTTAAACACACTTATTTTAGTTGAAAATGTAATAACTCACATCCAACCGCCATTTAAAGTCAAAAGATTAAATGTTAAAATTTCATCAATATTGACCATTTTTTCAACGTTCGACTGGTCCGGGGTCATCGTTTTTCATCAGAAAATGGATTTTTTGGACTCTACCAAAAATGATTCAAAATGTCATTTGGATCGGGCCTCATGTTGAATAACCACTTTTTAAACCCTCACAGTGACCAAAATTGCCATTTTTACAGAGTTTTGCTTACTCAAAATCTTCAATTTTGACCAATTTCAGGCACAGAAATGACTTTAAACACACTTATTGTAGTTGAAAAAGTAATAACTCACATCCAACCGTCATTTAAAGTCAAAAGATTAAATGTTAAAATTTCATCAATATTGACCATTTTTTCAACGTTCGACTGGTCCGGGGTCATCGTTTTTCATCAGAAAATGGATTTTTTGGACTCTACCAAAAATGATTCAAAATGTCATTTGGATCGGGCCTCATGTTGAATAACCACTTTTTAAACCCTCACAGTGACCAAAATTGCCATTTTTACAGAGTTTTGCTTACTCAAAATCTTCAATTTTGACCGATTTCAGGCACAGAAATGACTTTAAACACACTTATTTTAGTTGAAAAAGTAATAACTGACATCCAACCGTCATTTAAAGTCAAAAGATTAAATGTTAAAATTTCATCAATATTGACCATTTTTTCAACGTTCGACTGGTCCGGGGTTATCGTTTTTCATCAGAAAATTGATTTTTTGGACTCTACCAAAAATGATTCAAAATGTCATTTGGATCAGGCCTCATGTTGAATAACCACTTTTTAAACCCTCACAGTGACCAAAACTGCCATTTTTACAGAGTTTTGCTTACTGAAAATCTTCAATTTTGACCAATTTCAGGCACAGAAATGACTTTAAACACACTTATTTTAGTTGAAAAAGTAATAACTCACATCCAACCGTCATTTAAAGTCAAAAGATTAAATGTTAAAATTTCATCAATATTGACCATTTTTTCAACGTTCGACTGGTCCGGGGTCATCGTTTTTCATCAGAAAATTGATTTTTTGGACTATACCAAAAATGATTCAAAATGTCATTTGGATCGGGCCTCATGTTGAATAACCACTTTTTAAACCCTCACAGTGACCAAAACTGCCATTTTTACAGAGTTTTGCTTACTCAAAATCTTCAATTTTGACCAATTTCAGGCACAGAAATTACTTTAAACACACTTATTTTAGTTGAAAAAGTAATAACTCACATCCAACCGTCATTTAAAGTCAAAAGATTAAATGTTAAAATTTCATCAATATTGACCATTTTTTCAACGTTCGACTGGTCCGGGGTCATCGTTTTTCATCAGAAAATTGATTTTTTGGACTCTACCAAAAATGATTCAAAATGTCATTTGGATCGGGCCTCATGTTGAAGAACCACTTTTTAAACCCTCACAGTGACCAAAACTGCCATTTTTACAGAGTTTTGCTTACTCAAAATCTTCAAGTTTGACCAATTTCAGGCACAGAAATGACTTTAAACACACTTATTTTAGTTGAAAAAGTAATAACTCACATCCAACCGTCATTTAAAGTCAAAAGATTAAATGTTAAAATTTCATCAATATTGACCATTTTTTCAACGTTCGACTGATCCGGGGTCATCGTTTTTCATCAGGAAATTGATTTTTTGGACTCTACCAAAAATGATTCAAAATGTCATTTGGATCGGGCCTCATGTTAAATAACCACTTTTTAAACCCTCACAGTGACCAAAATTGCCATTTTTACAGAGTTTTGCTTACTCAAAATCTTCAATTTTGACCAATTTCAGGCACAGAAATGACTTTAAACACACTTATTTTAGTTGAAAAAGTAATAACTCACATCCAACCGTCATTTAAAGTCAAAAGATTAAATGTTAAAATTTCATCAATATTGACCAATGTTTTTCAACGTTTGACTGGTCCGGGGTCATCATTTTTTCATCAGAAAATGGATTTTTTGGACTCTACCAAAAATGATTCAAAATGTCATTTGGATCCGGCCTCATGTTGAATAACCACTTTTTAAACCCTCACAGTGACCAAAACTGCCATTTTTACAGAGTTTTGCTTACTCAAAATCTTCAATTTTGACCAATTTCAGGCACAGAAATGACTTTAAACACACTTATTTTAGTTGAAAAAGTAATAACTCACATCCAACCGTCATTTAAAGTGAAAAGATTAAATATTAAAATTTCATCAATATTGACCATTTTTTCAACGTTCGACTGGTCCGGGGTCATCGTTTTTCATCAGAAAATTGATTTTTTGGACTCTACCAAAAATGATTCAAAATGTCATTTGGATCGGGCCTCATGTTGAATAGCCACTTTTTAAACCCTCACAGTGACCAAAATTGCCATTTTTACAGAGTTTTGCTTACTCAAAATCTTCAATTTTGACCAATTTCAGGCACAGAAATGACTTTAAACACACTTATTTTAGTTGAAAATGTAATAACTCACATCCAACCGTCATTTAAAGTCAAAAGATTAAATGTTAAAATTTCATCAATATTGACCATTTTTTCAACGCTCGACTGGTCCGGGGTCATCGTTTTTCATCAGAAAATGGATTTTTTGGACTCTACCAAAAATGATTCAAAATGTCATTTGGATCGGGCCTCATGTTGAATAACCACTTTTTAAACCCTCACAGTGACCAAAATTGCCATTTTTACAGAGTTTTGCTTACTCAAAATCTTCAATTTTGACCAATTTCAGGCACAGAAATGACTTTAAACACACTTATTGTAGTTGAAAAAGTAATAACTCACATCCAACCGTCATTTAAAGTCAAAAGATTAAATGTTAAAATTTCATCAATATTGACCATTTTTTCAACGTTCGACTGGTCCGGGGTCATCGTTTTTCATCAGAAAATGGATTTTTTGGACTCTACCAAAAATGATTCAAAATGTCATTTGGATCGGGCCTCATGTTGAATAACCACTTTTTAAACCCTCACAGTGACCAAAATTGCCATTTTTACAGAGTTTTGCTTACTCAAAATCTTCAATTTTGACCAATTTCAGGCACAGAAATGACTTTAAACACACTTATTTTAGTTGAAAATGTAATAACTCACATCCAACCGTCATTTAAAGTCAAAAGATTAAATGTTAAAATTTCATCAATATTGACCAATTTTTTCAACGTTCGACTGGTCCGGGGTCATCGTTTTTCATCAGAAAATGGATTTTTTGGACTCTACCAAAAATGATTCAAAATGTCATTTGGATCGGGCCTCATGTTGAATAACCACTTTTTAAACCCTCACAGTGACCAAAATTGCCATTTTTACAGAGTTTTGCTTACTCAAAATCTTCAATTTTGACCAATTTCAGGCACAGAAATGACTTTAAACACACTTATTTTAGTTGAAAATGTAATAACTCACATCCAACCGTCATTTAAAGTCAAAAGATTAAATGTTAAAATTTCATCAATATTGACCATTTTTTCAACGTTCGACTGGTCCGGGGTCATCGTTTTTCATCAGAAAATGGATTTTTTGGACTCTACCAAAAATGATTCAAAATGTCATTTGGATCGGGCCTCATGTTGAATAACCACTTTTTAAACCCTCACAGTGACCAAAATTGCCATTTTTACAGAGTTTTGCTTACTCAAAATCTTCAATTTTGACCAATTTCAGGCACAGAAATGACTTTAAACACACTTATTTTAGTTGAAAATGTAATAACTCACATCCAACCGTCATTTAAAGTCAAAAGATTAAATGTTAAAATTTCATCAATATTGACCATTTTTTCAACGTTCGACTGGTCCGGGGTCATCGTTTTTCATCAGAAAATTGATTTTTTGGACTCTACCAAAAATGATTCAAAATGTCATTTGGATCGGGCCTCATGTTGAAGAACCACTTTTTAAACCCTCACAGTGACCAAAACTGCCATTTTTACAGAGTTTTGCTTACTCAAAATCTTCAATTTTGACCAATTTCAGGCACAGAAATGACTTTAAACACACTTATTTTAGTTGAAAAAGTAATAACTCACATCCAACCGTCATTTAAAGTCAAAAGATTAAATGTTAAAATTTCATCAATATTGACCATTTTTTCAACGTTCGACTGGTCCGGGGTCATCGTTTTTCATCAGAAAATTGATTTTTTGGACTCTACCAAAAATGATTCAAAATGTCATTTGGATCGGGCCTCATGTTGAAGAACCACTTTTTAAACCCTCACAGTGACCAAAACTGCCATTTTTACAGAGTTTTGCTTACTCAAAATCTTCAATTTTGACCAATTTCAGGCACAGAAATGACTTTAAACACACTTATTTTAGTTGAAAAAGTAATCACTCACATCCAACCGTCATTTAAAGTCAAAAGATTAAATGTTAAAATTTCATCAATATTGACCATTTTTTCAACGTTCGACTGGTCCGGGGTCATCGTTTTTCATCAGAAAATTGATTTTTTGGACTCTACCAAAAATGATTCAAAATGTCATTTGGATCGGGCCTCATGTTGAATAACCACTTTTTAAACCCTCACAGTGACCAAAATTGCCATTTTTACCGAGTTTTTCATACTCAAAATCTCCAATTTTGACCAATTCAGGCACAGAAATGACTTTAAACACACTTATTTTAGTTGAAAAAGTAATAACTCACATCCAACCGTCATTTAAAGTCAAAAGATTAAATGTTAAAATTTCATCAATATTGACCATTTTTTCAACGTTCGACTGGTCCGGGGTCATCGTTTTTCATCAGAAAATGGATTTTTTGGACTCTACCAAAAATGATTCAAAATGTCATTTGGATCGGGCCTCATGTTGAATAACCACTTTTTAAACCCTCACAGTGACCAAAATTGCCATTTTTACAGAGTTTTGCTTACTCAAAATCTTCAATTTTGACCGATTTCAGGCACAGAAATGACTTTAAACACACTTATTTTAGTTGAAAAAGTAATAACTGACATCCAACCGTCATTTAAAGTCAAAAGATTAAATGTTAAAATTTCATCAATATTGACCATTTTTTCAACGTTCGACTGGTCCGGGGTTATCGTTTTTCATCAGAAAATTGATTTTTTGGACTCTACCAAAAATGATTCAAAATGTCATTTGGATCAGGCCTCATGTTGAATAACCACTTTTTAAACCCTCACAGTGACCAAAACTGCCATTTTTACAGAGTTTTGCTTACTGAAAATCTTCAATTTTGACCAATTTCAGGCACAGAAATGACTTTAAACACACTTATTTTAGTTGAAAAAGTAATAACTCACATCCAACCGTCATTTAAAGTCAAAAGATTAAATGTTAAAATTTCATCAATATTGACCATTTTTTCAACGTTCGACTGGTCCGGGGTCATCGTTTTTCATCAGAAAATTGATTTTTTGGACTATACCAAAAATGATTCAAAATGTCATTTGGATCGGGCCTCATGTTGAATAACCACTTTTTAAACCCTCACAGTGACCAAAACTGCCATTTTTACAGAGTTTTGCTTACTCAAAATCTTCAATTTTGACCAATTTCAGGCACAGAAATTACTTTAAACACACTTATTTTAGTTGAAAAAGTAATAACTCACATCCAACCGTCATTTAAAGTCAAAAGATTAAATGTTAAAATTTCATCAATATTGACCATTTTTTCAACGTTCGACTGGTCCGGGGTCATCGTTTTTCATCAGAAAATTGATTTTTTGGACTCTACCAAAAATGATTCAAAATGTCATTTGGATCGGGCCTCATGTTGAAGAACCACTTTTTAAACCCTCACAGTGACCAAAACTGCCATTTTTACAGAGTTTTGCTTACTCAAAATCTTCAAGTTTGACCAATTTCAGGCACAGAAATGACTTTAAACACACTTATTTTAGTTGAAAAAGTAATAACTCACATCCAACCGTCATTTAAAGTCAAAAGATTAAATGTTAAAATTTCATCAATATTGACCATTTTTTCAACGTTCGACTGATCCGGGGTCATCGTTTTTCATCAGGAAATTGATTTTTTGGACTCTACCAAAAATGATTCAAAATGTCATTTGGATCGGGCCTCATGTTAAATAACCACTTTTTAAACCCTCACAGTGACCAAAATTGCCATTTTTACAGAGTTTTGCTTACTCAAAATCTTCAATTTTGACCAATTTCAGGCACAGAAATGACTTTAAACACACTTATTTTAGTTGAAAAAGTAATAACTCACATCCAACCGTCATTTAAAGTCAAAAGATTAAATGTTAAAATTTCATCAATATTGACCAATGTTTTTCAACGTTTGACTGGTCCGGGGTCATCATTTTTTCATCAGAAAATGGATTTTTTGGACTCTACCAAAAATGATTCAAAATGTCATTTGGATCCGGCCTCATGTTGAATAACCACTTTTTAAACCCTCACAGTGACCAAAACTGCCATTTTTACAGAGTTTTGCTTACTCAAAATCTTCAATTTTGACCAATTTCAGGCACAGAAATGACTTTAAACACACTTATTTTAGTTGAAAAAGTAATAACTCACATCCAACCGTCATTTAAAGTGAAAAGATTAAATATTAAAATTTCATCAATATTGACCATTTTTTCAACGTTCGACTGGTCCGGGGTCATCGTTTTTCATCAGAAAATTGATTTTTTGGACTCTACCAAAAATGATTCAAAATGTCATTTGGATCGGGCCTCATGTTGAATAGCCACTTTTTAAACCCTCACAGTGACCAAAATTGCCATTTTTACAGAGTTTTGCTTACTCAAAATCTTCAATTTTGACCAATTTCAGGCACAGAAATGACTTTAAACACACTTATTTTAGTTGAAAATGTAATAACTCACATCCAACCGTCATTTAAAGTCAAAAGATTAAATGTTAAAATTTCATCAATATTGACCATTTTTTCAACGCTCGACTGGTCCGGGGTCATCGTTTTTCATCAGAAAATGGATTTTTTGGACTCTACCAAAAATGATTCAAAATGTCATTTGGATCGGGCCTCATGTTGAATAACCACTTTTTAAACCCTCACAGTGACCAAAATTGCCATTTTTACAGAGTTTTGCTTACTCAAAATCTTCAATTTTGACCAATTTCAGGCACAGAAATGACTTTAAACACACTTATTGTAGTTGAAAAAGTAATAACTCACATCCAACCGTCATTTAAAGTCAAAAGATTAAATGTTAAAATTTCATCAATATTGACCATTTTTTCAACGTTCGACTGGTCCGGGGTCATCGTTTTTCATCAGAAAATGGATTTTTTGGACTCTACCAAAAATGATTCAAAATGTCATTTGGATCGGGCCTCATGTTGAATAACCACTTTTTAAACCCTCACAGTGACCAAAATTGCCATTTTTACAGAGTTTTGCTTACTCAAAATCTTCAATTTTGACCAATTTCAGGCACAGAAATGACTTTAAACACACTTATTTTAGTTGAAAATGTAATAACTCACATCCAACCGTCATTTAAAGTCAAAAGATTAAATGTTAAAATTTCATCAATATTGACCAATTTTTTCAACGTTCGACTGGTCCGGGGTCATCGTTTTTCATCAGAAAATGGATTTTTTGGACTCTACCAAAAATGATTCAAAATGTCATTTGGATCGGGCCTCATGTTGAATAACCACTTTTTAAACCCTCACAGTGACCAAAATTGCCATTTTTACAGAGTTTTGCTTACTCAAAATCTTCAATTTTGACCAATTTCAGGCACAGAAATGACTTTAAACACACTTATTTTAGTTGAAAATGTAATAACTCACATCCAACCGTCATTTAAAGTCAAAAGATTAAATGTTAAAATTTCATCAATATTGACCATTTTTTCAACGTTCGACTGGTCCGGGGTCATCGTTTTTCATCAGAAAATGGATTTTTTGGACTCTACCAAAAATGATTCAAAATGTCATTTGGATCGGGCCTCATGTTGAATAACCACTTTTTAAACCCTCACAGTGACCAAAATTGCCATTTTTACAGAGTTTTGCTTACTCAAAATCTTCAATTTTGACCAATTGCAGGCACAGAAATGACTTTAAACACACTTATTGTAGTTGAAAAAGTAATAACTCACATCCAACCGCCATTTAAAGTCAAAAGATTAAATGTTAAAATTTCATCAATATTGACCATTTTTTCAACGTTCGACTGGTCCGGGGTCATCGTTTTTCATCAGAAAATGGATTTTTTGGACTCTACCAAAAATGATTCAAAATGTCATTTGGATCGGGCCTCATGTTGAATAACCACTTTTTAAACCCTCACAGTGACCAAAATTGCCATTTTTACAGAGTTTTGCTTACTCAAAATCTTCAATTTTGACCAATTTCAGGCACAGAAATGACTTTAAACACACTTATTTTAGTTGAAAATGTAATAACTCACATCCAACCGTCATTTAAAGTCAAAAGATTAAATGTTAAAATTTCATCAATATTGACCATTTTTTCAACGTTCGACTGGTCCGGGGTCATCGTTTTTCATCAGAAAATTGATTTTTTGGACTCTACCAAAAATGATTCAAAATGTCATTTGGATCGGGCCTCATGTTGAAGAACCACTTTTTAAACCCTCACAGTGACCAAAACTGCCATTTTTACAGAGTTTTGCTTACTCAAAATCTTCAATTTTGACCAATTTCAGGCACAGAAATGACTTTAAACACACTTATTTTAGTTGAAAAAGTAATAACTCACATCCAACCGTCATTTAAAGTCAAAAGATTAAATGTTAAAATTTCATCAATATTGACCATTTTTTCAACGTTCGACTGATCCGGGGTCATCGTTTTTCATCAGAAAATTGATTTTTTGGACTCTACCAAAAATGATTCAAAATGTCATTTGGATCGGTCCTCATGTTAAATAACCACTTTTTAAACCCTCACAGTGACCAAAATTGCCATTTTTACAGAGTTTTGCTTACTCAAAATCTTCAATTTTGACCAATTTCAGGCACAGAAATGACTTTAAACACACTTATTTTAGTTGAAAAAGTAATAACTCACATCCAACCGTCATTTAAAGTGAAAAGATTAAATATTAAAATTTCATCAATATTGACCATTTTTTCAACGTTCGACCGGTCCGGGGTCATCGTTTTTCATCAGAAAATTGATTTTTTGGACTCTACCAAAAATGATTCAAAATGTCATTTGGATCGGGCCTCATGTTGAATAACCACTTTTTAAACCCTCACAGTGACCAAAATTGCCATTTTTACAGAGTTTTGCTTACTCAAAATCTTCAATTTTGACCAATTTCAGGCACAGAAATGACTTTAAACACACTTATTTTAGTTGAAAAAGTAATAACTCACATCCAACCGTCATTTAAAGTCAAAAGATTAAATGTTAAAATTTCATCAATATTGACCATTTTTTCAACGTTCGACTGGTCCGGGGTCATCGTTTTTCATCAGAAAATGGATTTTTTGGACTCTACCAAAAATGATTCAAAATGTCATTTGGATCAGGCCTCATGTTGAATAACCACTTTTTAAACCCTCACAGTGACCAAAACTGCCATTTTTACAGAGTTTTGCTTACTCAAAATCTTCAATTTTGACCAATTTCAGGCACAGAAATGACTTTAAACACACTTATTTTAGTTGAAAATGTAATAACTCACATCCAACCGTCATTTAAAGTCAAAAGATTAAATGTTAAAATTTCATCAATATTGACCATTTTTTCAGTGTTCGACTGGTCCGGGGTCATCGTTTTTCATCAGAAAATTGATTTTTTGGACTCTACCAAAAATGATTCAAAATGTCATTTGGATCGGGCCTCATGTTGAAGAACCACTTTTTAAACCCTCACAGTGACCAAAACTGCCATTTTTACAGAGTTTTGCTTACTCAAAATCTTCAATTTTGACCAATTTCAGGCACAGAAATGACTTTAAACACACTTATTTTAGTTGAAAAAGTAATAACTCACATCCAACCGTCATTTAAAGTCAAAAGATTAAATGTTAAAATTTCATCAATATTGACCATTTTTTCAACGTTCGACTGGTCCGGGGTCATCGTTTTTCATCAGAAAATTGATTTTTTGGACTCTACCAAAAATGATTCAAAATGTCATTTGGATCGGGCCTCATGTTGAAGAACCACTTTTTAAACCCTCACAGTGACCAAAACTGCCATTTTTACAGAGTTTTGCTTACTCAAAATCTTCAATTTTGACCAATTTCAGGCACAGAAATGACTTTAAACACACTTATTTTAGTTGAAAAAGTAATCACTCACATCCAACCGTCATTTAAAGTCAAAAGATTAAATGTTAAAATTTCATCAATATTGACCATTTTTTCAACGTTCGACTGGTCCGGGGTCATCGTTTTTCATCAGAAAATTGATTTTTTGGACTCTACCAAAAATGATTCAAAATGTCATTTGGATCGGGCCTCATGTTGAATAACCACTTTTTAAACCCTCACAGTGACCAAAATTGCCATTTTTACCGAGTTTTTCATACTCAAAATCTCCAATTTTGACCAATTCAGGCACAGAAATGACTTTAAACACACTTATTTTAGTTGAAAAAGTAATAACTCACATCCAACCGTCATTTAAAGTCAAAAGATTAAATGTTAAAATTTCATCAATATTGACCATTTTTTCAACGTTCGACTGGTCCGGGGTCATCGTTTTTCATCAGAAAATTGATTTTTTGGACTCTACCAAAAATGATTCAAAATGTCATTTGGATCGGGCCTCATGTTGAATAACCACTTTTTAAACCCTCACAGTGACCAAAATTGCAATTTTTACAGAGTTTTGCTTACTCAAAAGCTTCAAATTTGACCAATTTCAGGCACAAAAATGACTTTAAACACACTTATTTTAGTTGAAAAAGTAATAACTCACATCCAACCGTCATTTAAAGTCAAAAGATTAAATGTTAAAATTTCATCAATATTGACCATTTTTTCAACGTTCGACTGGTCCGGGGTCATCGTTTTTCATCAGAAAATTGATTTTTTTGGACTCTACCAAAAATGATTCAAAATGTCATTTGGATCGGGCCTCATGTTGAAGAACCACTTTTTAAACCCTCACAGTGACCAAAACTGCCATTTTTACAGAGTTTTGCTTACTCAAAATCTTCAATTTTGACCAATTTCAGGCACAGAAATGACTTTAAACACACTTATTTTAGTTGAAAAAGTAATAACTCACATCCAACCGTCATTTAAAGTCAAAAGATTAAATGTTAAAATTTCATCAATATTGACCATTTTTTCAACGTTCGACTGATCCGGGGTCATCGTTTTTCATCAGAAAATTGATTTTTTGGACTCTACCAAAAATGATTCAAAATGTCATTTGGATCGGGCCTCATGTTAAATAACCACTTTTTAAACCCTCACAGTGACCAAAATTGCCATTTTTACAGAGTTTTGCTTACTCAAAATCTTCAATTTTGACCAATTTCAGGCACAGAAATGACTTTAAACACACTTATTTTAGTTGAAAAAGTAATAACTCACATCCAACCGTCATTTAAAGTCAAAAGATTAAATGTTAAAATTTCATCAATATTGACCAATGTTTTTCAACGTTTGACTGGTCCGGGGTCATCGTTTTTCATCAGAAAATGGATTTTTTGGACTCTACCAAAAATGATTCAAAATGTCATTTGGATCGGGCCTCATGTTGAATAACCACTTTTTAAACCCTCACAGTGACCAAAATTGCCATTTTTACAGAGTTTTGCTTACTCAAAATCTTCAATTTTGACCAATTTCAGGCACAGAAATGACTTTAAACACACTTATTTTAGTTGAAAATGTAATAACTCACATCCAACCGTCATTTAAAGTCAAAAGATTAAATGTTAAAATTTCATCAATATTGACCATTTTTTCAACGTTTGACTGGTCCGGGGTCATCGTTTTTCATCAGAAAATGGTTTTTTTGGACTCTACCAAAAATGATTCAAAATGTCATTTGGATCGGGCCTCATGTTGAATAACCACTTTTTAAACCCTCACAGTGACCAAAATTGCCATTTTTACAGAGTTTTGCTTACTCAAAATCTTCAATTTTGACCAATTTCAGGCACAGAAATGACTTTAAACACACTTATTGTAGTTGAAAAAGTAATAACTCACATCCAACCGTCATTTAAAGTCAAAAGATTAAATGTTAAAATTTCATCAATATTGACCATTTTTTCAACGTTCGACTGGTCCGGGGTCATCGTTTTTCATCAGAAAATGGATTTTTTGGACTCTACCAAAAATGATTCAAAATGTCATTTGGATCGGGCCTCATGTTGAATAACCACTTTTTAAACCCTCACAGTGACCAAAATTGCCATTTTTACAGAGTTTTGCTTACTCAAAATCTTCAATTTTGACCAATTTCAGGCACAGAAATGACTTTAAACACACTTATTTTAGTTGAAAATGTAATAACTCACATCCAACCGCCATTTAAAGTCAAAAGATTAAATGTTAAAATTTCATCAATATTGACCATTTTTTCAACGTTCGACTGGTCCGGGGTCATCGTTTTTCATCAGAAAATGGATTTTTTGGACTCTACCAAAAATGATTCAAAATGTCATTTGGATCGGGCCTCATGTTGAATAACCACTTTTTAAACCCTCACAGTGACCAAAATTGCCATTTTTACAGAGTTTTGCTTACTCAAAATCTTCAATTTTGACCAATTTCAGGCACAGAAATGACTTTAAACACACTTATTGTAGTTGAAAAAGTAATAACTCACATCCAACCGTCATTTAAAGTCAAAAGATTAAATGTTAAAATTTCATCAATATTGACCATTTTTTCAACGTTCGACTGGTCCGGGGTCATCGTTTTTCATCAGAAAATGGATTTTTTGGACTCTACCAAAAATGATTCAAAATGTCATTTGGATCGGGCCTCATGTTGAATAACCACTTTTTAAACCCTCACAGTGACCAAAATTGCCATTTTTACAGAGTTTTGCTTACTCAAAATCTTCAATTTTGACCGATTTCAGGCACAGAAATGACTTTAAACACACTTATTTTAGTTGAAAAAGTAATAACTGACATCCAACCGTCATTTAAAGTCAAAAGATTAAATGTTAAAATTTCATCAATATTGACCATTTTTTCAACGTTCGACTGGTCCGGGGTTATCGTTTTTCATCAGAAAATTGATTTTTTGGACTCTACCAAAAATGATTCAAAATGTCATTTGGATCAGGCCTCATGTTGAATAACCACTTTTTAAACCCTCACAGTGACCAAAACTGCCATTTTTACAGAGTTTTGCTTACTGAAAATCTTCAATTTTGACCAATTTCAGGCACAGAAATGACTTTAAACACACTTATTTTAGTTGAAAAAGTAATAACTCACATCCAACCGTCATTTAAAGTCAAAAGATTAAATGTTAAAATTTCATCAATATTGACCATTTTTTCAACGTTCGACTGGTCCGGGGTCATCGTTTTTCATCAGAAAATTGATTTTTTGGACTATACCAAAAATGATTCAAAATGTCATTTGGATCGGGCCTCATGTTGAATAACCACTTTTTAAACCCTCACAGTGACCAAAACTGCCATTTTTACAGAGTTTTGCTTACTCAAAATCTTCAATTTTGACCAATTTCAGGCACAGAAATTACTTTAAACACACTTATTTTAGTTGAAAAAGTAATAACTCACATCCAACCGTCATTTAAAGTCAAAAGATTAAATGTTAAAATTTCATCAATATTGACCATTTTTTCAACGTTCGACTGGTCCGGGGTCATCGTTTTTCATCAGAAAATTGATTTTTTGGACTCTACCAAAAATGATTCAAAATGTCATTTGGATCGGGCCTCATGTTGAAGAACCACTTTTTAAACCCTCACAGTGACCAAAACTGCCATTTTTACAGATTTTTGCTTACTCAAAATCTTCAATTTTGACCAATTTCAGGCACAGAAATGACTTTAAACACACTTATTTTAGTTGAAAAAGTAATAACTCACATCCAACCGTCATTTAAAGTCAAAAGATTAAATGTTAAAATTTCATCAATATTGACCAATGTTTTTCAACGTTTGACTGGTCCGGGGTCATCATTTTTTCATCAGAAAATGGATTTTTTGGACTCTACCAAAAATGATTCAAAATGTCATTTGGATCCGGCCTCATGTTGAATAACCACTTTTTAAACCCTCACAGTGACCAAAACTGCCATTTTTACAGAGTTTTGCTTACTCAAAATCTTCAATTTTGACCAATTTCAGGCACAGAAATGACTTTAAACACACTTATTTTAGTTGAAAAAGTAATAACTCACATCCAACCGTCATTTAAAGTGAAAAGATTAAATATTAAAATTTCATCAATATTGACCATTTTTTCAACGTTCGACTGGTCCGGGGTCATCGTTTTTCATCAGAAAATTGATTTTTTGGACTCTACCAAAAATGATTCAAAATGTCATTTGGATCGGGCCTCATGTTGAATAGCCACTTTTTAAACCCTCACAGTGACCAAAATTGCCATTTTTACAGAGTTTTGCTTACTCAAAATCTTCAATTTTGACCAATTTCAGGCACAGAAATGACTTTAAACACACTTATTTTAGTTGAAAATGTAATAACTCACATCCAACCGTCATTTAAAGTCAAAAGATTAAATGTTAAAATTTCATCAATATTGACCATTTTTTCAACGCTCGACTGGTCCGGGGTCATCGTTTTTCATCAGAAAATGGATTTTTTGGACTCTACCAAAAATGATTCAAAATGTCATTTGGATCGGGCCTCATGTTGAATAACCACTTTTTAAACCCTCACAGTGACCAAAATTGCCATTTTTACAGAGTTTTGCTTACTCAAAATCTTCAATTTTGACCAATTTCAGGCACAGAAATGACTTTAAACACACTTATTGTAGTTGAAAAAGTAATAACTCACATCCAACCGTCATTTAAAGTCAAAAGATTAAATGTTAAAATTTCATCAATATTGACCATTTTTTCAACGTTCGACTGGTCCGGGGTCATCGTTTTTCATCAGAAAATGGATTTTTTGGACTCTACCAAAAATGATTCAAAATGTCATTTGGATCGGGCCTCATGTTGAATAACCACTTTTTAAACCCTCACAGTGACCAAAATTGCCATTTTTACAGAGTTTTGCTTACTCAAAATCTTCAATTTTGACCAATTTCAGGCACAGAAATGACTTTAAACACACTTATTTTAGTTGAAAATGTAATAACTCACATCCAACCGTCATTTAAAGTCAAAAGATTAAATGTTAAAATTTCATCAATATTGACCAATTTTTTCAACGTTCGACTGGTCCGGGGTCATCGTTTTTCATCAGAAAATGGATTTTTTGGACTCTACCAAAAATGATTCAAAATGTCATTTGGATCGGGCCTCATGTTGAATAACCACTTTTTAAACCCTCACAGTGACCAAAATTGCCATTTTTACAGAGTTTTGCTTACTCAAAATCTTCAATTTTGACCAATTTCAGGCACAGAAATGACTTTAAACACACTTATTTTAGTTGAAAATGTAATAACTCACATCCAACCGTCATTTAAAGTCAAAAGATTAAATGTTAAAATTTCATCAATATTGACCATTTTTTCAACGTTCGACTGGTCCGGGGTCATCGTTTTTCATCAGAAAATGGATTTTTTGGACTCTACCAAAAATGATTCAAAATGTCATTTGGATCGGGCCTCATGTTGAATAACCACTTTTTAAACCCTCACAGTGACCAAAATTGCCATTTTTACAGAGTTTTGCTTACTCAAAATCTTCAATTTTGACCATTTGCAGGCACAGAAATGACTTTAAACACACTTATTGTAGTTGAAAAAGTAATAACTCACATCCAACCGCCATTTAAAGTCAAAAGATTAAATGTTAAAATTTCATCAATATTGACCATTTTTTCAACGTTCGACTGGTCCGGGGTCATCGTTTTTCATCAGAAAATGGATTTTTTGGACTCTACCAAAAATGATTCAAAATGTCATTTGGATCGGGCCTCATGTTGAATAACCACTTTTTAAACCCTCACAGTGACCAAAATTGCCATTTTTACAGAGTTTTGCTTACTCAAAATCTTCAATTTTGACCAATTTCAGGCACAGAAATGACTTTAAACACACTTATTTTAGTTGAAAATGTAATAACTCACATCCAACCGTCATTTAAAGTCAAAAGATTAAATGTTAAAATTTCATCAATATTGACCATTTTTTCAACGTTCGACTGGTCCGGGGTCATCGTTTTTCATCAGAAAATTGATTTTTTGGACTCTACCAAAAATGATTCAAAATGTCATTTGGATCGGGCCTCATGTTGAAGAACCACTTTTTAAACCCTCACAGTGACCAAAACTGCCATTTTTACAGAGTTTTGCTTACTCAAAATCTTCAATTTTGACCAATTTCAGGCACAGAAATGACTTTAAACACACTTATTTTAGTTGAAAAAGTAATAACTCACATCCAACCGTCATTTAAAGTCAAAAGATTAAATGTTAAAATTTCATCAATATTGACCATTTTTTCAACGTTCGACTGATCCGGGGTCATCGTTTTTCATCAGAAAATTGATTTTTTGGACTCTACCAAAAATGATTCAAAATGTCATTTGGATCGGTCCTCATGTTAAATAACCACTTTTTAAACCCTCACAGTGACCAAAATTGCCATTTTTACAGAGTTTTGCTTACTCAAAATCTTCAATTTTGACCAATTTCAGGCACAGAAATGACTTTAAACACACTTATTTTAGTTGAAAAAGTAATAACTCACATCCAACCGTCATTTAAAGTGAAAAGATTAAATATTAAAATTTCATCAATATTGACCATTTTTTCAACGTTCGACCGGTCCGGGGTCATCGTTTTTCATCAGAAAATTGATTTTTTGGACTCTACCAAAAATGATTCAAAATGTCATTTGGATCGGGCCTCATGTTGAATAACCACTTTTTAAACCCTCACAGTGACCAAAATTGCCATTTTTACAGAGTTTTGCTTACTCAAAATCTTCAATTTTGACCAATTTCAGGCACAGAAATGACTTTAAACACACTTATTTTAGTTGAAAAAGTAATAACTCACATCCAACCGTCATTTAAAGTCAAAAGATTAAATGTTAAAATTTCATCAATATTGACCATTTTTTCAACGTTCGACTGGTCCGGGGTCATCGTTTTTCATCAGAAAATGGATTTTTTGGACTCTACCAAAAATGATTCAAAATGTCATTTGGATCAGGCCTCATGTTGAATAACCACTTTTTAAACCCTCACAGTGACCAAAACTGCCATTTTTACAGAGTTTTGCTTACTCAAAATCTTCAATTTTGACCAATTTCAGGCACAGAAATGACTTTAAACACACTTATTTTAGTTGAAAATGTAATAACTCACATCCAACCGTCATTTAAAGTCAAAAGATTAAATGTTAAAATTTCATCAATATTGACCATTTTTTCAACGTTCGACTGGTCCGGGGTCATCGTTTTTCATCAGAAAATTGATTTTTTGGACTCTACCAAAAATGATTCAAAATGTCATTTGGATCGGGCCTCATGTTGAAGAACCACTTTTTAAACCCTCACAGTGACCAAAACTGCCATTTTTACAGAGTTTTGCTTACTCAAAATCTTCAATTTTGACCAATTTCAGGCACAGAAATGACTTTAAACACACTTATTTTAGTTGAAAAAGTAATAACTCACATCCAACCGTCATTTAAAGTCAAAAGATTAAATGTTAAAATTTCATCAATATTGACCATTTTTTCAACGTTCGACTGGTCCGGGGTCATCGTTTTTCATCAGAAAATTGATTTTTTGGACTCTACCAAAAATGATTCAAAATGTCATTTGGATCGGGCCTCATGTTGAAGAACCACTTTTTAAACCCTCACAGTGACCAAAACTGCCATTTTTACAGAGTTTTGCTTACTCAAAATCTTCAATTTTGACCAATTTCAGGCACAGAAATGACTTTAAACACACTTATTTTAGTTGAAAAAGTAATCACTCACATCCAACCGTCATTTAAAGTCAAAAGATTAAATGTTAAAATTTCATCAATATTGACCATTTTTTCAACGTTCGACTGGTCCGGGGTCATCGTTTTTCATCAGAAAATTGATTTTTTGGACTCTACCAAAAATGATTCAAAATGTCATTTGGATCGGGCCTCATGTTGAATAACCACTTTTTAAACCCTCACAGTGACCAAAATTGCCATTTTTACCGAGTTTTTCATACTCAAAATCTCCAATTTTGACCAATTCAGGCACAGAAATGACTTTAAACACACTTATTTTAGTTGAAAAAGTAATAACTCACATCCAACCGTCATTTAAAGTCAAAAGATTAAATGTTAAAATTTCATCAATATTGACCATTTTTTCAACGTTCGACTGGTCCGGGGTCATCGTTTTTCATCAGAAAATTGATTTTTTGGACTCTACCAAAAATGATTCAAAATGTCATTTGGATCGGGCCTCATGTTGAATAACCACTTTTTAAACCCTCACAGTGACCAAAATTGCAATTTTTACAGAGTTTTGCTTACTCAAAAGCTTCAAATTTGACCAATTTCAGGCACAAAAATGACTTTAAACACACTTATTTTAGTTGAAAAAGTAATAACTCACATCCAACCGTCATTTAAAGTCAAAAGATTAAATGTTAAAATTTCATCAATATTGACCATTTTTTCAACGTTCGACTGGTCCGGGGTCATCGTTTTTCATCAGAAAATTGATTTTTTTGGACTCTACCAAAAATGATTCAAAATGTCATTTGGATCGGGCCTCATGTTGAAGAACCACTTTTTAAACCCTCACAGTGACCAAAACTGCCATTTTTACAGAGTTTTGCTTACTCAAAATCTTCAATTTTGACCAATTTCAGGCACAGAAATGACTTTAAACACACTTATTTTAGTTGAAAAAGTAATAACTCACATCCAACCGTCATTTAAAGTCAAAAGATTAAATGTTAAAATTTCATCAATATTGACCATTTTTTCAACGTTCGACTGATCCGGGGTCATCGTTTTTCATCAGAAAATTGATTTTTTGGACTCTACCAAAAATGATTCAAAATGTCATTTGGATCGGGCCTCATGTTAAATAACCACTTTTTAAACCCTCACAGTGACCAAAATTGCCATTTTTACTGAGTTTTGCTTACTCAAAATCTTCAATTTTGACCAATTTCAGGCACAGAAATGACTTTAAACACACTTATTTTAGTTGAAAAAGTAATAACTCACATCCAACCGTCATTTAAAGTCAAAAGATTAAATGTTAAAATTTCATCAATATTGACCAATGTTTTTCAACGTTTGACTGGTCCGGGGTCATCGTTTTTCATCAGAAAATGGATTTTTTGGACTCTACCAAAAATGATTCAAAATGTCATTTGGATCGGGCCTCATGTTGAATAACCACTTTTTAAACCCTCACAGTGACCAAAATTGCCATTTTTACAGAGTTTTGCTTACTCAAAATCTTCAATTTTGACCAATTTCAGGCACAGAAATGACTTTAAACACACTTATTTTAGTTGAAAATGTAATAACTCACATCCAACCGTCATTTAAAGTCAAAAGATTAAATGTTAAAATTTCATCAATATTGACCATTTTTTCAACGTTTGACTGGTCCGGGGTCATCGTTTTTCATCAGAAAATGGATTTTTTGGACTCTACCAAAAATGATTCAAAATGTCATTTGGATCGGGCCTCATGTTGAATAACCACTTTTTAAACCCTCACAGTGACCAAAATTGCCATTTTTACAGAGTTTTGCTTACTCAAAATCTTCAATTTTGACCAATTTCAGGCACAGAAATGACTTTAAACACACTTATTGTAGTTGAAAAAGTAATAACTCACATCCAACCGTCATTTAAAGTCAAAAGATTAAATGTTAAAATTTCATCAATATTGACCATTTTTTCAACGTTCGACTGGTCCGGGGTCATCGTTTTTCATCAGAAAATGGATTTTTTGGACTCTACCAAAAATGATTCAAAATGTCATTTGGATCGGGCCTCATGTTGAATAACCACTTTTTAAACCCTCACAGTGACCAAAATTGCCATTTTTACAGAGTTTTGCTTACTCAAAATCTTCAATTTTGACCAATTTCAGGCACAGAAATGACTTTAAACACACTTATTTTAGTTGAAAATGTAATAACTCACATCCAACCGCCATTTAAAGTCAAAAGATTAAATGTTAAAATTTCATCAATATTGACCATTTTTTCAACGTTCGACTGGTCCGGGGTCATCGTTTTTCATCAGAAAATGGATTTTTTGGACTCTACCAAAAATGATTCAAAATGTCATTTGGATCGGGCCTCATGTTGAATAACCACTTTTTAAACCCTCACAGTGACCAAAATTGCCATTTTTACAGAGTTTTGCTTACTCAAAATCTTCAATTTTGACCAATTTCAGGCACAGAAATGACTTTAAACACACTTATTGTAGTTGAAAAAGTAATAACTCACATCCAACTGTCATTTAAAGTCAAAAGATTAAATGTTAAAATTTCATCAATATTGACCATTTTTTCAACGTTCGACTGGTCCGGGGTCATCGTTTTTCATCAGAAAATGGATTTTTTGGACTCTACCAAAAATGATTCAAAATGTCATTTGGATCGGGCCTCATGTTGAATAACCACTTTTTAAACCCTCACAGTGACCAAAATTGCCATTTTTACAGAGTTTTGCTTACTCAAAATCTTCAATTTTGACCGATTTCAGGCACAGAAATGACTTTAAACACACTTATTTTAGTTGAAAAAGTAATAACTGACATCCAACCGTCATTTAAAGTCAAAAGATTAAATGTTAAAATTTCATCAATATTGACCATTTTTTCAACGTTCGACTGGTCCGGGGTTATCGTTTTTCATCAGAAAATTGATTTTTTGGACTCTACCAAAAATGATTCAAAATGTCATTTGGATCAGGCCTCATGTTGAATAACCACTTTTTAAACCCTCACAGTGACCAAAACTGCCATTTTTACAGAGTTTTGCTTACTGAAAATCTTCAATTTTGACCAATTTCAGGCACAGAAATGACTTTAAACACACTTATTTTAGTTGAAAAAGTAATAACTCACATCCAACCGTCATTTAAAGTCAAAAGATTAAATGTTAAAATTTCATCAATATTGACCATTTTTTCAACGTTCGACTGGTCCGGGGTCATCGTTTTTCATCAGAAAATTGATTTTTTGGACTATACCAAAAATGATTCAAAATGTCATTTGGATCGGGCCTCATGTTGAATAACCACTTTTTAAACCCTCACAGTGACCAAAACTGCCATTTTTACAGAGTTTTGCTTACTCAAAATCTTCAATTTTGACCAATTTCAGGCACAGAAATTACTTTAAACACACTTATTTTAGTTGAAAAAGTAATAACTCACATCCAACCGTCATTTAAAGTCAAAAGATTAAATGTTAAAATTTCATCAATATTGACCATTTTTTCAACGTTCGACTGGTCCGGGGTCATCGTTTTTCATCAGAAAATTGATTTTTTGGACTCTACCAAAAATGATTCAAAATGTCATTTGGATCGGGCCTCATGTTGAAGAACCACTTTTTAAACCCT
Source organism: Lissotriton vulgaris (assembly GCF_964263255.1). NCBI lineage: Eukaryota > Metazoa > Chordata > Amphibia > Caudata > Salamandridae > Lissotriton > Lissotriton vulgaris. The sequence goes on along the minus strand of NW_028247435.1, from coordinate 328,062 downwards.
CACAGTGACCAAAACTGCCATTTTTACAGAGTTTTGCTTACTCAAAATCTTCAAGTTTGACCAATTTCAGGCACAGAAATGACTTTAAACACACTTATTTTAGTTGAAAAAGTAATAACTCACATCCAACCGTCATTTAAAGTCAAAAGATTAAATGTTAAAATTTCATCAATATTGACCATTTTTTCAACGTTCGACTGATCCGGGGTCATCGTTTTTCTTCAGGAAATTGATTTTTTGGACTCTACCAAAAATGATTCAAAATGTCATTTGGATCGGGCCTCATGTTAAATAACCACTTTTTAAACACTCACAGTGACCAAAATTGCCATTTTTACAGAGTTTTGCTTACTCAAAATCTTCAATTTTGACCAATTTCAGGCACAGAAATGACTTTAAACACACTTATTTTAGTTGAAAAAGTAATAACTCACATCCAACCGTCATTTAAAGTCAAAAGATTAAATGTTAAAATTTCATCAATATTGACCAATGTTTTTCAACGTTTGACTGGTCCGGGGTCATCATTTTTTCATCAGAAAATGGATTTTTTGGACTCTACCAAAAATGATTCAAAATGTCATTTGGATCCGGCCTCATGTTGAATAACCACTTTTTAAACCCTCACAGTGACCAAAACTGCCATTTTTACAGAGTTTTGCTTACTCAAAATCTTCAATTTTGACCAATTTCAGGCACAGAAATGACTTTAAACACACTTATTTTAGTTGAAAAAGTAATAACTCACATCCAACCGTCATTTAAAGTGAAAAGATTAAATATTAAAATTTCATCAATATTGACCATTTTTTCAACGTTCGACTGGTCCGGGGTCATCGTTTTTCATCAGAAAATTGATTTTTTGGACTCTACCAAAAATGATTCAAAATGTCATTTGGATCGGGCCTCATGTTGAATAGCCACTTTTTAAACCCTCACAGTGACCAAAATTGCCATTTTTACAGAGTTTTGCTTACTCAAAATCTTCAATTTTGACCAATTTCAGGCACAGAAATGACTTTAAACACACTTATTTTAGTTGAAAATGTAATAACTCACATCCAACCGTCATTTAAAGTCAAAAGATTAAATGTTAAAATTTCATCAATATTGACCATTTTTTCAACGCTCGACTGGTCCGGGGTCATCGTTTTTCATCAGAAAATGGATTTTTTGGACTCTACCAAAAATGATTCAAAATGTCATTTGGATCGGGCCTCATGTTGAATAACCACTTTTTAAACCCTCACAGTGACCAAAATTGCCATTTTTACAGAGTTTTGCTTACTCAAAATCTTCAATTTTGACCAATTTCAGGCACAGAAATGACTTTAAACACACTTATTGTAGTTGAAAAAGTAATAACTCACATCCAACCGTCATTTAAAGTCAAAAGATTAAATGTTAAAATTTCATCAATATTGACCATTTTTTCAACGTTCGACTGGTCCGGGGTCATCGTTTTTCATCAGAAAATGGATTTTTTGGACTCTACCAAAAATGATTCAAAATGTCATTTGGATCGGGCCTCATGTTGAATAACCACTTTTTAAACCCTCACAGTGACCAAAATTGCCATTTTTACAGAGTTTTGCTTACTCAAAATCTTCAATTTTGACCAATTTCAGGCACAGAAATGACTTTAAACACACTTATTTTAGTTGAAAATGTAATAACTCACATCCAACCGTCATTTAAAGTCAAAAGATTAAATGTTAAAATTTCATCAATATTGACCAATTTTTTCAACGTTCGACTGGTCCGGGGTCATCGTTTTTCATCAGAAAATGGATTTTTTGGACTCTACCAAAAATGATTCAAAATGTCATTTGGATCGGGCCTCATGTTGAATAACCACTTTTTAAACCCTCACAGTGACCAAAATTGCCATTTTTACAGAGTTTTGCTTACTCAAAAACTTCAATTTTGACCAATTTCAGGCACAGAAATGACTTTAAACACACTTATTTTAGTTGAAAATGTAATAACTCACATCCAACCGTCATTTAAAGTCAAAAGATTAAATGTTAAAATTTCATCAATATTGACCATTTTTTCAACGTTCGACTGGTCCGGGGTCATCGTTTTTCATCAGAAAATGGATTTTTTGGACTCTACCAAAAATGATTCAAAATGTCATTTGGATCGGGCCTCATGTTGAATAACCACTTTTTAAACCCTCACAGTGACCAAAATTGCCATTTTTACAGAGTTTTGCTTACTCAAAATCTTCAATTTTGACCAATTGCAGGCACAGAAATGACTTTAAACACACTTATTGTAGTTGAAAAAGTAATAACTCACATCCAACCGCCATTTAAAGTCAAAAGATTAAATGTTAAAATTTCATCAATATTGACCATTTTTTCAACGTTCGACTGGTCCGGGGTCATCGTTTTTCATCAGAAAATGGATTTTTTGGACTCTACCAAAAATGATTCAAAATGTCATTTGGATCGGGCCTCATGTTGAATAACCACTTTTTAAACCCTCACAGTGACCAAAATTGCCATTTTTACAGAGTTTTGCTTACTCAAAATCTTCAATTTTGACCAATTTCAGGCACAGAAATGACTTTAAACACACTTATTTTAGTTGAAAATGTAATAACTCACATCCAACCGTCATTTAAAGTCAAAAGATTAAATGTTAAAATTTCATCAATATTGACCATTTTTTCAACGTTCGACTGGTCCGGGGTCATCGTTTTTCATCAGAAAATTGATTTTTTGGACTCTACCAAAAATGATTCAAAATGTCATTTGGATCGGGCCTCATGTTGAAGAACCACTTTTTAAACCCTCACAGTGACCAAAACTGCCATTTTTACAGAGTTTTGCTTACTCAAAATCTTCAATTTTGACCAATTTCAGGCACAGAAATGACTTTAAACACACTTATTTTAGTTGAAAAAGTAATAACTCACATCCAACCGTCATTTAAAGTCAAAAGATTAAATGTTAAAATTTCATCAATATTGACCATTTTTTTCAACGTTCGACTGATCCGGGGTCATCGTTTTTCATCAGAAAATTGATTTTTTGGACTCTACCAAAAATGATTCAAAATGTCATTTGGATCGGTCCTCATGTTAAATAACCACTTTTTAAACCCTCACAGTGACCAAAATTGCCATTTTTACAGAGTTTTGCTTACTCAAAATCTTCAATTTTGACCAATTTCAGGCACAGAAATGACTTTAAACACACTTATTTTAGTTGAAAAAGTAATAACTCACATCCAACCGTCATTTAAAGTGAAAAGATTAAATATTAAAATTTCATCAATATTGACCATTTTTTCAACGTTCGACCGGTCCGGGGTCATCGTTTTTCATCAGAAAATTGATTTTTTGGACTCTACCAAAAATGATTCAAAATGTCATTTGGATCGGGCCTCATGTTGAATAACCACTTTTTAAACCCTCACAGTGACCAAAATTGCCATTTTTACAGAGTTTTGCTTACTCAAAATCTTCAATTTTGACCAATTTCAGGCACAGAAATGACTTTAAACACACTTATTTTAGTTGAAAAAGTTAATAACTCACATCCAACCGTCATTTAAAGTCAAAAGATTAAATGTTAAAATTTCATCAATATTGACCATTTTTTCAACGTTCGACTGGTCCGGGGTCATCGTTTTTCATCAGAAAATGGATTTTTTGGACTCTACCAAAAATGATTCAAAATGTCATTTGGATCAGGCCTCATGTTGAATAACCACTTTTTAAACCCTCACAGTGACCAAAACTGCCATTTTTACAGAGTTTTGCTTACTCAAAATCTTCAATTTTGACCAATTTCAGGCACAGAAATGACTTTAAACACACTTATTTTAGTTGAAAATGTAATAACTCACATCCAACCGTCATTTAAAGTCAAAAGATTAAATGTTAAAATTTCATCAATATTGACCATTTTTTCAACGTTCGACTGGTCCGGGGTCATCGTTTTTCATCAGAAAATTGATTTTTTGGACTCTACCAAAAATGATTCAAAATGTCATTTGGATCGGGCCTCATGTTGAAGAACCACTTTTTAAACCCTCACAGTGACCAAAACTGCCATTTTTACAGAGTTTTGCTTACTCAAAATCTTCAATTTTGACCAATTTCAGGCACAGAAATGACTTTAAACACACTTATTTTAGTTGAAAAAGTAATAACTCACATCCAACCGTCATTTAAAGTCAAAAGATTAAATGTTAAAATTTCATCAATATTGACCATTTTTTCAACGTTCGACTGGTCCGGGGTCATCGTTTTTCATCAGAAAATTGATTTTTTGGACTCTACCAAAAATGATTCAAAATGTCATTTGGATCGGGCCTCATGTTGAAGAACCACTTTTTAAACCCTCACAGTGACCAAAACTGCCATTTTTACAGAGTTTTGCTTACTCAAAATCTTCAATTTTGACCAATTTCAGGCACAGAAATGACTTTAAACACACTTATTTTAGTTGAAAAAGTAATCACTCACATCCAACCGTCATTTAAAGTCAAAAGATTAAATGTTAAAATTTCATCAATATTGACCATTTTTTCAACGTTCGACTGGTCCGGGGTCATCGTTTTTCATCAGAAAATTGATTTTTTGGACTCTACCAAAAATGATTCAAAATGTCATTTGGATCGGGCCTCATGTTGAATAACCACTTTTTAAACCCTCACAGTGACCAAAATTGCCATTTTTACCGAGTTTTTCATACTCAAAATCTCCAATTTTGACCAATTCAGGCACAGAAATGACTTTAAACACACTTATTTTAGTTGAAAAAGTAATAACTCACATCCAACCGTCATTTAAAGTCAAAAGATTAAATGTTAAAATTTCATCAATATTGACCATTTTTTCAACGTTCGACTGGTCCGGGGTCATCGTTTTTCATCAGAAAATTGATTTTTTGGACTCTACCAAAAATGATTCAAAATGTCATTTGGATCGGGCCTCATGTTGAATAACCACTTTTTAAACCCTCACAGTGACCAAAATTGCAATTTTTACAGAGTTTTGCTTACTCAAAAGCTTCAATTTGACCAATTTCAGGCACAAAAATGACTTTAAACACACTTATTTTAGTTGAAAAAGTAATAACTCACATCCAACCGTCATTTAAAGTCAAAAGATTAAATGTTAAAATTTCATCAATATTGACCATTTTTTCAACGTTCGACTGGTCCGGGGTCATCGTTTTTCATCAGAAAATTGATTTTTTTGGACTCTACCAAAAATGATTCAAAATGTCATTTGGATCGGGCCTCATGTTGAAGAACCACTTTTTAAACCCTCACAGTGACCAAAACTGCCATTTTTACAGAGTTTTGCTTACTCAAAATCTTCAATTTTGACCAATTTCAGGCACAGAAATGACTTTAAACACACTTATTTTAGTTGAAAAAGTAATAACTCACATCCAACCGTCATTTAAAGTCAAAAGATTAAATGTTAAAATTTCATCAATATTGACCATTTGTTCAACGTTCGACTGATCCGGGGTCATCGTTTTTCATCAGAAAATTGATTTTTTGGACTCTACCAAAAATGATTCAAAATGTCATTTGGATCGGGCCTCATGTTAAATAACCACTTTTTAAACCCTCACAGTGACCAAAATTGCCATTTTTACAGAGTTTTGCTTACTCAAAATCTTCAATTTTGACCAATTTCAGGCACAGAAATGACTTTAAACACACTTATTTTAGTTGAAAAAGTAATAACTCACATCCAACCGTCATTTAAAGTCAAAAGATTAAATGTTAAAATTTCATCAATATTGACCAATGTTTTTCAACGTTTGACTGGTCCGGGGTCATCGTTTTTCATCAGAAAATGGATTTTTTGGACTCTACCAAAAATGATTCAAAATGTCATTTGGATCGGGCCTCATGTTGAATAACCACTTTTTAAACCCTCACAGTGACCAAAATTGCCATTTTTACAGAGTTTTGCTTACTCAAAATCTTCAATTTTGACCAATTTCAGGCACAGAAATGACTTTAAACACACTTATTGTAGTTGAAAAAGTAATAACTCACATCCAACCGTCATTTAAAGTCAAAAGATTAAATGTTAAAATTTCATCAATATTGACCATTTTTTCAACGTTCGACTGGTCCGGGGTCATCGTTTTTCATCAGAAAATGGATTTTTTGGACTCTACCAAAAATGATTCAAAATGTCATTTGGATCGGGCCTCATGTTGAATAACCACTTTTTAAACCCTCACAGTGACCAAAATTGCCATTTTTACAGAGTTTTGCTTACTCAAAATCTTCAATTTTGACCAATTTCAGGCACAGAAATGACTTTAAACACACTTATTTTAGTTGAAAATGTAATAACTCACATCCAACCGCCATTTAAAGTCAAAAGATTAAATGTTAAAATTTCATCAATATTGACCATTTTTTCAACGTTCGACTGGTCCGGGGTCATCGTTTTTCATCAGAAAATGGATTTTTTGGACTCTACCAAAAATGATTCAAAATGTCATTTGGATCGGGCCTCATGTTGAATAACCACTTTTTAAACCCTCACAGTGACCAAAATTGCCATTTTTACAGAGTTTTGCTTACTCAAAATCTTCAATTTTGACCAATTTCAGGCACAGAAATGACTTTAAACACACTTATTGTAGTTGAAAAAGTAATAACTCACATCCAACCGTCATTTAAAGTCAAAAGATTAAATGTTAAAATTTCATCAATATTGACAATTTTTTCAACGTTCGACTGGTCCGGGGTCATCGTTTTTCATCAGAAAATGGATTTTTTGGACTCTACCAAAAATGATTCAAAATGTCATTTGGATCGGGCCTCATGTTGAATAACCACTTTTTAAACCCTCACAGTGACCAAAATTGCCATTTTTACAGAGTTTTGCTTACTCAAAATCTTCAATTTTGACCAATTTCAGGCACAGAAATGACTTTAAACACACTTATTTTAGTTGAAAAAGTAATAACTCACATCCAACCGTCATTTAAAGTCAAAAGATTAAATGTTAAAATTTCATCAATATTGACCATTTTTTGAACGTTCGACTGGTCCGGGGTCATTGTTTTTCATCAGAAAATGGATTTTTTGGACTCTACCAAAAATGATTCAAAATGTCATTTGGATCGGGCCTCATGTTGAATAACCACTTTTTAAACCCTCACAGTGACCAAAATTGCCATTTTTACAGAGTTTTGCTTACTCAAAATCTTCAATTTTGACCACTTTCAGGCACAGAAATGACTTTAAACACACTTATTTTAGTTGAAAAAGTAATAACTCACATCCTACCGTCATTTAAAGTGAAAAGATTAAATATTAAAATTTCATCAATATTGACCATTTTTTCAACGTTCGACTGGTCCGGGGTCATCGTTTTTCATCAGAAAATTGATTTTTTGGACTCTACCAAAAATGATTCAAAATGTCATTTGGATCGGGCCTCATGTTGAATAACCACTTTTTAAACCCTCACAGTGACCAAAATTGCCATTTTTACAGAGTTTTGCTTACTCAAAATCTTCAATTTTGACCAATTTCAGGCACAGAAATGACTTTAAACACACTTATTTTAGTTGAAAAAGTAATAACTCACATCCAACCGTCATTTAAAGTGAAAAGATTAAATATTAAAATTTCATCAATATTGACCATTTTTTCAACGTTCGACTGGTCCGGGGTCATCGTTTTTCATCAGAAAATTAATTTTTTGGACTCTACCAAAAATGATTCAAAATGTCATTTGGATCGGGCCTCATGTTGAATAACCACTTTTTAAACCCTCACAGTGACCAAAATTGCCATTTTTACAGAGTTTTGCTTACTCAAAATCTTCAATTTTGACCAATTTTAGGCACAGAAATGACTTTAAACACACTTATTTTAGTTGAAAAAGTAATAACTGACATCCAACCGTCATTTAAAGTCAAAAGATTAAATGTTAAAATTTCATCAATATTGACCATTTTTTCAACGTTCGACTGGTCCGGGGTCATCGTTTTTCATCAGAAAATGGATTTTTTGGACTCTACCAAAAATGATTCAAAATGTCATTTGGATCAGGCCTCATGTTGAATAACCACTTTTTAAACCCTCACAGTGACCAAAACTGCCATTTTTACAGAGTTTTGCTTACTCAAAATCTACAATTTTGACCAATTTCAGGCACAGAAATGACTTTAAACACACTTATTTTAGTTGAAAAAGTAATAACTCACATCCAACCGTCATTTAAAGTCAAAAGATTAAATGTTAAAATTTCATCAATATTGACCATTTTTTCAACGTTCGACTGGTCCGGGGTCATCGTTTTTCATCAGAAAATTGATTTTTTGGACTCTACCAAAAATGATTCAAAATGTCATTTGGATCGGGCCTCATGTTGAATAACCACTTTTTAAACCCTCACAGTGACCAAAATTGCCATTTTTACAGAGTTTTGCTTACTCAAAATCTTCAATTTTGACCAATTTCAGGCACAGAAATGACTTTAAACACACTTATTTTAGTTGAAAAAGTAATAACTCACATCCAACCGTCATTTAAAGTCAAAAGATTAAATGTTAAAATTTCATCAATATTGACCATTTTTTCAACGTTCGACTGGTCCGGGGTCATCGTTTTTCATCAGAAAATTGATTTTTTGGACTCTACCAAAAATGATTCAAAATGTCATTTGGATCGGGCCTCATGTTGAATAACCACTTTTTAAACCCTCACAGTGACCAAAACTGCCATTTTTACAGAGTTTTGCTTACTCAAAATCTTCAATTTTGACCAATTTCAGGCACAGAAATTACTTTAAACACACTTATTTTAGTTGAAAAAGTAATAACTCACATCCAACCGTCATTTAAAGTCAAAAGATTAAATGTTAAAATTTCATCAATATTGACCATTTTTTCAACGTTCGACTGGTCCGGGGTCATCGTTTTTCGTCAGAAAATTGATTTTTTGGACTCTACCAAAAATGATTCAAAATGTCATTTGGATCGGGCCTCATGTTGAATAACCACTTTTTAAACCCTCACAGTGACCAAAACTGCCATTTTTACAGAGTTTTGCTTACTCAAAATCTTCAATTTTGACCAATTTCAGGCACAGAAATTACTTTAAACACACTTATTTTAGTTGAAAAAGTAATAACTCACATCCAACCGTCATTTAAAGTCAAAAGATTAAATGTTAAAATTTCATCAATATTGACCATTTTTTCAACGTTCGACTGATCCGGGGTCATCGTTTTTCATCAGAAAATTGATTTTTTGGACTCTACCAAAAATGATTCAAAATGTCATTTGGATCGGGCCTCATGTTAAATAACCACTTTTTAAACCCTCACAGTGACCAAAATTGCCATTTTTACAGAGTTTTGCTTACTCAAAATCTTCAATTTTGACCAATTTCAGGCACAGAAATGACTTTAAACACACTTATTTTAGTTGAAAAAGTAATAACTCACATCCAACCGTCATTTAAAGTCAAAAGATTAAATGTTAAAATTTCATCAATATTGACCAATTTTTTTCAACGTTCGACTGGTCCGGGGTCATCGTTTTTCATCAGAAAATGGATTTTTTGGACACTACCAAAAATGATTCAAAATGTCATTTGGATCAGGCCTCATGTTGAATAACCACTTTTTAAACCCTCACAGTGACCAAAACTGCCTTTTTTACAGAGTTTTGCTTACTCAAAATCTTCAATTTTGACCAATTTCAGGCACAGAAATGACTTTAAACACACTTATTTTAGTTGAAAAAGTAATAACTCACATCCAACCGTCATTTAAAGTCAAAAGATTAAATGTTAAAATTTCATCAATATTGACCATTTTTTCAACGTTCGACTGGTCCGGGGTCATCGTTTTTCATCAGAAAATTGATTTTTTGGACTCTACCAAAAATGATTCAAAATGTCATTTGGATCGGGCCTCATGTTGAAGAACCACTTTTTAAACCCTCACAGTGACCAAAACTGCCATTTTTACAGAGTTTTGCTTACTCAAAATCTTCAATTTTGACCAATTTCAGGCACAGAAATGACTTTAAACACACTTATTTTAGTTGAAAAAGTAATAACTCACATCCAACCGTCATTTAAAGTCAAAAGATTAAATGTTAAAATTTAATCAATATTGACCATTTTTTCAACGTTCGACTGGTCCGGGGTCATCGTTTTTCATCAGAAAATTGATTTTTTGGACTCTACCAAAAATGATTCAAAATGTCATTTGGATCGGTCCTCATGTTAAATAACCACTTTTTAAACCCTCACAGTGACCAAAATTGCCATTTTTACAGAGTTTTGCTTACTCAAAATCTTCAATTTTGACCAATTTCAGGCACAGAAATGACTTTAAACACACTTATTTTAGTTGAAAAAGTAATAACTCACATCCAACCGTCATTTAAAGTCAAAAGATTAAATGTTAAAATTTCATCAATATTGACCATTTTTTCAACGTTCGACTGATCCGGGGTCATCGTTTTTCATCAGAAAATTGATTTTTTGGACTCTACCAAAAATGATTCAAAATGTCATTTGGATCGGTCCTCATGTTAAATAACCACTTTTTAAACCCTCACAGTGACCAAAATTGCCATTTTTACAGAGTTTTGCTTACTCAAAATCTTCAATTTTGACCAATTTCAGGCACAGAAATGACTTTAAACACACTTATTTTAGTTGAAAAAGTAATAACTCACATCCAACCGTCATTTAAAGTGAAAAGATTAAATATTAAAATTTCATCAATATTGACCATTTTTTCAACGTTCGACCGGTCCGGGGTCATCGTTTTTCATCAGAAAATTGATTTTTTGGACTCTACCAAAAATGATTCAAAATGTCATTTGGATCGGGCCTCATGTTGAATAACCACTTTTTAAACCCTCACAGTGACCAAAATTGCCATTTTTACAGAGTTTTGCTTACTCAAAATCTTCAATTTTGACCAATTTCAGGCACAGAAATGACTTTAAACACACTTATTTTAGTTGAAAAAGTAATAACTCACATCCAACCGTCATTTAAAGTCAAAAGATTAAATGTTAAAATTTCATCAATATTGACCATTTTTTCAACGTTCGACTGGTCCGGGGTCATCGTTTTTCATCAGAAAATGGATTTTTTGGACTCTACCAAAAATGATTCAAAATGTCATTTGGATCAGGCCTCATGTTGAATAACCACTTTTTAAACCCTCACAGTGACCAAAACTGCCATTTTTACAGAGTTTTGCTTACTCAAAATCTTCAATTTTGACCAATTTCAGGCACAGAAATGACTTTAAACACACTTATTTTAGTTGAAAATGTAATAACTCACATCCAACCGTCATTTAAAGTCAAAAGATTAAATGTTAAAATTTCATCAATATTGACCATTTTTTCAACGTTCGACTGGTCCGGGGTCATCGTTTTTCATCAGAAAATTGATTTTTTGGACTCTACCAAAAATGATTCAAAATGTCATTTGGATCGGGCCTCATGTTGAAGAACCACTTTTTAAACCCTCACAGTGACCAAAACTGCCATTTTTACAGAGTTTTGCTTACTCAAAATCTTCAATTTTGACCAATTTCAGGCACAGAAATGACTTTAAACACACTTATTTTAGTTGAAAAAGTAATAACTCACATCCAACCGTCATTTAAAGTCAAAAGATTAAATGTTAAAATTTCATCAATATTGACCATTTTTTCAACGTTCGACTGGTCCGGGGTCATCGTTTTTCATCAGAAAATTGATTTTTTGGACTCTACCAAAAATGATTCAAAATGTCATTTGGATCGGGCCTCATGTTGAAGAACCACTTTTTAAACCCTCACAGTGACCAAAACTGCCATTTTTACAGAGTTTTGCTTACTCAAAATCTTCAATTTTGACCAATTTCAGGCACAGAAATGACTTTAAACACACTTATTTTAGTTGAAAAAGTAATCACTCACATCCAACCGTCATTTAAAGTCAAAAGATTAAATGTTAAAATTTCATCAATATTGACCATTTTTTCAACGTTCGACTGGTCCGGGGTCATCGTTTTTCATCAGAAAATTGATTTTTTGGACTCTACCAAAAATGATTCAAAATGTCATTTGGATCGGGCCTCATGTTGAATAACCACTTTTTAAACCCTCACAGTGACCAAAATTGCCATTTTTACCGAGTTTTTCATACTCAAAATCTCCAATTTTGACCAATTCAGGCACAGAAATGACTTTAAACACACTTATTTTAGTTGAAAAAGTAATAACTCACATCCAACCGTCATTTAAAGTCAAAAGATTAAATGTTAAAATTTCATCAATATTGACCATTTTTTCAACGTTCGACTGGTCCGGGGTCATCGTTTTTCATCAGAAAATTGATTTTTTGGACTCTACCAAAAATGATTCAAAATGTCATTTGGATCGGGCCTCATGTTGAATAACCACTTTTTAAACCCTCACAGTGACCAAAATTGCAATTTTTACAGAGTTTTGCTTACTCAAAAGCTTCAAATTTGACCAATTTCAGGCACAAAAATGACTTTAAACACACTTATTTTAGTTGAAAAAGTAATAACTCACATCCAACCGTCATTTAAAGTCAAAAGATTAAATGTTAAAATTTCATCAATATTGACCATTTTTTCAACGTTCGACTGGTCCGGGGTCATCGTTTTTCATCAGAAAATTGATTTTTTTGGACTCTACCAAAAATGATTCAAAATGTCATTTGGATCGGGCCTCATGTTGAAGAACCACTTTTTAAACCCTCACAGTGACCAAAACTGCCATTTTTACAGAGTTTTGCTTACTCAAAATCTTCAATTTTGACCAATTTCAGGCACAGAAATGACTTTAAACACACTTATTTTAGTTGAAAAAGTAATAACTCACATCCAACCGTCATTTAAAGTCAAAAGATTAAATGTTAAAATTTCATCAATATTGACCATTTTTTCAACGTTCGACTGATCCGGGGTCATCGTTTTTCATCAGAAAATTGATTTTTTGGACTCTACCAAAAATGATTCAAAATGTCATTTGGATCGGGCCTCATGTTAAATAACCACTTTTTAAACCCTCACAGTGACCAAAATTGCCATTTTTACTGAGTTTTGCTTACTCAAAATCTTCAATTTTGACCAATTTCAGGCACAGAAATGACTTTAAACACACTTATTTTAGTTGAAAAAGTAATAACTCACATCCAACCGTCATTTAAAGTCAAAAGATTAAATGTTAAAATTTCATCAATATTGACCAATGTTTTTCAACGTTTGACTGGTCCGGGGTCATCGTTTTTCATCAGAAAATGGATTTTTTGGACTCTACCAAAAATGATTCAAAATGTCATTTGGATCGGGCCTCATGTTGAATAACCACTTTTTAAACCCTCACAGTGACCAAAATTGCCATTTTTACAGAGTTTTGCTTACTCAAAATCTTCAATTTTGACCAATTTCAGGCACAGAAATGACTTTAAACACACTTATTTTCGTTGAAAATGTAATAACTCACATCCAACCGTCATTTAAAGTCAAAAGATTAAATGTTAAAATTTCATCAATATTGACCATTTTTTCAACGTTTGACTGGTCCGGGGTCATCGTTTTTCATCAGAAAATGGATTTTTTGGACTCTACCAAAAATGATTCAAAATGTCATTTGGATCGGGCCTCATGTTGAATAACCACTTTTTAAACCCTCACAGTGACCAAAATTGCCATTTTTACAGAGTTTTGCTTACTCAAAATCTTCAATTTTGACCAATTTCAGGCACAGAAATGACTTTAAACACACTTATTGTAGTTGAAAAAGTAATAACTCACATCCAACCGTCATTTAAAGTCAAAAGATTAAATGTTAAAATTTCATCAATATTGACCATTTTTTCAACGTTCGACTGGTCCGGGGTCATCGTTTTTCATCAGAAAATGGATTTTTTGGACTCTACCAAAAATGATTCAAAATGTCATTTGGATCGGGCCTCATGTTGAATAACCACTTTTTAAACCCTCACAGTGACCAAAATTGCCATTTTTACAGAGTTTTGCTTACTCAAAATCTTCAATTTTGACCAATTTCAGGCACAGAAATGACTTTAAACACACTTATTTTAGTTGAAAATGTAATAACTCACATCCAACCGCCATTTAAAGTCAAAAGATTAAATGTTAAAATTTCATCAATATTGACCATTTTTTCAACGTTCGACTGGTCCGGGGTCATCGTTTTTCATCAGAAAATGGATTTTTTGGACTCTACCAAAAATGATTCAAAATGTCATTTGGATCGGGCCTCATGTTGAATAACCACTTTTTAAACCCTCACAGTGACCAAAATTGCCATTTTTACAGAGTTTTGCTTACTCAAAATCTTCAATTTTGACCAATTTCAGGCACAGAAATGACTTTAAACACACTTATTGTAGTTGAAAAAGTAATAACTCACATCCAACTGTCATTTAAAGTCAAAAGATTAAATGTTAAAATTTCATCAATATTGACCATTTTTTCAACGTTCGACTGGTCCGGGGTCATCGTTTTTCATCAGAAAATGGATTTTTTGGACTCTACCAAAAATGATTCAAAATGTCATTTGGATCGGGCCTCATGTTGAATAACCACTTTTTAAACCCTCACAGTGACCAAAATTGCCATTTTTACAGAGTTTTGCTTACTCAAAATCTTCAATTTTGACCGATTTCAGGCACAGAAATGACTTTAAACACACTTATTTTAGTTGAAAAAGTAATAACTGACATCCAACCGTCATTTAAAGTCAAAAGATTAAATGTTAAAATTTCATCAATATTGACCATTTTTTCAACGTTCGACTGGTCCGGGGTTATCGTTTTTCATCAGAAAATTGATTTTTTGGACTCTACCAAAAATGATTCAAAATGTCATTTGGATCAGGCCTCATGTTGAATAACCACTTTTTAAACCCTCACAGTGACCAAAACTGCCATTTTTACAGAGTTTTGCTTACTGAAAATCTTCAATTTTGACCAATTTCAGGCACAGAAATGACTTTAAACACACTTATTTTAGTTGAAAAAGTAATAACTCACATCCAACCGTCATTTAAAGTCAAAAGATTAAATGTTAAAATTTCATCAATATTGACCATTTTTTCAACGTTCGACTGGTCCGGGGTCATCGTTTTTCATCAGAAAATTGATTTTTTGGACTATACCAAAAATGATTCAAAATGTCATTTGGATCGGGCCTCATGTTGAATAACCACTTTTTAAACCCTCACAGTGACCAAAACTGCCATTTTTACAGAGTTTTGCTTACTCAAAATCTTCAATTTTGACCAATTTCAGGCACAGAAATTACTTTAAACACACTTATTTTAGTTGAAAAAGTAATAACTCACATCCAACCGTCATTTAAAGTCAAAAGATTAAATGTTAAAATTTCATCAATATTGACCATTTTTTCAACGTTCGACTGGTCCGGGGTCATCGTTTTTCATCAGAAAATTGATTTTTTGGACTCTACCAAAAATGATTCAAAATGTCATTTGGATCGGGCCTCATGTTGAAGAACCACTTTTTAAACCCTCACAGTGACCAAAACTGCCATTTTTACAGAGTTTTGCTTACTCAAAATCTTCAAGTTTGACCAATTTCAGGCACAGAAATGACTTTAAACACACTTATTTTAGTTGAAAAAGTAATAACTCACATCCAACCGTCATTTAAAGTCAAAAGATTAAATGTTAAAATTTCATCAATATTGACCATTTTTTCAACGTTCGACTGATCCGGGGTCATCGTTTTTCATCAGGAAATTGATTTTTTGGACTCTACCAAAAATGATTCAAAATGTCATTTGGATCGGGCCTCATGTTAAATAACCACTTTTTAAACCCTCACAGTGACCAAAATTGCCATTTTTACAGAGTTTTGCTTACTCAAAATCTTCAATTTTGACCAATTTCAGGCACAGAAATGACTTTAAACACACTTATTTTAGTTGAAAAAGTAATAACTCACATCCAACCGTCATTTAAAGTCAAAAGATTAAATGTTAAAATTTCATCAATATTGACCAATGTTTTTCAACGTTTGACTGGTCCGGGGTCATCATTTTTTCATCAGAAAATGGATTTTTTGGACTCTACCAAAAATGATTCAAAATGTCATTTGGATCCGGCCTCATGTTGAATAACCACTTTTTAAACCCTCACAGTGACCAAAACTGCCATTTTTACAGAGTTTTGCTTACTCAAAATCTTCAATTTTGACCAATTTCAGGCACAGAAATGACTTTAAACACACTTATTTTAGTTGAAAAAGTAATAACTCACATCCAACCGTCATTTAAAGTGAAAAGATTAAATATTAAAATTTCATCAATATTGACCATTTTTTCAACGTTCGACTGGTCCGGGGTCATCGTTTTTCATCAGAAAATTGATTTTTTGGACTCTACCAAAAATGATTCAAAATGTCATTTGGATCGGGCCTCATGTTGAATAGCCACTTTTTAAACCCTCACAGTGACCAAAATTGCCATTTTTACAGAGTTTTGCTTACTCAAAATCTTCAATTTTGACCAATTTCAGGCACAGAAATGACTTTAAACACACTTATTTTAGTTGAAAATGTAATAACTCACATCCAACCGTCATTTAAAGTCAAAAGATTAAATGTTAAAATTTCATCAATATTGACCATTTTTTCAACGCTCGACTGGTCCGGGGTCATCGTTTTTCATCAGAAAATGGATTTTTTGGACTCTACCAAAAATGATTCAAAATGTCATTTGGATCGGGCCTCATGTTGAATAACCACTTTTTAAACCCTCACAGTGACCAAAATTGCCATTTTTACAGAGTTTTGCTTACTCAAAATCTTCAATTTTGACCAATTTCAGGCACAGAAATGACTTTAAACACACTTATTGTAGTTGAAAAAGTAATAACTCACATCCAACCGTCATTTAAAGTCAAAAGATTAAATGTTAAAATTTCATCAATATTGACCATTTTTTCAACGTTCGACTGGTCCGGGGTCATCGTTTTTCATCAGAAAATGGATTTTTTGGACTCTACCAAAAATGATTCAAAATGTCATTTGGATCGGGCCTCATGTTGAATAACCACTTTTTAAACCCTCACAGTGACCAAAATTGCCATTTTTACAGAGTTTTGCTTACTCAAAATCTTCAATTTTGACCAATTTCAGGCACAGAAATGACTTTAAACACACTTATTTTAGTTGAAAATGTAATAACTCACATCCAACCGTCATTTAAAGTCAAAAGATTAAATGTTAAAATTTCATCAATATTGACCAATTTTTTCAACGTTCGACTGGTCCGGGGTCATCGTTTTTCATCAGAAAATGGATTTTTTGGACTCTACCAAAAATGATTCAAAATGTCATTTGGATCGGGCCTCATGTTGAATAACCACTTTTTAAACCCTCACAGTGACCAAAATTGCCATTTTTACAGAGTTTTGCTTACTCAAAAACTTCAATTTTGACCAATTTCAGGCACAGAAATGACTTTAAACACACTTATTTTAGTTGAAAATGTAATAACTCACATCCAACCGTCATTTAAAGTCAAAAGATTAAATGTTAAAATTTCATCAATATTGACCATTTTTTCAACGTTCGACTGGTCCGGGGTCATCGTTTTTCATCAGAAAATGGATTTTTTGGACTCTACCAAAAATGATTCAAAATGTCATTTGGATCGGGCCTCATGTTGAATAACCACTTTTTAAACCCTCACAGTGACCAAAATTGCCATTTTTACAGAGTTTTGCTTACTCAAAATCTTCAATTTTGACCAATTGCAGGCACAGAAATGACTTTAAACACACTTATTGTAGTTGAAAAAGTAATAACTCACATCCAACCGCCATTTAAAGTCAAAAGATTAAATGTTAAAATTTCATCAATATTGACCATTTTTTCAACGTTCGACTGGTCCGGGGTCATCGTTTTTCATCAGAAAATGGATTTTTTGGACTCTACCAAAAATGATTCAAAATGTCATTTGGATCGGGCCTCATGTTGAATAACCACTTTTTAAACCCTCACAGTGACCAAAATTGCCATTTTTACAGAGTTTTGCTTACTCAAAATCTTCAATTTTGACCAATTTCAGGCACAGAAATGACTTTAAACACACTTATTTTAGTTGAAAATGTAATAACTCACATCCAACCGTCATTTAAAGTCAAAAGATTAAATGTTAAAATTTCATCAATATTGACCATTTTTTCAACGTTCGACTGGTCCGGGGTCATCGTTTTTCATCAGAAAATTGATTTTTTGGACTCTACCAAAAATGATTCAAAATGTCATTTGGATCGGGCCTCATGTTGAAGAACCACTTTTTAAACCCTCACAGTGACCAAAACTGCCATTTTTACAGAGTTTTGCTTACTCAAAATCTTCAATTTTGACCAATTTCAGGCACAGAAATGACTTTAAACACACTTATTTTAGTTGAAAAAGTAATAACTCACATCCAACCGTCATTTAAAGTCAAAAGATTAAATGTTAAAATTTCATCAATATTGACCATTTTTTTCAACGTTCGACTGATCCGGGGTCATCGTTTTTCATCAGAAAATTGATTTTTTGGACTCTACCAAAAATGATTCAAAATGTCATTTGGATCGGTCCTCATGTTAAATAACCACTTTTTAAACCCTCACAGTGACCAAAATTGCCATTTTTACAGAGTTTTGCTTACTCAAAATCTTCAATTTTGACCAATTTCAGGCACAGAAATGACTTTAAACACACTTATTTTAGTTGAAAAAGTAATAACTCACATCCAACCGTCATTTAAAGTGAAAAGATTAAATATTAAAATTTCATCAATATTGACCATTTTTTCAACGTTCGACCGGTCCGGGGTCATCGTTTTTCATCAGAAAATTGATTTTTTGGACTCTACCAAAAATGATTCAAAATGTCATTTGGATCGGGCCTCATGTTGAATAACCACTTTTTAAACCCTCACAGTGACCAAAATTGCCATTTTTACAGAGTTTTGCTTACTCAAAATCTTCAATTTTGACCAATTTCAGGCACAGAAATGACTTTAAACACACTTATTTTAGTTGAAAAAGTAATAACTCACATCCAACCGTCATTTAAAGTCAAAAGATTAAATGTTAAAATTTCATCAATATTGACCATTTTTTCAACGTTCGACTGGTCCGGGGTCATCGTTTTTCATCAGAAAATGGATTTTTTGGACTCTACCAAAAATGATTCAAAATGTCATTTGGATCAGGCCTCATGTTGAATAACCACTTTTTAAACCCTCACAGTGACCAAAACTGCCATTTTTACAGAGTTTTGCTTACTCAAAATCTTCAATTTTGACCAATTTCAGGCACAGAAATGACTTTAAACACACTTATTTTAGTTGAAAATGTAATAACTCACATCCAACCGTCATTTAAAGTCAAAAGATTAAATGTTAAAATTTCATCAATATTGACCATTTTTTCAACGTTCGACTGGTCCGGGGTCATCGTTTTTCATCAGAAAATTGATTTTTTGGACTCTACCAAAAATGATTCAAAATGTCATTTGGATCGGGCCTCATGTTGAAGAACCACTTTTTAAACCCTCACAGTGACCAAAACTGCCATTTTTACAGAGTTTTGCTTACTCAAAATCTTCAATTTTGACCAATTTCAGGCACAGAAATGACTTTAAACACACTTATTTTAGTTGAAAAAGTAATAACTCACATCCAACCGTCATTTAAAGTCAAAAGATTAAATGTTAAAATTTCATCAATATTGACCATTTTTTCAACGTTCGACTGGTCCGGGGTCATCGTTTTTCATCAGAAAATTGATTTTTTGGACTCTACCAAAAATGATTCAAAATGTCATTTGGATCGGGCCTCATGTTGAAGAACCACTTTTTAAACCCTCACAGTGACCAAAACTGCCATTTTTACAGAGTTTTGCTTACTCAAAATCTTCAATTTTGACCAATTTCAGGCACAGAAATGACTTTAAACACACTTATTTTAGTTGAAAAAGTAATCACTCACATCCAACCGTCATTTAAAGTCAAAAGATTAAATGTTAAAATTTCATCAATATTGACCATTTTTTCAACGTTCGACTGGTCCGGGGTCATCGTTTTTCATCAGAAAATTGATTTTTTGGACTCTACCAAAAATGATTCAAAATGTCATTTGGATCGGGCCTCATGTTGAATAACCACTTTTTAAACCCTCACAGTGACCAAAATTGCCATTTTTACCGAGTTTTTCATACTCAAAATCTCCAATTTTGACCAATTCAGGCACAGAAATGACTTTAAACACACTTATTTTAGTTGAAAAAGTAATAACTCACATCCAACCGTCATTTAAAGTCAAAAGATTAAATGTTAAAATTTCATCAATATTGACCATTTTTTCAACGTTCGACTGGTCCGGGGTCATCGTTTTTCATCAGAAAATTGATTTTTTGGACTCTACCAAAAATGATTCAAAATGTCATTTGGATCGGGCCTCATGTTGAATAACCACTTTTTAAACCCTCACAGTGACCAAAATTGCAATTTTTACAGAGTTTTGCTTACTCAAAAGCTTCAAATTTGACCAATTTCAGGCACAAAAATGACTTTAAACACACTTATTTTAGTTGAAAAAGTAATAACTCACATCCAACCGTCATTTAAAGTCAAAAGATTAAATGTTAAAATTTCATCAATATTGACCATTTTTTCAACGTTCGACTGGTCCGGGGTCATCGTTTTTCATCAGAAAATTGATTTTTTTGGACTCTACCAAAAATGATTCAAAATGTCATTTGGATCGGGCCTCATGTTGAAGAACCACTTTTTAAACCCTCACAGTGACCAAAACTGCCATTTTTACAGAGTTTTGCTTACTCAAAATCTTCAATTTTGACCAATTTCAGGCACAGAAATGACTTTAAACACACTTATTTTAGTTGAAAAAGTAATAACTCACATCCAACCGTCATTTAAAGTCAAAAGATTAAATGTTAAAATTTCATCAATATTGACCATTTTTTCAACGTTCGACTGATCCGGGGTCATCGTTTTTCATCAGAAAATTGATTTTTTGGACTCTACCAAAAATGATTCAAAATGTCATTTGGATCGGGCCTCATGTTAAATAACCACTTTTTAAACCCTCACAGTGACCAAAATTGCCATTTTTACAGAGTTTTGCTTACTCAAAATCTTCAATTTTGACCAATTTCAGGCACAGAAATGACTTTAAACACACTTATTTTAGTTGAAAAAGTAATAACTCACATCCAACCGTCATTTAAAGTCAAAAGATTAAATGTTAAAATTTCATCAATATTGACCAATGTTTTTCAACGTTTGACTGGTCCGGGGTCATCGTTTTTCATCAGAAAATGGATTTTTTGGACTCTACCAAAAATGATTCAAAATGTCATTTGGATCGGGCCTCATGTTGAATAACCACTTTTTAAACCCTCACAGTGACCAAAATTGCCATTTTTACAGAGTTTTGCTTACTCAAAATCTTCAATTTTGACCAATTTCAGGCACAGAAATGACTTTAAACACACTTATTTTAGTTGAAAATGTAATAACTCACATCCAACCGTCATTTAAAGTCAAAAGATTAAATGTTAAAATTTCATCAATATTGACCATTTTTTCAACGTTTGACTGGTCCGGGGTCATCGTTTTTCATCAGAAAATGGATTTTTTGGACTCTACCAAAAATGATTCAAAATGTCATTTGGATCGGGCCTCATGTTGAATAACCACTTTTTAAACCCTCACAGTGACCAAAATTGCCATTTTTACAGAGTTTTGCTTACTCAAAATCTTCAATTTTGACCAATTTCAGGCACAGAAATGACTTTAAACACACTTATTGTAGTTGAAAAAGTAATAACTCACATCCAACCGTCATTTAAAGTCAAAAGATTAAATGTTAAAATTTCATCAATATTGACCATTTTTTCAACGTTCGACTGGTCCGGGGTCATCGTTTTTCATCAGAAAATGGATTTTTTGGACTCTACCAAAAATGATTCAAAATGTCATTTGGATCGGGCCTCATGTTGAATAACCACTTTTTAAACCCTCACAGTGACCAAAATTGCCATTTTTACAGAGTTTTGCTTACTCAAAATCTTCAATTTTGACCAATTTCAGGCACAGAAATGACTTTAAACACACTTATTTTAGTTGAAAATGTAATAACTCACATCCAACCGCCATTTAAAGTCAAAAGATTAAATGTTAAAATTTCATCAATATTGACCATTTTTTCAACGTTCGACTGGTCCGGGGTCATCGTTTTTCATCAGAAAATGGATTTTTTGGACTCTACCAAAAATGATTCAAAATGTCATTTGGATCGGGCCTCATGTTGAATAACCACTTTTTAAACCCTCACAGTGACCAAAATTGCCATTTTTACAGAGTTTTGCTTACTCAAAATCTTCAATTTTGACCAATTTCAGGCACAGAAATGACTTTAAACACACTTATTGTAGTTGAAAAAGTAATAACTCACATCCAACCGTCATTTAAAGTCAAAAGATTAAATGTTAAAATTTCATCAATATTGACAATTTTTTCAACGTTCGACTGGTCCGGGGTCATCGTTTTTCATCAGAAAATGGATTTTTTGGACTCTACCAAAAATGATTCAAAATGTCATTTGGATCGGGCCTCATGTTGAATAACCACTTTTTAAACCCTCACAGTGACCAAAATTGCCATTTTTACAGAGTTTTGCTTACTCAAAATCTTCAATTTTGACCAATTTCAGGCACAGAAATGACTTTAAACACACTTATTTTAGTTGAAAAAGTAATAACTCACATCCAACCGTCATTTAAAGTCAAAAGATTAAATGTTAAAATTTCATCAATATTGACCATTTTTTGAACGTTCGACTGGTCCGGGGTCATTGTTTTTCATCAGAAAATGGATTTTTTGGACTCTACCAAAAATGATTCAAAATGTCATTTGGATCGGGCCTCATGTTGAATAACCACTTTTTAAACCCTCACAGTGACCAAAATTGCCATTTTTACAGAGTTTTGCTTACTCAAAATCTTCAATTTTGACCACTTTCAGGCACAGAAATGACTTTAAACACACTTATTTTAGTTGAAAAAGTAATAACTCACATCCTACCGTCATTTAAAGTGAAAAGATTAAATATTAAAATTTCATCAATATTGACCATTTTTTCAACGTTCGACTGGTCCGGGGTCATCGTTTTTCATCAGAAAATTGATTTTTTGGACTCTACCAAAAATGATTCAAAATGTCATTTGGATCGGGCCTCATGTTGAATAACCACTTTTTAAACCCTCACAGTGACCAAAATTGCCATTTTTACAGAGTTTTGCTTACTCAAAATCTTCAATTTTGACCAATTTCAGGCACAGAAATGACTTTAAACACACTTATTTTAGTTGAAAAAGTAATAACTCACATCCAACCGTCATTTAAAGTGAAAAGATTAAATATTAAAATTTCATCAATATTGACCATTTTTTCAACGTTCGACTGGTCCGGGGTCATCGTTTTTCATCAGAAAATTAATTTTTTGGACTCTACCAAAAATGATTCAAAATGTCATTTGGATCGGGCCTCATGTTGAATAACCACTTTTTAAACCCTCACAGTGACCAAAATTGCCATTTTTACAGAGTTTTGCTTACTCAAAATCTTCAATTTTGACCAATTTTAGGCACAGAAATGACTTTAAACACACTTATTTTAGTTGAAAAAGTAATAACTGACATCCAACCGTCATTTAAAGTCAAAAGATTAAATGTTAAAATTTCATCAATATTGACCATTTTTTCAACGTTCGACTGGTCCGGGGTCATCGTTTTTCATCAGAAAATGGATTTTTTGGACTCTACCAAAAATGATTCAAAATGTCATTTGGATCAGGCCTCATGTTGAATAACCACTTTTTAAACCCTCACAGTGACCAAAACTGCCATTTTTACAGAGTTTTGCTTACTCAAAATCTACAATTTTGACCAATTTCAGGCACAGAAATGACTTTAAACACACTTATTTTAGTTGAAAAAGTAATAACTCACATCCAACCGTCATTTAAAGTCAAAAGATTAAATGTTAAAATTTCATCAATATTGACCATTTTTTCAACGTTCGACTGGTCCGGGGTCATCGTTTTTCATCAGAAAATTGATTTTTTGGACTCTACCAAAAATGATTCAAAATGTCATTTGGATCGGGCCTCATGTTGAATAACCACTTTTTAAACCCTCACAGTGACCAAAATTGCCATTTTTACAGAGTTTTGCTTACTCAAAATCTTCAATTTTGACCAATTTCAGGCACAGAAATGACTTTAAACACACTTATTTTAGTTGAAAAAGTAATAACTCACATCCAACCGTCATTTAAAGTCAAAAGATTAAATGTTAAAATTTCATCAATATTGACCATTTTTTCAACGTTCGACTGGTCCGGGGTCATCGTTTTTCATCAGAAAATTGATTTTTTGGACTCTACCAAAAATGATTCAAAATGTCATTTGGATCGGGCCTCATGTTGAATAACCACTTTTTAAACCCTCACAGTGACCAAAACTGCCATTTTTACAGAGTTTTGCTTACTCAAAATCTTCAATTTTGACCAATTTCAGGCACAGAAATTACTTTAAACACACTTATTTTAGTTGAAAAAGTAATAACTCACATCCAACCGTCATTTAAAGTCAAAAGATTAAATGTTAAAATTTCATCAATATTGACCATTTTTTCAACGTTCGACTGGTCCGGGGTCATCGTTTTTCGTCAGAAAATTGATTTTTTGGACTCTACCAAAAATGATTCAAAATGTCATTTGGATCGGGCCTCATGTTGAATAACCACTTTTTAAACCCTCACAGTGACCAAAACTGCCATTTTTACAGAGTTTTGCTTACTCAAAATCTTCAATTTTGACCAATTTCAGGCACAGAAATTACTTTAAACACACTTATTTTAGTTGAAAAAGTAATAACTCACATCCAACCGTCATTTAAAGTCAAAAGATTAAATGTTAAAATTTCATCAATATTGACCATTTTTTCAACGTTCGACTGATCCGGGGTCATCGTTTTTCATCAGAAAATTGATTTTTTGGACTCTACCAAAAATGATTCAAAATGTCATTTGGATCGGGCCTCATGTTAAATAACCACTTTTTAAACCCTCACAGTGACCAAAATTGCCATTTTTACAGAGTTTTGCTTACTCAAAATCTTCAATTTTGACCAATTTCAGGCACAGAAATGACTTTAAACACACTTATTTTAGTTGAAAAAGTAATAACTCACATCCAACCGTCATTTAAAGTCAAAAGATTAAATGTTAAAATTTCATCAATATTGACCAATTTTTTTCAACGTTCGACTGGTCCGGGGTCATCGTTTTTCATCAGAAAATGGATTTTTTGGACACTACCAAAAATGATTCAAAATGTCATTTGGATCAGGCCTCATGTTGAATAACCACTTTTTAAACCCTCACAGTGACCAAAACTGCCTTTTTTACAGAGTTTTGCTTACTCAAAATCTTCAATTTTGACCAATTTCAGGCACAGAAATGACTTTAAACACACTTATTTTAGTTGAAAAAGTAATAACTCACATCCAACCGTCATTTAAAGTCAAAAGATTAAATGTTAAAATTTCATCAATATTGACCATTTTTTCAACGTTCGACTGGTCCGGGGTCATCGTTTTTCATCAGAAAATTGATTTTTTGGACTCTACCAAAAATGATTCAAAATGTCATTTGGATCGGGCCTCATGTTGAAGAACCACTTTTTAAACCCTCACAGTGACCAAAACTGCCATTTTTACAGAGTTTTGCTTACTCAAAATCTTCAATTTTGACCAATTTCAGGCACAGAAATGACTTTAAACACACTTATTTTAGTTGAAAAAGTAATAACTCACATCCAACCGTCATTTAAAGTCAAAAGATTAAATGTTAAAATTTAATCAATATTGACCATTTTTTCAACGTTCGACTGGTCCGGGGTCATCGTTTTTCATCAGAAAATTGATTTTTTGGACTCTACCAAAAATGATTCAAAATGTCATTTGGATCGGGCCTCATGTTGAATAACCACTTTTTAAACCCTCACAGTGACCAAAATTGCCATTTTTACCGAGTTTTTCATACTCAAAATCTCCAATTTTGACCAATTCAGGCACAGAAATGACTTTAAACACACTTATTTTAGTTGAAAAAGTAATAACTCACATCCAACCGTCATTTAAAGTCAAAAGATTAAATGTTAAAATTTCATCAATATTGACCATTTTTTCAACGTTCGACTGGTCCGGGGTCATCGTTTTTCATCAGAAAATTGATTTTTTGGACTCTACCAAAAATGATTCAAAATGTCATTTGGATCGGGCCTCATGTTGAATAACCACTTTTTAAACCCTCACAGTGACCAAAATTGCAATTTTTACAGAGTTTTGCTTACTCAAAAGCTTCAAATTTGACCAATTTCAGGCACAAAAATGACTTTAAACACACTTATTTTAGTTGAAAAAGTAATAATTCACATTCAACCGTCATTTAGTGTCAAAAGATTAAATGTTAAAATTTCATCAATATTGACCATTTTTTCAACGTTCGACTGGTCCGGGGTCATCGTTTTTCATCAGAAAATTGATTTTTTGGACTTTACCAAAAATGATTCAAAATGTAATTTGGATCGGGCCTCATGTTGAATAACCACTTTTTAAACCCTCACAGTGACCAAAATTGCCATTTTTACAGAGTTTTGCTTACTCAAAATCTTCAATTTTGACCAATTTTAGGCACAGAAATGACTTTAAACACACTTATTTTAGTTGAAAAAGTAATAACTGACATCCAACCGTCATTTAAAGTCAAAAGATTAAATGTTAAAATTTCATCAATATTGACCATTTTTTCAACGTTCGACTGGTCCGGGGTCATCGTTTTTCATCAGAAAATGGATTTTTTGGACTCTACCAAAAATGATTCAAAATGTCATTTGGATCAGGCCTCATGTTGAATAACCACTTTTTAAACCCTCACAGTGACCAAAACTGCCATTTTTACAGAGTTTTGCTTACTCAAAATCTACAATTTTGACCAATTTCAGGCACAGAAATGACTTTAAACACACTTATTTTAGTTGAAAAAGTAATAACTCACATCCAACCGTCATTTAAAGTCAAAAGATTAAATGTTAAAATTTCATCAATATTGACCATTTTTTCAACGTTCGACTGGTCCGGGGTCATCGTTTTTCATCAGAAAATTGATTTTTTGGACTCTACCAAAAATGATTCAAAATGTCATTTGGATCGGGCCTCATGTTGAATAACCACTTTTTAAACCCTCACAGTGACCAAAATTGCCATTTTTACAGAGTTTTGCTTACTCAAAATCTTCAATTTTGACCAATTTCAGGCACAGAAATGACTTTAAACACACTTATTTTAGTTGAAAAAGTAATAACTCACATCCAACCGTCATTTAAAGTCAAAAGATTAAATGTTAAAATTTCATCAATATTGACCATTTTTTCAACGTTCGACTGGTCCGGGGTCATCGTTTTTCATCAGAAAATTGATTTTTTGGACTCTACCAAAAATGATTCAAAATGTCATTTGGATCGGGCCTCATGTTGAATAACCACTTTTTAAACCCTCACAGTGACCAAAACTGCCATTTTTACAGAGTTTTGCTTACTCAAAATCTTCAATTTTGACCAATTTCAGGCACAGAAATTACTTTAAACACACTTATTTTAGTTGAAAAAGTAATAACTCACATCCAACCGTCATTTAAAGTCAAAAGATTAAATGTTAAAATTTCATCAATATTGACCATTTTTTCAACGTTCGACTGGTCCGGGGTCATCGTTTTTCGTCAGAAAATTGATTTTTTGGACTCTACCAAAAATGATTCAAAATGTCATTTGGATCGGGCCTCATGTTGAATAACCACTTTTTAAACCCTCACAGTGACCAAAATTGCCATTTTTACAGAGTTTTGCTTACTCAAAATCTTCAATTTTGACCAATTTCAGGCACAGAAATGACTTTAAACACACTTATTTTAGTTGAAAAAGTAATAACTCACATCCAACCGTCATTTAAAGTCAAAAGATTAAATGTTAAAATTTCATCAATATTGACCAATTTTTTTCAACGTTCGACTGGTCCGGGGTCATCGTTTTTCATCAGAAAATGGATTTTTTGGACACTACCAAAAATGATTCAAAATGTCATTTGGATCAGGCCTCATGTTGAATAACCACTTTTTAAACCCTCACAGTGACCAAAACTGCCTTTTTTACAGAGTTTTGCTTACTCAAAATCTTCAATTTTGACCAATTTCAGGCACAGAAATGACTTTAAACACACTTATTTTAGTTGAAAAAGTAATAACTCACATCCAACCGTCATTTAAAGTCAAAAGATTAAATGTTAAAATTTCATCAATATTGACCATTTTTTCAACGTTCGACTGGTCCGGGGTCATCGTTTTTCATCAGAAAATTGATTTTTTGGACTCTACCAAAAATGATTCAAAATGTCATTTGGATCGGGCCTCATGTTGAAGAACCACTTTTTAAACCCTCACAGTGACCAAAACTGCCATTTTTACAGAGTTTTGCTTACTCAAAATCTTCAATTTTGACCAATTTCAGGCACAGAAATGACTTTAAACACACTTATTTTAGTTGAAAAAGTAATAACTCACATCCAACCGTCATTTAAAGTCAAAAGATTAAATGTTAAAATTTAATCAATATTGACCATTTTTTCAACGTTCGACTGGTCCGGGGTCATCGTTTTTCATCAGAAAATTGATTTTTTGGACTCTACCAAAAATGATTCAAAATGTCATTTGGATCGGGCCTCATGTTGAATAACCACTTTTTAAACCCTCACAGTGACCAAAATTGCCATTTTTACCGAGTTTTTCATACTCAAAATCTCCAATTTTGACCAATTCAGGCACAGAAATGACTTTAAACACACTTATTTTAGTTGAAAAAGTAATAACTCACATCCAACCGTCATTTAAAGTCAAAAGATTAAATGTTAAAATTTCATCAATATTGACCATTTTTTCAACGTTCGACTGGTCCGGGGTCATCGTTTTTCATCAGAAAATTGATTTTTTGGACTCTACCAAAAATGATTCAAAATGTCATTTGGATCGGGCCTCATGTTGAATAACCACTTTTTAAACCCTCACAGTGACCAAAATTGCAATTTTTACAGAGTTTTGCTTACTCAAAAGCTTCAAATTTGACCAATTTCAGGCACAAAAATGACTTTAAACACACTTATTTTAGTTGAAAAAGTAATAATTCACATTCAACCGTCATTTAGTGTCAAAAGATTAAATGTTAAAATTTCATCAATATTGACCATTTTTTCAACGTTCGACTGGTCCGGGGTCATCGTTTTTCATCAGAAAATTGATTTTTTGGACTTTACCAAAAATGATTCAAAATGTAATTTGGATCGGGCCTCATGTTGAATAACCACTTTTTAAACCCTCACAGTGACCAAAATTGGCATTTTTACAGAGTTTTGCTTACTCAAAATCTTCAATTTTGACCAATTTCAGGCACAGAAATGACTTTAAACACACTTATTTTAGTTGAAAAAGTAATAACTCACATCCAACCGTCATTTAAAGTCAAAAGATTAAATGTTAAAATTTCATCAATATTGACCATTTTTTCAACGTTCGACTGGTCCGGGGTCATCGTTTTTCATCAGAAAATTGATTTTTTGGACTCTACCAAAAATGATTCAAAATGTCATTTGGATCGGGCCTCATGTTGAATAACCACTTTTTAAACCCTCACAGTGACCAAAACTGCCATTTTTACAGAGTTTTGCTTACTCAAAATCTTCAATTTTGACCAATTTCAGGCACATAAATTACTTTAAACACACTTATTTTAGTTGAAAAAGTAATAACTCACATCCAACCGTCATTTAAAGTCAAAAGATTAAATGTTAAAATTTCATCAATATTGACCATTTTTTCAACGTTCGACTGGTCCGGGGTCATCGTTTTTCATCAGAAAATGGATTTTTTGGACTCTACCAAAAATGATTCAAAATGTCATTTGGATCGGGCCTCATGTTGAATAACCACTTTTTAAACCCTCACAGTGACCAAAATTGCCATTTTTACAGAGTTTTGCTTACTCAAAATCTTCAATTTTGACCAATTTCAGGCACAGAAATGACTTTAACCACACTTATTTTAGTTGAAAATGTAATAACTCACATCCAACCGTCATTTAAAGTCAAAAGATTAAATGTTAAAATTTTATCAATATTGTCCATTTTTTCAACGTTCGACTGGTCCGGGGTCATCGTTTTTCATCAGAAAATAGATTTTTTGGACTCTACCAAAAATGATTCAAAATGTCATTTGGATCGGGCCTCATGTTGAATAACCACTTTTTAAACCCTCACAGTGACCAAAATTGCCATTTTTACAGAGTTTTGCTTACTCAAAATCTTCAATTTTGACCAATTTCAGGCACAGAAATGACTTTAAACACACTTATTTTAGTTGAAAAAGTAATAACTCACATCCAACCGTCATTTAAAGTCAAAAGATTAAATGTTAAAATTTCATCAATATTGACCATTTTTTCAACGTTCGACTGGTCCGGGGTCATCGTTTTTCATCAGAAAATTGATTTTTTGGACTCTACCAAAAATGATTCAAAATGTCATTTGGATCGGGCCTCATGTTGAATAACCACTTTTTAAACCCTCACAGTGACCAAAACTGCCATTTTTACAGAGTTTTGCTTACTCAAAATCTTCAATTTTGACCAATTTCAGGCACAGAAATGACTTTAAACACACTTATTTTAGTTGAAAAAGTAATAACTCACATCCAACCGTCATTTAAAGTCAAAAGATTAAATGTTAAAATTTCATCAATATTGACCATTTTTTCAACGTTCGACTGGTCCGGGGTCATCGTTTTTCATCAGAAAATTGATTTTTTGGACTCTACCAAAAATGATTCAAAATGTCATTTGGATCGGGCCTCATGTTGAATAACCACTTTTTAAACCCTCACAGTGACCAAAACTGCCATTTTTACAGAGTTTTGCTTACTCAAAATCTTCAATTTTGACCAATTTCAGGCACAGAAATGACTTTAAACACACTTATTTTAGTTGAAAAAGTAATAACTCACATCCAACCGTCATTTAAAGTCAAAAGATTAAATGTTAAAATTTCATCAATATTGACCATTTTTTCAACGTTCGACTGGTCCGGGGTCATCGTTTTTCATCAGAAAATGGATTTTTTGGACTCTACCAAAAATGATTCAAAATGTCATTTGGATCGGGCCTCATGTTGAATAACCACTTTTTAAACCCTCACAGTGACCAAAACTGCCATTTTTACAGAGTTTTGCTTACTCAAAATGTTCAATTTTGACCAATTTCAGGCACAGAAATGACTTTAAACACACTTATTTTAGTTGAAAAAGTAATACCTCACATCCAACCGTCATTTAAAGTGAAAAGATTAAATATTAAAATTTCATCAATATTGACCATTTTTTCAACGTTCGACTGGTCCGGGGTCATCGTTTTTCATCAGAAAATTGATTTTTTGGACTCTACCAAAAACGATTCAAAATGTCATTTGGATCGGGCCTCATGTTGAATAACCACTTTTTAAACCCTCACGGTGACCAAAATTGCCATTTTTACAGAGTTTTGCTTACTCAAAATCTTCAATTTTGACCAATTTCAGGCACAGAAATGACTTTAAACACACTTATTTTAGTTGAAAAAGTAATAACTCACATCCAACCGTCATTTAAAGTCAAAAGATTAAATGTTAAAATTTCATCAATATTGACCATTTTTTCAACGTTCGACTGGTCCGGGGTCATCGTTTTTCATCAGAAAATTGATTTTTTGGACTCTACCAAAAATGATTCAAAATGTCATTTGGATCGGGCCTCATGTTGAATAACCACTTTTTAAACCCTCACAGTGACCAAAATTGCCATTTTTACAGAGTTTTGCTTACTCAAAATCTTCAATTTTGACCAATTTCAGGCACAGAAATTACTTTAAACACACTTATTTTAGTTGAAAAAGTAATAACTCACATCCAACCGTCATTTAAAGTCAAAAGATTAAATGTTAAAATTTCATCAATATTGACCATTTTTTCAACGTTCGACTGGTCCGGGGTCATCGTTTTTCATCAGAAAATTGATTTTTTGGACTCTACCAAAAATGATTCAAAATGTCATTTGGATCGGGCCTCATGTTGAATAACCACTTTTTAAACCCTCACAGTGACCAAAATTGCCATTTTTACAGAGTTTTGCTTACTCAAAATCTTCAATTTTGACCAATTTCAGGCACAGAAATGACTTTAAACACATTTATTTTAGTTGAAAAAGTAATAACTCACATCCAACCGTCATTTAAAGTCAAAAGATTAAATGTTAAAATGTCATCAATATTGACAATTTTTTCAACGTTCGACTGGTCCGGGGTCATCGTTTTTCATCAGAAAATGGATTTTTTGGACTCTACCAAAAATGATTCAAAATGTCATTTGGATCGGGCCTCATGTTGAATAACCACTTTTTAAACCCTCGAAGTGACCAAAATTGCTATTTTTACAGAGTTTTGCTTACTCAAAATCTTCAATTTTGACCAATTTCAGGCACAGAAATGACTTTAAACACACTTATTTTAGTTGAAAAAGTAATAACTCACATCCAACCGTCATTTAAAGTCAAAAGATTAAATGTTAAAATTTCATCAATATTGACCATTTTTTGAACGTTCGACTGGTCCGGGGTCATCGTTTTTCATCAGAAAATTGATTTTTTGGACTCTACCAAAAATGATTCAAAATGTCATTTGGATTGGGCCTCATGTTGAATAACCACTTTTTAAACCCTCACAGTGACCAAAATTGCCATTTTTACAGAGTTTTGCTTACTCAAAATCTTCAATTTTGACCAATTTCAGGCACAGAAATGACTTTAAACACACTTATTTTAGTTGAAAAAGTAATAACTCACATCCAACCGTCATTTAAAGTGAAAAGATTAAATATTAAAATTTCATCAATATTGACCATTTTTTCAACGTTCGACTGGTCCGGGGTCATCGTTTTTCATCAGAAAATTGATTTTTTGGACTCTACCAAAAATGATTCAAAATGTCATTTGGATCGGGCCTCATGTTGAATAACCACTTTTTAAACCCTCAGTGACCAAAATTGCCATTTTTACAGAGTTTTGCTTACTCAAAATCTTCAATTTTGACCAATTTCAGGCACAGAAATGACTTTAAACACACTTATTTTAGTTGAAAAAGTAATAACTCACATCCAACCGTCATTTAAAGTCAAAAGATTAAATGTTAAAATTTCATCAATATTGACCATTTTTTCAACGTTCGACTGGTCCGGGGTCATCGTTTTTCATCAGAAAATGGATTTTTTGGACTCTACCAAAAATGATTCAAAATGTCATTTGGATCAGGCCTCATGTTGAATAACCACTTTTTAAACCCTCACTGTGACCAAAACTGCCATTTTTACAGAGTTTTGCTTACTCAAAATCTTCAATTTTGACCAATTTCAGGCACAGAAATGACTTTAAACACACTTATTTTAGTTGAAAAAGTAATAACTCACATCCAACCGTCATTTAAAGTCAAAAGATTAAATGTTAAAATTTCATCAATATTGACCATTTTTTCAACGTTCGACTGGTCCGGGGTCATCGTTTTTCATCAGAAAATTGATTTTTTGGACTCTACCAAAATGAATCAAAATGTCATTTGGATCGGGCCTCATGTTGAATAACCACTTTTTAAACCCTCACAGTGACCAAAATTGCCATTTTTACAGAGTTTTGCTTACTCAAAATCTTCAATTTTGACCAATTTCAGGCACAGAAATGACTTTAAACACACTTATTTTAGTTGAAAAAGTAATAACTCACATCCAACCGTCATTTAAAGTCAAAAGATTAAATGTTAAAATTTCATCAATATTGACCATTTTTTCAACGTTAGACTGGTCCGGGGTCATCGTTTTTCATCAGAAAATTGATTTTTTGGACTCTACCAAAAATGATTCAAAATGTCATTTGGATCGGGCCTCATGTTGAATAACCACTTTTTAAACCCTCACAGTGACCAAAATTGCCATTTTTACAGAGTTTTGCTTACTCAAAATCTTCAATTTTGACCAATTTCAGGCACAGAAATGACTTTAAACACACTTATTTTAGTTGAAAAAGTAATAACTGACATCCAACCGTCATTTAAAGTCAAAAGATTAAATGTTAAAATGTCATCAATATTGACCATTTTTTCAACGTTCGACTGGTCCGGGGTCATCGTTTTTCATCAGAAAATTGATTTTTTGGACTCTACCAAAAATGATTCAAAATGTCATTTGGATCGGGCCTCATGTTGAATAACCACTTTTTAAACCCTCACAGTGACCAAAATTGCCATTTTTACAGAGTTTTGCTTACTCAAAATCTTCAATTTTGACCAATTTCAGGCACAGAAATGACTTTAAACACACTTATTTTAGTTGAAAAAGTAATAACTCACATCCAACCGTCATTTAAAGTCAAAAGATTAAATGTTAAAATTTCATCAATATTGACCATTTTTTCAACGTTCGACTGGTCCGGGGTCATCGTTTTTCATCAGAAAATGGATTTTTTGGACTCTACCAAAAATGATTCAAAATGTCATTTGGATCAGGCCTCATGTTGAATAACCACTTTTTAAACCCTCACTGTGACCAAAACTGCCATTTTTACAGAGTTTTGCTTACTCAAAATCTTCAATTTTGACCAATTTCAGGCACAGAAATGACTTTAAACACACTTATTTTAGTTGAAAAAGTAATAACTCACATCCAACCGTCATTTAAAGTCAAAAGATTAAATGTTAAAATTTCATCAATATTGACCATTTTTTCAACGTTCGACTGGTCCGGGGTCATCGTTTTTCATCAGAAAATTGATTTTTTGGACTCTACCAAAATGAATCAAAATGTCATTTGGATCGGGCCTCATGTTGAATAACCACTTTTTAAACCCTCACAGTGACCAAAATTGCCATTTTTACAGAGTTTTGCTTACTCAAAATCTTCAATTTTGACCAATTTCAGGCACAGAAATGACTTTAAACACACTTATTTTAGTTGAAAAAGTAATAACTCACATCCAACCGTCATTTAAAGTCAAAAGATTAAATGTTAAAATTTCATCAATATTGACCATTTTTTCAACGTTAGACTGGTCCGGGGTCATCGTTTTTCATCAGAAAATTGATTTTTTGGACTCTACCAAAAATGATTCAAAATGTCATTTGGATCGGGCCTCATGTTGAATAACCACTTTTTAAACCCTCACAGTGACCAAAATTGCCATTTTTACAGAGTTTTGCTTACTCAAAATCTTCAATTTTGACCAATTTCAGGCACAGAAATGACTTTAAACACACTTATTTTAGTTGAAAAAGTAATAACTGACATCCAACCGTCATTTAAAGTCAAAAGATTAAATGTTAAAATTTCATCAATATTGACCATTTTTTCAACGTTCGACTGGTCCGGGGTTATCGTTTTTCATCAGAAAATTGATTTTTTGGACTCTACCAAAAATGATTCAAAATGTCATTTGGATCAGGCCTCATGTTGAATAACCACTTTTTAAACCCTCACAGTGACCAAAACTGCCATTTTTACAGAGTTTTGCTTACTCAAAATCTTCAATTTTGACCAATTTCAGGCACAGAAATGACTTTAAACACACTTATTTTAGTTGAAAAAGTAATAACTGACATCCAACCGTCATTTAAAGTCAAAAGATTAAATGTTAAAATTTCATCAATATTGACCATTTTTTCAACGTTCGACTGGTCCGGGGTCATCGTTTTTCATCAGAAAATTGATTTTTTGGACTCTACCAAAAATGATTCAAAATGTCATTTGGATCGGGCCTCATGTTGAATAACCACTTTTTAAACCCTCACAGTGACCAAAATTGCCATTTTTACAGAGTTTTGCTTACTCAAAATCTTCAATTTTGACCAATTTCAGGCACAGAAATGACTTTAAACACACTTATTTTAGTTGAAAAAGTAATAACTGACATCCAACCGTCATTTAAAGTCAAAAGATTAAATGTTAAAATTTCATCAATATTGACCATTTTTTCAACGTTCGACTGGTCCGGGGTCATCGTTTTTCATCAGAAAATTGATTTTTTGGACTCTACCAAAAATGATTCAAAATGTCATTTGGATCGGGCCTCATGTTGAATAACCACTTTTTAAACCCTCACAGTGACCAAAATTGCCATTTTTACAGAGTTTTGCTTACTCAAAATCTTCAATTTTGACCAATTTCAGGCACAGAAATGACTTTAAACACACTTATTTTAGTTGAAAAAGTAATAACTCACATCCAACCGTCATTTAAAGTCAAAAGATTAAATGTTAAAATTTCATCAATATTGACCATTTTTTCAACGTTCGACTGGTCCGGGGTCATCGTTTTTCATCAGAAAATTGATTTTTTGGACTCTACCAAAAATGATTCAAAATGTCATTTGGATCGGGCCTCATGTTGAATAACCACTTTTTAAACCCTCACAGTGACCAAAATTGCCATTTTTACAGAGTTTTGCTTACTCAAAATCTTCAATTTTGACCAATTTAAGGCACAGAAATGACTTTAAACACACTTATTTTAGTTGAAAAAGTAATAACTCACATCCAACCGTCATTTAAAGTCAAAAGATTAAATGTTAAAATTTCATCAATATTGACCATTTTTTCAACGTTCGACTGGTCCGGGGTCATCGTTTTTCATCAGAAAATTGATTTTTTGGACTCTACCAAAAATGATTCAAAATGTCATTTGGATCAGGCCTCATGTTGAATAACCACTTTTTAAACCCTCACAGTGACCAAAACTGCCATTTTTACAGAGTTTTGCTTACTCATAATCTTCAATTTTGACCAATTTCAGGCACAGAAATGACTTTAAACACACTTATTTTAGTTGAAAAAGTAATAACTCACATCCAACCGTCATTTAAAGTCAAAAGATTAAATGTTAAAATTTCATCAATATTGACCATTTTTTCAACGTTCGACTGGTCCGGGGTCATCGTTTTTCATCAGAAAATTGATTTTTTGGACTCTACCAAAAGTGATTCAAAATGTCATTTGGATCAGGCCTCATGTTGAATAACCACTTTTTAAACCCTCACAGTGACCAAAACTGCCATTTTTACAGAGTTTTGCTTACTCAAAATCTTCAATTTTGACCAATTTCAGGCACAGAAATGACTTTAAACACACTTATTTTAGTTGAAAAAGTAATAACTCACATCCAACCGTCATTTAAAGTCAAAAGATTAAATGTTAAAATTTCATCAATATTGACCATTTTTTCAACGTTCGACTGGTCCGGGGTCATCGTTTTTCATCAGAAAATTGATTTTTTGGACTCTACCAAAAATGATTCAAAATGTCATTTGGATCGGGCCTCATGTTGAATAACCACTTTTTAAACCCTCACAGTGACCAAAATTGCCATTTTTACAGAGTTTTGCTTACTCAAAATCTTCAATTTTGACCAATTTCAGGCACAGAAATGACTTTAAACACACTTATTTTAGTTGAAAAAGTAATAACTGACATCCAACCGTCATTTAAAGTCAAAAGATTAAATGTTAAAATTTCATCAATATTGACCATTTTTTCAACGTTCGACTGGTCCGGGGTTATCGTTTTTCATCAGAAAATTGATTTTTTGGACTCTACCAAAAATGATTCAAAATGTCATTTGGGTCAGGCCTCATGTTGAATAACCACTTTTTAAACTCTCACAGTGACCAAAACTGCCATTTTTACAGAGTTTTGCTTACTCAAAATCTTCAATTTTGACCAATTTAAGGCACAGAAATGACTTTAAACACACTTATTTTAGTTGAAAAAGTAATAACTCACATCCAACCGTCATTTAAAGTCAAAAGATTAAATGTTAAAATTTCATCAATATTGACCATTTTTTCAACGTTCGACTGGTCCGGGGTCATCGTTTTTCATCTGAAAATTGATTTTTTGGACTCTACCAAAAATGATTCAAAATGTCATTTGGATCGGGCCTCATGTTGAATAACCACTTTTTAAACCCTCACAGTGACCAAAATTGCCATTTTTACAGAGTTTTGCTTACTCAAAATCTTCAATTTTGACCAATTTCAGGCACAGAAATGACTTTAAACACACTTATTTTAGTTGAAAAAGTAATAACTCACATCCAACCGTCATTTAAAGTCAAAAGATTAAATGTTAAAATTTCATCAATATTGACCATTTTTTCAACGTTCGACTGGTCCGGGGTCATCGTTTTTCATCAGAAAATGGATTTTTTGGACTCTACCAAAAATGATTCAAAATGTCATTTGGATCGGGCCTCATGTTGAATAACCACTTTTTAAACCCTCACAGTGACCAAAATTGCCATTTTTACAGAGTTTTGCTTACTCAAAATCTTCAATTTTGACCAATTTCAGGCACAGAAATGACTTTAAACACACTTATTTTAGTTGAAAAAGTAATAACTCACATCCAACCGTCATTTAAAGTCAAAAGATTAATTGTTAAAATTTCATCAATATTGACCATTTTTTCAACGTTCGACTGGTCCGGGGTCATCGTTTTTCATCAGAAAATTGATTTTTTGGACTCTACCAAAATGAATCAAAATGTCATTTGGATCGGGCCTCATGTTGAATAACCACTTTTTAAACCCTCACAGTGACCAAAATTGCCATTTTTACAGAGTTTTGCTTACTCATAATCTTCAATTTTGACCAATTTCAGGCACAGAAATGACTTTAAACACACTTATTTTAGTTGAAAAAGTAATAACTCACATCCAACCGTCATTTAAAGTCAAAAGATTAAATGTTAAAATTTCATCAATATTGACCATTTTTTCAACGTTCGACTGGTCCGGGGTCATCGTTTTTCATCAGAAAATGGATTTTTTGGACTCTACCAAAAGTGATTCAAAATGTCATTTGGATCAGGCCTCATGTTGAATAACCACTTTTTAAACCCTCACAGTGACCAAAACTGCCATTTTTACAGAGTTTTGCTTACTCAAAATCTTCAATTTTGACCAATTTCAGGCACAGAAATGACTTTAAACACACTTATTTTAGTTGAAAAAGTAATAACTCACATCCAACCGTCATTTAAAGTCAAAAGATTAAATGTTAAAATTTCATCAATATTGACCAATTTTTTCAACGTTCGACTGGTCCGGGGTCATCGTTTTTTCATCAGAAAATAGATTTTTTGGACTCTACCAAAAATGATTCAAAATGTCATTTGGATCAGGCCTCATGTTGAATAACCACTTTTTAAACCCTCACAGTGACCAAAACTGCCATTTTTACAGAGTTTTGCTTACTCAAAATCTTCAATTTTGACCAATTTCAGGCACAGAAATGACTTTAAACACACTTATTTTAGTTGAAAAAGTAATAACTCACATCCAACCGTCATTTAAAGTGAAAAGATTAAATATTAAAATTTCATCAATATTGACCATTTTTTCAACGTTCGACTGGTCCGGGGTCATCGTTTTTCATCAGAAAATAGATTTTTTGGACTCTACCAAAAATGATTCAAAATGTCATTTGGATCGGGCCTCATGTTGAATAACCACTTTTTAAACCCTCACAGTGACCAAAATTGCCATTTTTACAGAGTTTTGCTTACTCAAAATCTTCAATTTTGACCAATTTCAGGCACAGAAATGACTTTAAACACACTTATTTTAGTTGAAAAAGTAATAACTCACATCCAACCGTCATTTAAAGTCAAAAGATTAAATGTTAAAATTTCATCAATATTGACCATTTTTTCAACGTTCGACTGGTCCGGGGTCATCGTTTTTCATCAGAAAATTGATTTTTTGGACTCTACCAAAAATGATTCAAAATGTCATTTGGATCGGGCCTCATGTTGAATAACCACTTTTTAAACCCTCACAGTGACCAAAATTGCCATTTTTACAGAGTTTTGCTTACTCAAAATCTTCAATTTTGACCAATTTCAGGCACAGAAATGACTTTAAACACACTTATTTTAGTTGAAAAAGTAATAACTGACATCCAACCGTCATTTAAAGTCAAAAGATTAAATGTTAAAATTTCATCAATATTGACCATTTTTTCAACGTTCGACTGGTCCGGGGTTATCGTTTTTCATCAGAAAATTGATTTTTTGGACTCTACCAAAAATGATTCAAAATGTCATTTGGGTCAGGCCTCATGTTGAATAACCACTTTTTAAACCCTCACAGTGACCAAAACTGCCATTTTTACAGAGTTTTGCTTACTCAAAATCTTCAATTTTGACCAATTTCAGGCACAGAAATGACTTTAAACACACTTATTTTAGTTGAAAAAGTAATAACTGACATCCAACCGTCATTTAAAGTCAAAAGATTAAATGTTAAAATTTCATCAATATTGACCATTTTTTCAACGTTCGACTGGTCCGTGGTCATCGTTTTTCATCAGAAAATTGAGTTTTTGGACTCTACCAAAAATGATTCAAAATGTCATTTGGATCGGGCCTCATGTTGAATAACCACTTTTTAAACCCTCACAGTGACCAAAACTGCCATTTTTACAGAGTTTTGCTTACTCAAAATCTTCAATTTTGACCAATTTCAGGCACAGAAATGACTTTAAACACACTTATTTTAGTTGAAAAAGTAATAACTCACATCCAACCTTCATTTAAAGTCAAAAGATTAAATGTTAAAATTTCATCAATATTGACCATTTTTTCAACGTTCGACTGGTCCGGGGTCATCGTTTTTCATCAGAAAATTGATTTTTTGGACTCTACCAAAAATGATTCAAAATGTCATTTGGATCGGGCCTCATGTTGAATAACCACTTTTTAAACCCTCACAGTGACCAAAACTGCCATTTTTACAGAGTTTTGCTTACTCAAAATCTTCAATTTTGACCAATTTCAGGCACAGAAATGACTTTAAACACACTTATTTTAGTTGAAAAAGTAATAACTCACATCCAACCGTCATTTAAAGTCAAAAGATTAAATGTTAAAATTTCATCAATATTGACCATTTTTTCAACGTTCGACTGGTCCGGGGTCATCGTTTTTCATCAGAAAATTGATTTTTTGGACTCTACCAAAAATGATTCAAAATGTCATTTGGATCGGGCCTCATGTTGAATAACCACTTTTTAAACCCTCACAGTGACCAAAATTGCCATTTTTACAGAGTTTTGCTTACTCAAAATCTTCAATTTTGACCAATTTCAGGCACAGAAATGACTTTAAACACACTTATTTTAGTTGAAAAAGTAATAACTCACATCCAACCGTCATTTAAAGTCAAAAGATTAAATGTTAAAATTTCATCAATATTGACCATTTTTTCAACGTTCGACTGGCCCGGGGTCATCGTTTTTCATCAGAAAATGGATTTTTTGGACTCTACCAAAAATGATTCAAAATGTCATTTGGATCGGGCCTCATGTTGAATAACCACTTTTTAAACCCTCACAGTGACCAAAACTGCCATTTTTACAGAGTTTTGCTTACTCAAAATCTTCAATTTTGACCAATTTCAGGCACAGAAATGACTTTAAACACACTTATTTTAGTTGAAAAAGTAATAACTCACATCCAACCGTCATTTAAAGTCAAAAGATTAAATGTTAAAATTTCATCAATATTGACCATTTTTTCAACGTTCGACTGGTCCGGGGTCATCGTTTTTCATCAGAAAATTGATTTTTTGGACTCTACCAAAAATGATTCAAAATGTCATTTGGATCGGGCCTCATGTTGAATAACCACTTTTTAAACCCTCACAGTGACCAAAATTG
The DNA here is from genome assembly GCF_964263255.1 of Lissotriton vulgaris. Lineage (NCBI taxonomy): Eukaryota > Metazoa > Chordata > Amphibia > Caudata > Salamandridae > Lissotriton > Lissotriton vulgaris. The sequence continues at coordinate 286,043 of NW_028247435.1, read as the reverse complement.
CCATTTTTACAGAGTTTTGCTTACTCAAAATCTTCAATTTTGACCAATTTCAGGCACAGAAATGACTTTAAACACACTTATTTTAGTTGAAAAAGTAATAACTCACATCCAACCGTCATTTAAAGTCAAAAGATTAAATGTTGAAATTTCATCAATATTGACCATTTTTTCAACGTTCGACTGGTCCGGGGTCATCGTTTTTCATCAGAAAATTGATTTTTTGGACTCTACCAAAAATGATTCAAAATGTCATTTGGATCGGGCCTCATGTTGAATAACCACTTTTTAAACCCTCACAGTGACCAAAATTGCCATTTTTACAGAGTTTTGCTTACTCAAAATCTTCAATTTTGACCAATTTCAGGCACAGAAATGACTTTAAACACACTTATTTTAGTTGAAAAAGTAATAACTCACATCCAACCGTCATTTAAAGTCAAAAGATTAAATGTTAAAATTTCATCAATATTGACAATTTTTTCAACGTTCGACTGGTCCGGGGTCATCGTTTTTCATCAGAAAATTGATTTTTTGGACTCTACCAAAAATGATTCAAAATGTCATTTGGATCGGGCCTCATGTTGAATAACCACTTTTTAAACCCTCACAGTGACCAAAATTGCCATTTTTACAGAGTTTTGCTTACTCAAAATCTTCAATTTTGACCAATTTCAGGCACAGAAATGACTTTAAACACACTTATTTTAGTTGAAAAAGTAATAACTCACATCCAACCGTCATTTAAAGTCAAAACATTAAATGTTAAAATTTCATCAATATTGACCATTTTTTCAACGTTCGACTGGTCCGGGGTCATCGTTTTTCATCAGAAAATTGATTTTTTGGACTCTACCAAAAATGATTCAAAATGTCATTTGGATCGGGCCTCATGTTGAATAACCACTTTTTAAACCCTCACAGTGACCAAAATTGCCATTTTTACAGAGTTTTGCTTACTCAAAATCTTCAATTTTGACCAATTTCAGGCACAGAAATGACTTTAAACACACTTATTTTAGTTGAAAAAGTAATAACTCACATCCAACCGTCATTTAAAGTCAAAAGATTAAATGTTAAAATTTCATCAATATTGACAATTTTTTCAACGTTCGACTGGTCCGGGGTCATCGTTTTTCATCAGAAAATTGATTTTTTGGACTCTACCAAAAATGATTCAAAATGTCATTTGGATCGGGCCTCATGTTGAATAACCACTTTTTAAACCCTCACAGTGACCAAAATTGCCATTTTTACAGAGTTTTGCTTACTCATAATCTTCAATTTTGACCAATTTCAGGCACAGAAATGACTTTAAACACACTTATTTTAGTTGAAAAAGTAATAACTCACATCCAACCGTCATTTAAAGTCAAAAGATTAAATGTTAAAATTTCATCAATATTGACCATTTTTTCAACGTTCGACTGGTCCGGGGTCATCGTTTTTCATCAGAAAATGGATTTTTTGGACTCTACCAAAAGTGATTCAAAATGTCATTTGGATCAGGCCTCATGTTGAATAACCACTTTTTAAACCCTCACAGTGACCAAAACTGCCATTTTTACAGAGTTTTGCTTACTCAAAATCTTCAATTTTGACCAATTTCAGGCACAGAAATGACTTTAAACACACTTATTTTAGTTGAAAAAGTAATAACTCACATCCAACCGTCATTTAAAGTCAAAAGATTAAATGTTAAAATTTCATCAATATTGACCAATTTTTTTCAACGTTCGACTGGTCCGGGGTCATCGTTTTTTCATCAGAAAATGGATTTTTTGGACTCTACCAAAAATGATTCAAAATGTCATTTGGATCAGGCCTCATGTTGAATAACCACTTTTTAAACCCTCACAGTGACCAAAACTGCCATTTTTACAGAGTTTTGCTTACTCAAAATCTTCAATTTTGACCAATTTCAGGCACAGAAATGACTTTAAACACACTTATTTTAGTTGAAAAAGTAATAACTCACATCCAACCGTCATTTAAAGTCAAAAGATTAAATGTTAAAATTTCATCAATATTGACCATTTTTTCAACGTTCGACTGGTCCGGGGTCATCGTTTTTCATCAGAAAATTGATTTTTTGGACTCTACCAAAATGAATCAAAATGTCATTTGGATCGGGCCTCATGTTGAATAACCACTTTTTAAACCCTCACAGTGACCAAAATTGCCATTTTTACAGAGTTTTGCTTACTCATAATCTTCAATTTTGACCAATTTCAGGCACAGAAATGACTTTAAACACACTTATTTTAGTTGAAAAAGTAATAACTCACATCCAACCGTCATTTAAAGTCAAAAGATTAAATGTTAAAATTTCATCAATATTGACCATTTTTTCAACGTTCGACTGGTCCGGGGTCATCGTTTTTCATCAGAAAATGGATTTTTTGGACTCTACCAAAAGTGATTCAAAATGTCATTTGGATCAGGCCTCATGTTGAATAACCACTTTTTAAACCCTCACAGTGACCAAAACTGCCATTTTTACAGAGTTTTGCTTACTCAAAATCTTCAATTTTGACCAATTTCAGGCACAGAAATGACTTTAAACACACTTATTTTAGTTGAAAAAGTAATAACTCACATCCAACCGTCATTTAAAGTCAAAAGATTAAATGTTAAAATTTCATCAATATTGACCAATTTTTTTCAACGTTCGACTGGTCCGGGGTCATCGTTTTTTCATCAGAAAATGGATTTTTTGGACTCTACCAAAAATGATTCAAAATGTCATTTGGATCAGGCCTCATGTTGAATAACCACTTTTTAAACCCTCACAGTGACCAAAACTGCCATTTTTACAGAGTTTTGCTTACTCAAAATCTTCAATTTTGACCAATTTCAGGCACAGAAATGACTTTAAACACACTTATTTTAGTTGAAAAAGTAATAACTCACATCCAACCGTCATTTAAAGTGAAAAGATTAAATATTAAAATTTCATCAATATTGACCATTTTTTCAACGTTCGACTGGTCCGGGGTCATCGTTTTTCATCAGAAAATGGATTTTTTGGACTCTACCAAAAATGATTCAAAATGTCATTTGGATCGGGCCTCATGTTGAATAACCACTTTTTAAACTCTCACAGTGACCAAAATTGCCATTTTTACAGAGTTTTGCTTACTCAAAATCTTCAATTTTGACCAATTTCAGGCACAGAAATGACTTTAAACACACTTATTTTAGTTGAAAAAGTAATAACTCACATCCAACCGTCATTTAAAGTCAAAAGATTAAATGTTAAAATTTCATCAATATTGACCATTTTTTGAACGTTCGACTGGTCCGGGGTCATCGTTTTTCATCAGAAAATTGATTTTTTGGACTCTACCAAAAATGATTCAAAATGTCATTTGGATCGGGCCTCATGTTGAATAACCACTTTTTAAACCCTCACAGTGACCAAAATTGCCATTTTTACAGAGTTTTGCTTACTCAAAATCTTCAATTTTGACCAATTTCAGGCACAGAAATGACTTTAAACACACTTATTTTAGTTGAAAAAGTAATAACTGACATCCAACCGTCATTTAAAGTCAAAAGATTAAATGTTAAAATTTCATCAATATTGACCATTTTTTCAACGTTCGACTGGTCCGGGGTTATCGTTTTTCATTAGAAAATTGATTTTTTGGACTCTACCAAAAATGATTCAAAATGTCATTTGGATCAGGCCTCATGTTGAATAAACACTTTTTAAACCCTCACAGTGACCAAAACTGCCATTTTTACAGAGTTTTGCTTACTCAAAATCTTCAATTTTGACCAATTTCAGGCACAGAAATGACTTTAAACACACTTATTTTAGTTGAAAAAGTAATAACTGACATCCAACCGTCATTTAAAGTCAAAAGATTAAATGTTAAAATTTCATCAATATTGACCTTTTTTTCAACGTTCGACTGGTCCGGGGTCATCGTTTTTCATCAGAAAATTGATTTTTTGGACTCTACCAAAAATGATTCAAAATGTCATTTGGATCGGGCCTCATGTTGAATAACCACTTTTTAAACCCTCACAGTGACCAAAATTGCCATTTTTACAGAGTTTTGCTTACTCAAAATCTTCAATTTTGACCAATTTCAGGCACAGAAATGACTTTAAACACACTTATTTTAGTTGAAAAAGTAATAACTCACATCCAACCGTCATTTAAAGTCAAAAGATTAAATGTTAAAATTTCATCAATATTGACCATTTTTTCAACGTTCGACTGGTCCGGGGTCATCGTTTTTCATCAGAAAATTGATTTTTTGGACTCTACCAAAAATGATTCAAAATGTCATTTGGATCGGGCCTCATGTTGAATAACCACTTTTTAAACCCTCACAGTGACCAAAATTGCCATTTTTACAGAGTTTTGCTTACTCAAAATCTTCAATTTTGACCAATTTCAGGCACAGAAATGACTTTAAACACACGTATTTTAGTTGAAAAAGTAATAACTCACATCCAACCGTCATTTAAAGTCAAAAGATTAAATGTTAAAATTTCATCAATATTGACCATTTTTTCAACGTTCGACTGGTCCGGGGTCATCGTTTTTCATCAGAAAATGGATTTTTTGGACTCTACCAAAAATGATTCAAAATGTCATTTGGATCGGGCCTCATGTTGAATAACCACTTTTTAAACCCTCACAGTGACCAAAATTGCCATTTTTACAGAGTTTTGCTTACTCAAAATCTTCAATTTTGACCACTTTCAGGCACAGAAATGACTTTAAACACACTTATTTTAGTTGAAAAAGTAATAACTCACATCCAACCGTCATTTAAAGTGAAAAGATTAAATATTAAAATTTCATCAATATTGACCATTTTTTCAACGTTCGACTGGTCCGGGGTCATCGTTTTTCATCAGAAAATTGATTTTTTGGACTCTACCAAAAATGATTCAAAATGTCATTTGGATCGGGCCTCATGTTGAATAACCACTTTTTAAACCCTCACAGTGACCAAAATTGCCATTTTTACAGAGTTTTGCTTACTCAAAATCTTCAATTTTGACCAATTTCAGGCACAGAAATGACTTTAAACACACTTATTTTAGTTGAAAAAGTAATAACTCACATCCAAACGTCATTTAAAGTGAAAAGATTAAATATTAAAATTTCATCAATATTGACCATTTTTTCAACGTTCGACTGGTCCGGGGTCATCGTTTTTCATCAGAAAATTGATTTTTTGGACTCTACCAAAAATGATTCAAAATGTCATTTGGATCGGGCCTCATGTTGAATAACCACTTTTTAAACCCTCACAGTGACCAAAATTGCCATTTTTACAGAGTTTTGCTTACTCAAAATCTTCAATTTTGACCAATTTCAGGCACAGAAATTACTTTAAACACACTTATTTTAGTTGAAAAAGTAATAACTCACATCCAACCGTCATTTAAAGTCAAAAGATTAAATGTTAAAATTTCATCAATATTGACCATTTTTTCAACGTTCGACTGGTCCGGGGTCATCGTTTTTCATCAGAAAATGGATTTTTTGGACTCTACCAAAAATTATTCAAAATGTCATTTGGATCGGGCCTCATGTTAAATAACCACTTTTTAAACCCTCACAGTGACCAAAATTGCCATTTTTACAGAGTTTTGCTTACTGAAAATCTTCAATTTTGACCAATTTTAGGCACAGAAATGACTTTAAACACACTTATTTTAGTTGAAAAAGTAATAACTGACATCCAACCGTCATTTAAAGTCAAAAGATTAAATGTTAAAATTTCATCAATATTGACCATTTTTTCAACGTTCGACTGGTCCGGGGTTATCGTTTTTCATCAGAAAATTGATTTTTTGGACTCTACCAAAAATGATTCAAAATGTCATTTGGATCAGGCCTCATGTTGAATAACCACTTTTTAAACCCTCACAGTGACCAAAACTGCCATTTTTACAGAGTTTTGCTTACTCAAAATCTTCAATTTTGACCAATTTCAGGCACAGAAATGACTTTAAACACACTTATTTTAGGTGAAAAAGTAATAACTCACATCCAACCGTCATTTAAAGTCAAAAGATTAAATGTTAAAATTTCATCAATATTGACCATTTTTTCAACGTTCGACTGGTCCGGGGTCATCGTTTTTCATCAGAAAATTGATTTTTTGGACTCTACCAAAAATGATTCAAAATGTCATTTGGATCGGGCCTCATGTTGAATAACCACTTTTTAAACCCTCACAGTGACCAAAATTGCCATTTTTACAGAGTTTTGCTTACTCAAAATCTTCAATTTTGACCAATTTCAGGCACAGAAATGACTTTAAACACACTTATTTTAGTTGAAAAAGTAATAACTCACATCCAACCGTCATTTAAAGTCAAAAGATTAAATGTTAAAATGTCATCAATATTGACCATTTTTTCAACGTTCGACTGGTCCGGGGTCATCGTTTTTCATCAGAAAATGGATTTTTTGGACTCTACCAAAAATGATTCAAAATGTCATTTGGATCAGGCCTCATGTTGAATAACCACTTTTTAAACCCTCACAGTGACCAAAACTGCCATTTTTACAGAGTTTTGCTTACTCAAAATCTTCAATTTTGACCAATTTCAGGCACAGAAATGACTTTAAACACACTTATTTTAGTTGAAAAAGTAATAACTCACATCCAACCGTCATTTAAAGTCAAAAGATTAAATGTTAAAATTTCATCAATATTGACCATTTTTTCAACGTTCGACTGGTCCGGGGTCATCGTTTTTCATCAGAAAATTGATTTTTTGGACTCTACCAAAAATGATTCCAAATGTCATTTGGATCGGGCCTCATGTTGAAGAACCACTTTTTAAACCCTCACAGTGACCAAAACTGCCATTTTTACAGAGTTTTGCTTACTCAAAATCTTCAATTTTGACCAATTTCAGGCACAGAAATGACTTTAAACACACTTATTTTAGTTGAAAAAGTAATAACTCACATCCAACCGTCATTTTAAGTCAAAAGATTAAATGTTAAAATTTCATCAATATTGACCATTTTTTCAACGTTCGACTGGTCCGGGGTCATCGTTTTTCATCAGAAAAATTGATTTTTTGGACTCTACCAAAAATGATTCAAAATGTCATTTGGATCGGGCCTCATGTTGAAGAACCACTTTTTAAACCCTCACAGTGACCAAAACTGCCATTTTTACAGAGTTTTGCTTACTCAAAATCTTCAATTTTGACCAATTTCAGGCACAGAAATGACTTTAAACACACTTATTTTAGTTGAAAAAGTAATAACTCACATCCAACCGTCATTTAAAGTCAAAAGATTAAATGTTAAAATTTCATCAATATTGACCATTTTTTCAACGTTCGACTGGTCCGGGGTCATCGTTTTTCATCAGAAAATTGATTTTTTGGACTCTACCAAAAATGATTCAAAATGTCATTTGGATCAGGCCTCATGTTGAATAACCACTTTTTAAACCCTCACAGTGACCAAAATTGCCATTTTTACAGAGTTTTGCTTACTCAAAATCTTCAATTTTGACCAATTTCAGGCACAGAAATGACTTTAAACACACTTATTTTAGTTGAAAAAGTAATAACTCACATCCAACCGTCATTTAAAGTCAAAAGATTAAATGTTAAAATTTCATCAATATTGAACATTTTTTCAACGTTCGACTGGTCCGGGGTCATCGTTTTTCATCAGAAAATGGATTTTTTGGACTCTACCAAAAATGATTCAAAATGTCATTTGGATCGGGCCTCATGTTGAATAACCACTTTTTAAACCCTCACAGTGACCAAAATTGCCATTTTTACAGAGTTTTGCTTACTCAAAATCTTCAATTTTGACCAATTTCAGGCACAGAAATGACTTTAAACACACTTATTTTAGTTGAAAAAGTAATAACTCACATCCAACCGTCATTTAAAGTCAAAAGATTAAATGTTAAAATTTCATCAATATTGACCATTTTTTCAACGTTCGACTGGTCCGGGGTTATCGTTTTTCATTAGAAAATTGATTTTTTGGACTCTACCAAAAATGATTCAAAATGTCATTTGAATCAGGCCTCATGTTGAATAAACACTTTTTAAACCCTCACAGTGACCAAAACTGCCATTTTTACAGAGTTTTGCTTACTCAAAATCTTCAATTTTGACCAATTTCAGGCACAGAAATGACTTTAAACACACTTATTTTAGTTGAAAAAGTAATAACTGACATCCAACCGTCATTTAAAGTCAAAAGATTAAATGTTAAAATTTCATCAATATTGACCTTTTTTTCAACGTTCGACTGGTCCGGGGTCATCGTTTTTCATCAGAAAATTGATTTTTTGGACTCTACCAAAAATGATTCAAAATGTCATTTGGATCGGGCCTCATGTTGAATAACCACTTTTTAAACCCTCACAGTGACCAAAATTGCCATTTTTACAGAGTTTTGCTTACTCAAAATCTTCAATTTTGACCAATTTCAGGCACAGAAATGACTTTAAACACACTTATTTTAGTTGAAAAAGTAATAACTCACATCCAACCGTCATTTAAAGTCAAAAGATTAAATGTTAAAATTTCATCAATATTGACCATTTTTTCAACGTTCGACTGGTCCGGGGTCATCGTTTTTCATCAGAAAATTGATTTTTTGGACTCTACCAAAAATGATTCAAAATGTCATTTGGATCGGGCCTCATGTTGAATAACCACTTTTTAAACCCTCACAGTGACCAAAATTGCCATTTTTACAGAGTTTTGCTTACTCAAAATCTTCAATTTTGACCAATTTCAGGCACAGAAATGACTTTAAACACACTTATTTTAGTTGAAAAAGTAATAACTCACATCCAACCGTCATTTAAAGTCAAAAGATTAAATGTTAAAATTTCATCAATATTGACCATTTTTTCAACGTTCGACTGGTCCGGGGTCATCGTTTTTCATCAGAAAATGGATTTTTTGGACTCTACCAAAAATGATTCAAAATGTCATTTGGATCGGGCCTCATGTTGAATAACCACTTTTTAAACCCTCACAGTGACCAAAATTGCCATTTTTACAGAGTTTTGCTTACTCAAAATCTTCAATTTTGACCACTTTCAGGCACAGAAATGACTTTAAACACACTTATTTTAGTTGAAAAAGTAATAACTCACATCCAACCGTCATTTAAAGTGAAAAGATTAAATATTAAAATTTCATCAATATTGACCATTTTTTCAACGTTCGACTGGTCCGGGGTCATCGTTTTTCATCAGAAAATTGATTTTTTGGACTCTACCAAAAATGATTCAAAATGTCATTTGGATCGGGCCTCATGTTGAATAACCACTTTTTAAACCCTCACAGTGACCAAAATTGCCATTTTTACAGAGTTTTGCTTACTCAAAATCTTCAATTTTGACCAATTTCAGGCACAGAAATGACTTTAAACACACTTATTTTAGTTGAAAAAGTAATAACTCACATCCAAACGTCATTTAAAGTGAAAAGATTAAATATTAAAATTTCATCAATATTGACCATTTTTTCAACGTTCGACTGGTCCGGGGTCATCGTTTTTCATCAGAAAATTGATTTTTTGGACTCTACCAAAAATGATTCAAAATGTCATTTGGATCGGGCCTCATGTTGAATAACCACTTTTTAAACCCTCACAGTGACCAAAATTGCCATTTTTACAGAGTTTTGCTTACTCAAAATCTTCAATTTTGACCAATTTCAGGCACAGAAATTACTTTAAACACACTTATTTTAGTTGAAAAAGTAATAACTCACATCCAACCGTCATTTAAAGTCAAAAGATTAAATGTTAAAATTTCATCAATATTGACCATTTTTTCAACGTTCGACTGGTCCGGGGTCATCGTTTTTCATCAGAAAATGGATTTTTTGGACTCTACCAAAAATTATTCAAAATGTCATTTGGATCGGGCCTCATGTTAAATAACCACTTTTTAAACCCTCACAGTGACCAAAATTGCCATTTTTACAGAGTTTTGCTTACTGAAAATCTTCAATTTTGACCAATTTTAGGCACAGAAATGACTTTAAACACACTTATTTTAGTTGAAAAAGTAATAACTGACATCCAACCGTCATTTAAAGTCAAAAGATTAAATGTTAAAATTTCATCAATATTGACCATTTTTTCAACGTTCGACTGGTCCGGGGTTATCGTTTTTCATCAGAAAATTGATTTTTTGGACTCTACCAAAAATGATTCAAAATGTCATTTGGATCAGGCCTCATGTTGAATAACCACTTTTTAAACCCTCACAGTGACCAAAACTGCCATTTTTACAGAGTTTTGCTTACTCAAAATCTTCAATTTTGACCAATTTCAGGCACAGAAATGACTTTAAACACACTTATTTTAGGTGAAAAAGTAATAACTCACATCCAACCGTCATTTAAAGTCAAAAGATTAAATGTTAAAATTTCATCAATATTGACCATTTTTTCAACGTTCGACTGGTCCGGGGTCATCGTTTTTCATCAGAAAATTGATTTTTTGGACTCTACCAAAAATGATTCAAAATGTCATTTGGATCGGGCCTCATGTTGAATAACCACTTTTTAAACCCTCACAGTGACCAAAATTGCCATTTTTACAGAGTTTTGCTTACTCAAAATCTTCAATTTTGACCAATTTCAGGCACAGAAATGACTTTAAACACACTTATTTTAGTTGAAAAAGTAATAACTCACATCCAACCGTCATTTAAAGTCAAAAGATTAAATGTTAAAATGTCATCAATATTGACCATTTTTTCAACGTTCGACTGGTCCGGGGTCATCGTTTTTCATCAGAAAATGGATTTTTTGGACTCTACCAAAAATGATTCAAAATGTCATTTGGATCAGGCCTCATGTTGAATAACCACTTTTTAAACCCTCACAGTGACCAAAACTGCCATTTTTACAGAGTTTTGCTTACTCAAAATCTTCAATTTTGACCAATTTCAGGCACAGAAATGACTTTAAACACACTTATTTTAGTTGAAAAAGTAATAACTCACATCCAACCGTCATTTAAAGTCAAAAGATTAAATGTTAAAATTTCATCAATATTGACCATTTTTTCAACGTTCGACTGGTCCGGGGTCATCGTTTTTCATCAGAAAATTGATTTTTTGGACTCTACCAAAAATGATTCCAAATGTCATTTGGATCGGGCCTCATGTTGAAGAACCACTTTTTAAACCCTCACAGTGACCAAAACTGCCATTTTTACAGAGTTTTGCTTACTCAAAATCTTCAATTTTGACCAATTTCAGGCACAGAAATGACTTTAAACACACTTATTTTAGTTGAAAAAGTAATAACTCACATCCAACCGTCATTTTAAGTCAAAAGATTAAATGTTAAAATTTCATCAATATTGACCATTTTTTCAACGTTCGACTGGTCCGGGGTCATCGTTTTTCATCAGAAAATTGATTTTTTGGACTCTACCAAAAATGATTCAAAATGTCATTTGGATCGGGCCTCATGTTGAAGAACCACTTTTTAAACCCTCACAGTGACCAAAACTGCCATTTTTACAGAGTTTTGCTTACTCAAAATCTTCAATTTTGACCAATTTCAGGCACAGAAATGACTTTAAACACACTTATTTTAGTTGAAAAAGTAATAACTCACATCCAACCGTCATTTAAAGTCAAAAGATTAAATGTTAAAATTTCATCAATATTGACCATTTTTTCAACGTTCGACTGGTCCGGGGTCATCGTTTTTCATCAGAAAATTGATTTTTTGGACTCTACCAAAAATGATTCAAAATGTCATTTGGATCAGGCCTCATGTTGAATAACCACTTTTTAAACCCTCACAGTGACCAAAATTGCCATTTTTACAGAGTTTTGCTTACTCAAAATCTTCAATTTTGACCAATTTCAGGCACAGAAATGACTTTAAACACACTTATTTTAGTTGAAAAAGTAATAACTCACATCCAACCGTCATTTAAAGTCAAAAGATTAAATGTTAAAATTTCATCAATATTGAACATTTTTTCAACGTTCGACTGGTCCGGGGTCATCGTTTTTCATCAGAAAATGGATTTTTTGGACTCTACCAAAAATGATTCAAAATGTCATTTGGATCGGGCCTCATGTTGAATAACCACTTTTTAAACCCTCACAGTGACCAAAATTGCCATTTTTACAGAGTTTTGCTTACTCAAAATCTTCAATTTTGACCAATTTCAGGCACAGAAATGACTTTAAACACACTTATTTTAGTTGAAAAAGTAATAACTCACATCCAACCGTCATTTAAAGTCAAAAGATTAAATGTTAAAATTTCATCAATATTGACCATTTTTTCAACGTTCGACTGGTCCGGGGTCATCGTTTTTCATCAGAAAATTGATTTTTTGGACTCTACCAAAAATGATTCAAAATGTCATTTGGATCGGGCCTCATGTTGAATAACCACTTTTTAAACCCTCACAGTGACCAAAATTGCCATTTTTACAGAGTTTTGCTTACTCAAAATCTTCAATTTTGACCAATTTCAGGCACAGAAATGACTTTAAACACACTTATTTTAGTTGAAAAAGTAATAACTGACATCCAACCGTCATTTAAAGTCAAAAGATTAAATGTTAAAATTTCATCAATATTGACCATTTTTTCAACGTTCGACTGGTCCGGGGTTATCGTTTTTCATCAGAAAATTGATTTTTTGGACTCTACCAAAAATGATTCAAAATGTCATTTGGGTCAGGCCTCATGTTGAATAACCACTTTTTAAACCCTCACAGTGACCAAAACTGCCATTTTTACAGAGTTTTGCTTACTCAAAATCTTCAATTTTGACCAATTTCAGGCACAGAAATGACTTTAAACACACTTATTTTAGTTGAAAAAGTAATAACTGACATCCAACCGTCATTTAAAGTCAAAAGATTAAATGTTAAAATTTCATCAATATTGACCTTTTTTTCAACGTTCGACTGGTCCGGGGTCATCGTTTTTCATCAGAAAATTGATTTTTTGGACTCTACCAAAAATGATTCAAAATGTCATTTGGATCGGGCCTCATGTTGAATAACCACTTTTTAAACCCTCACAGTGACCAAAATTGCCATTTTTACAGAGTTTTGCTTACTCAAAATCTTCAATTTTGACCAATTTCAGGCACAGAAATGACTTTAAACACACTTATTTTAGTTGAAAAAGTAATAACTCACATCCAACCGTCATTTAAAGTCAAAAGATTAAATGTTAAAATTTCATCAATATTGACCATTTTTTCAACGTTCGACTGGTCCGGGGTCATTGTTTTTCATCAGAAAATTGATTTTTTGGACTCTACCAAAAATGATTCAAAATGTCATTTGGATCGGGCCTCATGTTGAATAACCACTTTTTAAACCCTCACAGTGACCAAAATTGCCATTTTTACAGAGTTTTGCTTACTCAAAATTTTCAATTTTGACCAATTTCAGGCACAGAAATGACTTTAAACACACTTATTTTAGTTGAAAAAGTAATAACTCACATCCAACCGTCATTTAAAGTCAAAAGATTAAATGTTAAAATTTCATCAATATTGACCATTTTTTGAACGTTCGACTGGTCCGGGGTCATCGTTTTTCATCAGAAAATGGATTTTTTGGACTCTACCAAAAATGATTCAAAATGTCATTTGGATCGGGCCTCATGTTGAATAACCACTTTTTAAACCCTCACAGTGACCAAAATTGCCATTTTTACAGAGTTTTGCTTACTCAAAATCTTCAATTTTGACCACTTTCAGGCACAGAAATGACTTTAAACACACTTATTTTAGTTGAAAAAGTAATAACTCACATCCAACCGTCATTTAAAGTGAAAAGATTAAATATTAAAATTTCATCAATATTGACCATTTTTTCAACGTTCGACTGGTCCGGGGTCATCGTTTTTCATCAGAAAATTGATTTTTTGGACTCTACCAAAAATGATTCAAAATGTCATTTGGATCGGGCCTCATGTTGAATAACCACTTTTTAAACCCTCACAGTGACCAAAATTGCCATTTTTACAGAGTTTTGCTTATTCAAAATCTTCAATTTTGACCAATTTCAGGCACAGAAATGACTTTAAACACACTTATTTTAGTTGAAAAAGTAATAACTCACATCCAACCGTCATTTAAAGTGAAAAGATTAAATATTAAAATTTCATCAATATTGACCATTTTTTCAACGTTCGACTGGTCCGGGGTCATCGTTTTTCATCAGAAAATGGATTTTTTGGACTCTACCAAAAATTATTCAAAATGTCATTTGGATCGGGCCTCATGTTAAATAACCACTTTTTAAACCCTCACAGTGACCAAAATTGCCATTTTTACAGAGTTTTGCTTACTCAAAATCTTCAATTTTGACCAATTTTAGGCACAGAAATGACTTTAAACACACTTATTTTAGTTGAAAAAGTAATAACTGACATCCAACCGTCATTTAAAGTCAAAAGATTAAATGTTAAAATTTCATCAATATTGACCATTTTTTCAACGTTCGACTGGTCCGGGGTTATCGTTTTTCATCAGAAAATTGATTTTTTGGACTCTACCAAAAATGATTCAAAATGTCATTTGGATCAGGCCTCATGTTGAATAACCACTTTTTAAACCCTCACAGTGACCAAAACTGCCATTTTTACAGAGTTTTGCTTACTCAAAATCTTCAATTTTGACCAATTTCAGGCACAGAAATGACTTTAAACACACTTATTTTAGTTGAAAAAGTAATAACTCACATCCAACCATCATTTAAAGTCAAAAGATTAAATGTTAAAATTTCATCAATATTGACCATTTTTTCAACGTTCGACTGGTCCGGGGTCATCGTTTTTCATCAGAAAATGGATTTTTTGGACTCTACCAAAAATGATTCAAAATGTCATTTGGATCAGGCCTCATGTTGAATAACCACTTTTTAAACCCTCACAGTGACCAAAACTGCCATTTTTACAGAGTTTTGCTTACTCAAAATCTTCAATTTTGACCAATTTCAGGCACAGAAATGACTTTAAACACACTTATTTTAGTTGAAAAAGTAATAACTCACATCCAACCGTCATTTAAAGTCAAAAGATTAAATGTTAAAATTTCATCAATATTGACCATTTTTTCAACGTTCGACTGGTCCGGGGTTATCGTTTTTCATCAGAAAATTGATTTTTTGGACTCTACCAAAAATGATTCAAAATGTCATTTGGATCAGGCCTCATGTTGAAGAACCACTTTTTAAACCCTCACAGTGACCAAAACTGCCATTTTTACAGAGTTTTGCTTACTCAAAATCTTCAATTTTGACCAATTTCAGGCACAGAAATGACTTTAAACACACTTATTTTAGTTGAAAAAGTAATAACTCACATCCAACCGTCATTTAAAGTCAAAAGATTAAATGTTAAAATTTCATCAATATTGACCATTTTTTCAACGTTCGACTGGTCCGGGGTCATCGTTTTTCATCAGAAAATTGATTTTTTGGACTCTACCAAAAATGATTCAAAATGTCATTTGGATCGGGCCTCATGTTGAATAACCACTTTTTAAACCCTCACAGTGACCAAAATTGCCATTTTTACAGAGTTTTGCTTACTCAAAATCTTCAATTTTGACCAATTTCAGGCACAGAAATGACTTTAAACACACTTATTTTAGTTGAAAAAGTAATAACTCACATCCAACCGTCATTTAAAGTCAAAAGATTAAATGTTAAAATTTCATCAATATTGAACATTTTTTCAACGTTCGACTGGTCCGGGGTCATCGTTTTTCATCAGAAAATTGATTTTTTGGACTCTACCAAAAATGATTCAAAATGTCATTTGGATCGGGCCTCATGTTGAATAACCACTTTTTAAACCCTCACAGTGACCAAAACTGCCATTTTTACAGAGTTTTGCTTACTCAAAATCTTCAATTTTGACCAATTTCAGGCACAGAAATTACTTTAAACACACTTATTTTAGTTGAAAAAGTAAAAACTCACATCCAACCGTCATTTAAAGTCAAAAGATTAAATGTTAAAATTTCATCAATATTGACCATTTTTTCAACGTTCGACTGGTCCGGGGTCATCGTTTTTCATCAGAAAATGGATTTTTTGGACTCTACCAAAAATGATTCAAAATGTCATTTGGATCAGGCCTCATGTTGAATAACCACTTTTTAAACCCTCACAGTGACCAAAACTGCCATTTTTACAGAGTTTTGCTTACTCAAAATCTTCAATTTTGACCAATTTCAGGCACAGAAATGACTTTAAACACACTTATTTTAGTTGAAAAAGTAATAACTCACATCCAACCGTCATTTAAAGTGAAAAGATTAAATATTAAAATGTCATCAATATTGACCATTTTTTCAACGTTCGACTGGTCCGGGGTCATCGTTTTTCATCAGAAAATGGATTTTTTGGACTCTACCAAAAATGATTCAAAATGTCATTTGGATCGGGCCTCATGTTGAATAACCACTTTTTAAACCCTCACAGTGACCAAAATTGCCATTTTTACAGAGTTTTGCTTACTCAAAATCTTCAATTTTGACCAATTTCAGGCACAGAAATGACTTTAAACACACTTATTTTAGTTGAAAAAGTAATAACTCACATCCAACCGTCATTTAAAGTCAAAAGATTAAATGTTAAAATTTCATCAATATTGACCATTTTTTCAACGTTCGACTGGTCCGGGGTCATCGTTTTTCATCAGAAAATTGATTTTTTGGACTCTACCAAAAATGATTCAAAATGTCATTTGGATCGGGCCTCATGTTGAATAACCACTTTTTAAACCCTCACAGTGACCAAAATTGCCATTTTTACAGAGTTTTGCTTACTCAAAATCTTCAATTTTGACCAATTTCAGGCACAGAAATGACTTTAAACACACTTATTTTAGTTGAAAAAGTAATAACTGACATCCAACCGTCATTTAAAGTCAAAAGATTAAATGTTAAAATTTCATCAATATTGACCATTTTTTCAACGTTCGACTGGTCCGGGGTTATCGTTTTTCATCAGAAAATTGATTTTTTGGACTCTACCAAAAATGATTCAAAATGTCATTTGGGTCAGGCCTCATGTTGAATAACCACTTTTTAAACCCTCACAGTGACCAAAACTGCCATTTTTACAGAGTTTTGCTTACTCAAAATCTTCAATTTTGACCAATTTCAGGCACAGAAATGACTTTAAACACACTTATTTTAGTTGAAAAAGTAATAACTGACTTCCAACCGTCATTTAAAGTCAAAAGATTAAATGTTAAAATTTCATCAATATTGACCATTTTTTCAACGTTCGACTGGTCCGTGGTCATCGTTTTTCATCAGAAAATTGATTTTTTGGACTCTACCAAAAATGATTCAAAATGTCATTTGGATCGGGCCTCATGTTGAATAACCACTTTTTAAACCCTCACAGTGACCAAAACTGCCATTTTTACAGAGTTTTGCTTACTCAAAATCTTCAATTTTGACCAATTTCAGGCACAGAAATGACTTTAAACACACTTATTTTAGTTGAAAAAGTAATAACTCACATCCAACCGTCATTTAAAGTCAAAAGATTAAATGTTAAAATGTCATCAATATTGACCATTTTTCAACGTTCGACTGGTCCGGGGTCATAATTTTTCATCAGAAAATTGATTTTTTGGACTCTACCAAAAATGATTCAAAATGTCATTTGGATCGGGCCTCATGTTGAATAACCACTTTTTAAACCCTCACAGTGACCAAAATTGCCATTTTTACAGAGTTTTGCTTACTCAAAATCTTCAATTTTGACCAATTTCAGGCACAGAAATGACTTTAAACACACTTATTTTAGTTGAAAAAGTAATAACTCACATCCAACCGTCATTTAAAGTCAAAAGATTAAATGTTAAAATTTCATCAATATTGACCATTTTTTCAACGTTCGACTGGTCCGGGGTCATCGTTTTTCATCAGAAAATTGATTTTTTGGACTCTACCAAAAATGATTCAAAATGTCATTTGGATCGGGCCTCATGTTGAATAACCACTTTTTAAACCCTCACAGTGACCAAAATTGCCATTTTTACAGAGTTTTGCTTACTCAAAATCTTCAATTTTGACCAATTTCAGGCACAGAAATGACTTTAAACACACTTATTTTAGTTGAAAAAGTAATAACTCACATCCAACCGTCATTTAAAGTCAAAAGATTAAATGTTAAAATTTCATCAATATTGACCATTTTTTCAACGTTCGACTGGTCCGGGGTCATCGTTTTTCATCAGAAAATGGATTTTTTGGACTCTACCAAAAATGATTCAAAATGTCATTTGGATCGGGCCTCATGTTGAATAACCACTTTTTAAACCCTCACAGTGACAAAAACTGCCATTTTTACAGAGTTTTGCTTACTCAAAATCTTCAATTTTGACCAATTTCAGGCACAGAAATGACTTTAAACACACTTATTTTAGTTGAAAAAGTAATAACTCACATCCAACCGTCATTTAAAGTCAAAAGATTAAATGTTAAAATTTCATCAATATTGACCATTTTTTCAACGTTCGACTGGTCCGGGGTCATCGTTTTTCATCAGAAAATTGATTTTTTGGACTCTACCAAAAATGATTCAAAATGTCATTTGGATCGGGCCTCATGTTGAATAACCACTTTTTAAACCCTCACAGTGACCAAAATTGCCATTTTTACAGAGTTTTGCTTACTCAAAATCTTCAATTTTGACCAATTTCAGGCACAGAAATGACTTTAAACACACTTATTTTAGTTGAAAAAGTAATAACTCACATCCAACCGTCATTTAAAGTCAAAAGATTAAATGTTAAAATTTCATCAATATTGACCATTTTTTCAACGTTCGACTGGTCCGGGGTCATCGTTTTTCATCAGAAAATTGATTTTTTGGACTCTACCAAAAATGATTCAAAATGTCATTTGGATCGGGCCTCATGTTGAATAACCACTTTTTAAACCCTCACAGTGACCAAAATTGCCATTTTTACAGAGTTTTGCTTACTCAAAATCTTCAATTTTGACCAATTTCAGGCACAGAAATGACTTTAAACACACTTATTTTAGTTGAAAAAGTAATAACTCACATCCAACCGTCATTTAAAGTCAAAAGATTAAATGTTAAAATTTCATCAATATTGACCAATTTTTTTCAACGTTCGACTGGTCCGGGGTCATCGTTTTTTCATCAGAAAATGGATTTTTTGGACTCTACCAAAAATGATTCAAAATGTCATTTGGATCAGGCCTCATGTTGAATAACCACTTTTTAAACCCTCACAGTGACCAAAACTGCCATTTTTACAGAGTTTTGCTTACTCAAAATCTTCAATTTTGACCAATTTTAGGCACAGAAATGACTTTAAACACACTTATTTTAGTTGAAAAAGTAATAACTCACATCCAACCGTCATTTAAAGTGAAAAGATTAAATATTAAAATTTCATCAATATTGACCATTTTTTCAACGTTCGACTGGTCCGGGGTCATCGTTTTTCATCAGAAAATGGATTTTTTGGACTCTACCAAAAATGATTCAAAATGTCATTTGGATCGGGCCTCATGTTGAATAACCACTTTTTAAACCCTCACAGTGACCAAAATTGCCATTTTTACAGAGTTTTGCTTACTCAAAATCTTCAATTTTGACCAATTTCAGGCACAGAAATGACTTTAAACACACTTATTTTAGTTGAAAAAGTAATAACTCACATCCAACCGTCATTTAAAGTCAAAAGATTAAATGTTAAAATTTCATCAATATTGACCATTTTTTGAACGTTCGACTGGTCCGGGGTCATCGTTTTTCATCAGAAAATTGATTTTTTGGACTCTACCAAAAATGATTCAAAATGTCATTTGGATCGGGCCTCATGTTGAATAACCACTTTTTAAACCCTCACAGTGACCAAAATTGCCATTTTTACAGAGTTTTGCTTACTCAAAATCTTCAATTATGACCAATTTCAGGCACAGAAATGACTTTAAACACACTTATTTTAGTTGAAAAAGTAATAACTGACATCCAACCGTCATTTAAAGTCAAAAGATTAAATGTTAAAATTTTCATCAATATTGACCATTTTTTCAACGTTCGACTGGTCCGGGGTTATCGTTTTTCATCAGAAAATTGATTTTTGGACTCTACCAAAAATGATTCAAAATGTCATTTGGATCAGGCCTCATGTTGAATAAACACTTTTTTAAACCCTCACAGTGACCAAAACTGCCATTTTTACAGAGTTTTGCTTACTCAAAATCTTCAATTTTGACCAATTTCAGGCACAGAAATGACTTTAACACACTTATTTTAGTTGAAAAAGTAATAACTGACATCCAACCGTCATTTAAAGTCAAAAGATTAAATGTTAAAATTTCATCAATATTGACCCTTTTTTTCAACGTTCGACTGGTCCGGGGTCATCGTTTTTCATCAGAAAATTGATTTTTTGGACTCTACAAAAATGATTCAAAATGTCATTTGGATCGGGCCTCATGTTGAATAACCACTTTTTAAACCCTCACAGTGACCAAAATTGCCATTTTTACAGAGTTTTTGCTTACTCAAAATCTTCAATTTTGACCAATTTCAGGCACAGAAATGACTTTAAACACACTTATTTTAGTTGAAAAAGTAATAACTCACATCCAACCGTCATTTAAAGTCAAAAGATTAAATGTTAAAATGTCATCAATATTGACCATTTTTTCAACGTTCGACTGGTCCGGGGTCATTGTTTTTCATCAGAAAATTGATTTTTTGGACTCTACCAAAATGATTCAAAATGTCATTTGGATCGGGCCTCATGTTGAATAACCACTTTTTAAACCCTCACAGTGACCAAAATTGCCATTTTTACAGAGTTTTGCTTACTCAAAATTTTCAATTTTGACCAATTTCAGGCACAGAAATGACTTTAAACACACTTATTTTAGTTGAAAAAGTAATAACTCACATCCAACCGTCATTTAAAGTCAAAAGATTAAATGTTAAAATTTCATCAATATTGACCATTTTTTGAACGTTCGACTGGTCCGGGGTCATCGTTTTTCATCAGAAAAAGGATTTTTTGGACTCTACCAAAAATGATTCAAAATGTCATTTGGATCGGGCCTCATGTTGAATAACCACTTTTTAAACCCTCACAGTGACCAAAATTGCCATTTTTACAGAGTTTTGCTTACTCAAAATCTTCAATTTTGACCAATTTCAGGCACAGAAATGACTTTAAACACACTTATTTTAGTTGAAAAAGTAATAACTCACATCCAACCGTCATTTAAAGTGAAAAGATTAAATATTAAAATTTCATCAATATTGACCATTTTTTCAACGTTCGACTGGTCCGGGGTCATCGTTTTTCATCAGAAATTTGAGTTTTTTGGACTCTACCAAAAATGATTCAAAATGTCATTTGGATCGGGCCTCATGTTGAATAACCACTTTTTAAACCCTCACAGTGACCAAAATTGCCATTTTTACAGAGTTTTGCTTACTCAAAATCTTCAATTTTGACCAATTTCAGGCACAGAAATTACTTTAAACACACTTATTTTAGTTGAAAAAGTAATAACTCACATCCAACCGTCATTTAAAGTCAAAAGATTAAATGTTAAAATTTCATCAATATTGACCATTTTTTCAACGTTCGACTGGTCCGGGGTCATCGTTTTTCATCAGAAAATGGATTTTTTGGACTCTACCAAAAATTATTCAAAATGTCATTTGGATCGGGCCTCATGTTAAATAACCACTTTTTAAACCCTCACAGTGACCAAAATTGCCATTTTTACAGAGTTTTGCTTACTCAAAATCTTCAATTTTGACCAATTTTAGGCACAGAAATGACTTTAAACACACTTATTTTAGTTGAAAAAGTAATAACTGACATCCAACCGTCATTTAAAGTCAAAAGATTAAATGTTAAAATTTCATCAATATTGACCATTTTTTCAAACGTTCGACTGGTCCGGGGTTATCGTTTTTCATCAGAAAATTGATTTTTTGGACTCTACCAAAAATGATTCAAAATGTCATTTGGATCAGGCCTCATGTTGAAGAACCACTTTTTAAACCCTCACAGTGACCAAAACTGCCATTTTTACAGAGTTTTGCTTACTCAAAATCTTCAATTTTGACCAATTTCAGGCACAGAAATGACTTTAAACACACTTATTTTAGTTGAAAAAGTAATAACTCACATCCAACCGTCATTTAAAGTCAAAAGATTAAATGTTAAAATTTCATCAATATTGACCATTTTTTCAACGTTCGACTGGTCCGGGGTCATCGTTTTTCATCAGAAAATTGATTTTTTGGACTCTACCAAAAATGATTCAAAATGTCATTTGGATCGGGCCTCATGTTGAATAACCACTTTTTAAACCCTCACAGTGACCAAAATTGCCATTTTTACAGAGTTTTGCTTACTCAAAATCTTCAATTTTGACCAATTTCAGGCACAGAAATGACTTTAAACACACTTATTTTAGTTGAAAAAGTAATAACTCACATCCAACCGTCATTTAAAGTCAAAAGATTAAATGTTAAAATTTCATCAATATTGAACATTTTTTCAACGTTCGACTGGTCCGGGGTCATCGTTTTTCATCAGAAAATTGATTTTTTGGACTCTACCAAAAATGATTCAAAATGTCATTTGGATCGGGCCTCATGTTGAATAACCACTTTTTAAACCCTCACAGTGACCAAAACTGCCATTTTACAGAGTTTTGCTTACTCAAAATCTTCAATTTTGACAATTTCAGGCACAGAAATTACTTTAAACACACTTATTTTAGTTGAAAGTAAAAACTCACATCCCAACCGTCATTTAAAGTCAAAAGATTAAATGTTAAAATTTCATCAATATTGACCATTTTTTCAACGTTCGACTGGTCCGGGGTCATCGTTTTTCATCAGAAAATGGATTTTTTGGACTCTACCAAAAATGATTCAAAATGTCATTTGGATCAGGCCTCATGTTGAATAACCACTTTTTAAACCCTCACAGTGACCAAAACTGCATTTTTACAGAGTTTTGCTTACTCAAAATCTTCAATTTTGACCAATTTCAGGCACAGAAATGACTTTAAACACACTTATTTTAGTTGAAAAAGTAATAACTCACATCCAACCGTCATTTAAAGTGAAAAGATTAAATATTAAAATTTCATCAATATTGACCATTTTTTCAACGTTCGACTGGTCCGGGGTCATCGTTTTCATCAGAAAATGGATTTTTTGGACTCTACCAAAAATGATTCAAAATGTCATTTGGATCGGGCCTCATGTTGAATAACCACTTTTTTAAACCCTCACAGTGACCAAAATTGCCATTTTTACAGAGTTTTGCTTACTCAAAATCTTCAATTTTGACCAATTTCAGGCACAGAAATGACTTTAAACACACTTATTTTAGTTGAAAAAGTAATAACTCACATCCAACCGTCATTTAAAGTCAAAAGATTAAATGTTAAAATTTCATCAATATTGACCATTTTTTCAACGTTCGACTGGTCCGGGGTCATCGTTTTTCATCAGAAAATTGATTTTTTGGACTCTACCAAAAATGATTCAAAATGTCATTTGGATCGGGCCTCATGTTGAATAACCACTTTTTAAACCCTCACAGTGACCAAAATTGCCATTTTTTACAGAGTTTTGCTTACTCAAAATATTCAATTTTGACCAATTTCAGGCACAGAAATGACTTTAAAACACACTTATTTTAGTTGAAAAAGTAATAACTGACATCCAACCGTCATTTAAAGTCAAAAGTTTAAATGTTAAAATTTCATCAATATTGACCATTTTTTCAACGTTCGACTGGTCCGGGGTTATCGTTTTTCATCAGAAAATTGATTTTTTGGACTCTACCAAAAATGATTCAAAATGTCATTTGGGTCAGGCCTCATGTTGAATAACCACTTTTTAAACCCTCACAGTGACCAAAACTGCCATTTTTACAGAGTTTTGCTTACTCAAAATCTTCAATTTTGACCAATTTCAGGCACAGAAATGACTTTAAACACACTTATTTTAGTTGAAAAAGTAATAACTGACTTCCAACCGTCATTTAAAGTCAAAAGATTAAATGTTAAAATTTCATCAATATTGACCATTTTTTCAACGTTCGACTGGTCCGTGGTCATCGTTTTTCATCAGAAAATTGATTTTTTGGACTCTACCAAAAATGATTCAAAATGTCATTTGGATCGGGCCTCATGTTGAATAACCACTTTTTAAACCCTCACAGTGACCAAAACTGCCATTTTTACAGAGTTTTGCTTACTCAAAATCTTCAATTTTGACCAATTTCAGGCACAGAAATGACTTTAAACACACTTATTTTAGTTGAAAAAGTAATAACTCACATCCAACCGTCATTTAAAGTCAAAAGATTAAATGTTAAAATGTCATCAATATTGACCATTTTTCAACGTTCGACTGGTCCGGGGTCATCGTTTTTCATCAGAAAATTGATTTTTTGGACTCTACCAAAAATGATTCAAAATGTCATTTGGATCGGGCCTCATGTTGAATAACCACTTTTTAAACCCTCACAGTGACCAAAATTGCCATTTTTACAGAGTTTTGCTTACTCAAAATCTTCAATTTTGACCAATTTCAGGCACAGAAATGACTTTAAACACACTTATTTTAGTTGAAAAAGTAATAACTCACATCCAACCGTCATTTAAAGTCAAAAGATTAAATGTTAAAATTTCATCAATATTGACCATTTTTTCAACGTTCGACTGGTCCGGGGTCATCGTTTTTCATCAGAAAATTGATTTTTTGGACTCTACCAAAAATGATTCAAAATGTCATTTGGATCGGGCCTCATGTTGAATAACCACTTTTTAAACCCTCACAGTGACCAAAATTGCCATTTTTACAGAGTTTTGCTTACTCAAAATCTTCAATTTTGACCAATTTCAGGCACAGAAATGACTTTAAACACACTTATTTTAGTTGAAAAAGTAATAACTCACATCCAACCGTCATTTAAAGTCAAAAGATTAAATGTTAAAATTTCATCAATATTGACCATTTTTTCAACGTTCGACTGGTCCGGGGTCATCGTTTTTCATCAGAAAATGGATTTTTTGGACTCTACCAAAAATGATTCAAAATGTCATTTGGATCGGGCCTCATGTTGAATAACCACTTTTTAAACCCTCACAGTGACAAAAACTGCCATTTTTACAGAGTTTTGCTTACTCAAAATCTTCAATTTTGACCAATTTCAGGCACAGAAATGACTTTAAACACACTTATTTTAGTTGAAAAAGTAATAACTCACATCCAACCGTCATTTAAAGTCAAAAGATTAAATGTTAAAATTTCATCAATATTGACCATTTTTTCAACGTTCGACTGGTCCGGGGTCATCGTTTTTCATCAGAAAATTGATTTTTTGGACTCTACCAAAAATGATTCAAAATGTCATTTGGATCGGGCCTCATGTTGAATAACCACTTTTTAAACCCTCACAGTGACCAAAATTGCCATTTTTACAGAGTTTTGCTTACTCAAAATCTTCAATTTTGACCAATTTCAGGCACAGAAATGACTTTAAACACACTTATTTTAGTTGAAAAAGTAATAACTCACATCCAACCGTCATTTGAAGTCAAAAGATTAAATGTTAAAATTTCATCAATATTGACCATTTTTTCAACGTTCGACTGGTCCGGGGTCATCGTTTTTCATCAGAAAATTGATTTTTTGGACTCTACCAAAAATGATTCAAAATGTCATTTGGATCGGGCCTCATGTTGAATAACCACTTTTTAAACCCTCACAGTGACCAAAATTGCCATTTTTACAGAGTTTTGCTTACTCAAAATCTTCAATTTTGACCAATTTCAGGCACAGAAATGACTTTAAACACACTTATTTTAGTTGAAAAAGTAATAACTCACATCCAACCGTCATTTAAAGTCAAAAGATTAAATGTTAAAATTTCATCAATATTGACAATTTTTTCAACGTTCGACTGGTCCGGGGTCATCGTTTTTCATCAGAAAATGGATTTTTTGGACTCTACCAAAAATGATTCAAAATGTCATTTGGATCGGGCCTCATGTTGAATAACCACTTTTTAAACCCTCACAGTGACAAAAACTGCCATTTTTACAGAGTTTTGCTTACTCAAAATCTTCAATTTTGACCAATTTCAGGCACAGAAATGACTTTAAACACACTTATTTTAGTTGAAAAAGTAATAACTCACATCCAACCGTCATTTAAAGTCAAAAGATTAAATGTTAAAATTTCATCAATATTGACCATTTTTTCAACGTTCGACTGGTCCGGGGTCATCGTTTTTCATCAGAAAATTGATTTTTTGGACTCTACCAAAAATGATTCAAAATGTCATTTGGATCGGGCCTCATGTTGAATAACCACTTTTTAAACCCTCACAGTGACCAAAATTGCCATTTTTACAGAGTTTTGCTTACTCAAAATCTTCAATTTTGACCAATTTCAGGCACAGAAATGACTTTAAACACACTTATTTTAGTTGAAAAAGTAATAACTCACATCCAACCGTCATTTAAAGTGAAAAGATTAAATATTAAAATTTCATCAATATTGACCATTTTTTCAACGTTCGACTGGTCCGGGGTCATCGTTTTTCATCAGAAAATGGATTTTTTGGACTCTACCAAAAATGATTCAAAATGTCATTTGGATCGGGCCTCATGTTGAATAACCACTTTTTAAACCCTCACAGTGACCAAAATTGCCATTTTTACAGAGTTTTGCTTACTCAAAATCTTCAATTTTGACCAATTTCAGGCACAGAAATGACTTTAAACACACTTATTTTAGTTGAAAAAGTAATAACTCACATCCAACCGTCATTTAAAGTCAAAAGATTAAATGTTAAAATTTCATCAATATTGACCATTTTTTGAACGTTCGACTGGTCCGGGGTCATCGTTTTTCATCAGAAAATTGATTTTTTGGACTCTACCAAAAATGATTCAAAATGTCATTTGGATCGGGCCTCATGTTGAATAACCACTTTTTAAACCCTCACAGTGACCAAAATTGCCATTTTTACAGAGTTTTGCTTACTCAAAATCTTCAATTATGACCAATTTCAGGCACAGAAATGACTTTAAACACACTTATTTTAGTTGAAAAAGTAATAACTGACATCCAACCGTCATTTAAAGTCAAAAGATTAAATGTTAAAATTTCATCAATATTGACCATTTTTTCAACGTTCGACTGGTCCGGGGTTATCGTTTTTCATCAGAAAATTGATTTTTTGGACTCTACCAAAAATGATTCAAAATGTCATTTGGATCAGGCCTCATGTTGAATAAACACTTTTTAAACCCTCACAGTGACCAAAACTGCCATTTTTACAGAGTTTTGCTTACTCAAAATCTTCAATTTTGACCAATTTCAGGCACAGAAATGACTTTAAACACACTTATTTTAGTTGAAAAAGTAATAACTGACATCCAACCGTCATTTAAAGTCAAAAGATTAAATGTTAAAATTTCATCAATATTGACCTTTTTTTCAACGTTCGACTGGTCCGGGGTCATCGTTTTTCATCAGAAAATTGATTTTTTGGACTCTACCAAAAATGATTCAAAATGTCATTTGGATCGGGCCTCATGTTGAATAACCACTTTTTAAACCCTCACAGTGACCAAAATTGCCATTTTTACAGAGTTTTGCTTACTCAAA
The DNA here is from genome assembly GCF_964263255.1 of Lissotriton vulgaris. Lineage (NCBI taxonomy): Eukaryota > Metazoa > Chordata > Amphibia > Caudata > Salamandridae > Lissotriton > Lissotriton vulgaris. Next base: position 258,328 of record NW_028247435.1, on the reverse strand, counting down.
ATCTTCAATTTTGACCAATTTCAGGCACAGAAATGACTTTAAACACACTTATTTTAGTTGAAAAAGTAATAACTCACATCCAACCGTCATTTAAAGTCAAAAGATTAAATGTTAAAATTTCATCAATATTGACCATTTTTTCAACGTTCGACTGGTCCGGGGTCATTGTTTTTCATCAGAAAATTGATTTTTTGGACTCTACCAAAAATGATTCAAAATGTCATTTGGATCGGGCCTCATGTTGAATAACCACTTTTTAAACCCTCACAGTGACCAAAATTGCCATTTTTACAGAGTTTTGCTTACTCAAAATTTTCAATTTTGACCAATTTCAGGCACAGAAATGACTTTAAACACACTTATTTTAGTTGAAAAAGTAATAACTCACATCCAACCGTCATTTAAAGTCAAAAGATTAAATGTTAAAATTTCATCAATATTGACCATTTTTTGAACGTTCGACTGGTCCGGGGTCATCGTTTTTCATCAGAAAATGGATTTTTTGGACTCTACCAAAAATGATTCAAAATGTCATTTGGATCGGGCCTCATGTTGAATAACCACTTTTTAAACCCTCACAGTGACCAAAATTGCCATTTTTACAGAGTTTTGCTTACTCAAAATCTTCAATTTTGACCACTTTCAGGCACAGAAATGACTTTAAACACACTTATTTTAGTTGAAAAAGTAATAACTCACATCCAACCGTCATTTAAAGTGAAAAGATTAAATATTAAAATTTCATCAATATTGACCATTTTTTCAACGTTCGACTGGTCCGGGGTCATCGTTTTTCATCAGAAAATTGATTTTTTGGACTCTACCAAAAATGATTCAAAATGTCATTTGGATCGGGCCTCATGTTGAATAACCACTTTTTAAACCCTCACAGTGACCAAAATTGCCATTTTTACAGAGTTTTGCTTACTCAAAATCTTCAATTTTGACCAATTTCAGGCACAGAAATGACTTTAAACACACTTATTTTAGTTGAAAAAGTAATAACTCACATCCAACCGTCATTTAAAGTGAAAAGATTAAATATTAAAATTTCATCAATATTGACCATTTTTTCAACGTTCGACTGGTCCGGGGTCATCGTTTTTCATCAGAAAATTGAGTTTTTTGGACTCTACCAAAAATGATTCAAAATGTCATTTGGATCGGGCCTCATGTTGAATAACCACTTTTTAAACCCTCACAGTGACCAAAATTGCCATTTTTACAGAGTTTTGCTTACTCAAAATCTTCAATTTTGACCAATTTCAGGCACAGAAATTACTTTAAACACACTTATTTTAGTTGAAAAAGTAATAACTCACATCCAACCGTCATTTAAAGTCAAAAGATTAAATGTTAAAATTTCATCAATATTGACCATTTTTTCAACGTTCGACTGGTCCGGGGTCATCGTTTTTCATCAGAAAATGGATTTTTTGGACTCTACCAAAAATTATTCAAAATGTCATTTGGATCGGGCCTCATGTTAAATAACCACTTTTTAAACCCTCACAGTGACCAAAATTGCCATTTTTACAGAGTTTTGCTTACTCAAAATCTTCAATTTTGACCAATTTTAGGCACAGAAATGACTTTAAACACACTTATTTTAGTTGAAAAAGTAATAACTGACATCCAACCGTCATTTAAAGTCAAAAGATTAAATGTTAAAATTTCATCAATATTGACCATTTTTTCAACGTTCGACTGGTCCGGGGTTATCGTTTTTCATCAGAAAATTGATTTTTTGGACTCTACCAAAAATGATTCAAAATGTCATTTGGATCAGGCCTCATGTTGAATAACCACTTTTTAAACCCTCACAGTGACCAAAACTGCCATTTTTACAGAGTTTTGCTTACTCAAAATCTTCAATTTTGACCAATTTCAGGCACAGAAATGACTTTAAACACACTTATTTTAGTTGAAAAAGTAATAACTCACATCCAACCGTCATTTAAAGTCAAAAGATTAAATGTTAAAATTTCATCAATATTGACCATTTTTTCAACGTTCGACTGGTCCGGGGTCATCGTTTTTCATCAGAAAATGGATTTTTTGGACTCTACCAAAAATGATTCAAAATGTCATTTGGATCAGGCCTCATGTTGAATAACCACTTTTTAAACCCTCACAGTGACCAAAACTGCCATTTTTACAGAGTTTTGCTTACTCAAAATCTTCAATTTTGACCAATTTCAGGCACAGAAATGACTTTAAACACACTTATTTTAGTTGAAAAAGTAATAACTCACATCCAACCGTCATTTAAAGTCAAAAGATTAAATGTTAAAATTTCATCAATATTGACCATTTTTTCAACGTTCGACTGGTCCGGGGTTATCGTTTTTCATCAGAAAATTGATTTTTTGGACTCTACCAAAAATGATTCAAAATGTCATTTGGATCAGGCCTCATGTTGAATAACCACTTTTTAAACCCTCACAGTGACCAAAACTGCCATTTTTACAGAGTTTTGCTTACTCAAAATCTTCAATTTTGACCAATTTCAGGCACAGAAATGACTTTAAACACACTTATTTTAGTTGAAAAAGTAATAACTCACATCCAACCGTCATTTAAAGTCAAAAGATTAAATGTTAAAATTTCATCAATATTGACCATTTTTTCAACGTTCGACTGGTCGGGGTCATCGTTTTTCATCAGAAAATTGATTTTTTGGACTCTACCAAAAATGATTCAAAATGTCATTTGGATCGGGCCTCATGTTGAATAACCACTTTTTAAACCCTCACAGTGACCAAAATTGCCATTTTTACAGAGTTTTGCTTACTCAAAATCTTCAATTTTGACCAATTTCAGGCACAGAAATGACTTTAAACACACTTATTTTAGTTGAAAAAGTAATAACTCACATCCAACCGTCATTTAAAGTGAAAAGATTAAATATTAAAATTTCATCAATATTGACCATTTTTTCAACGTTCGACTGGTCCGGGGTCATTGTTTTTCATCAGAAAATTGATTTTTTGGACTCTACCAAAAATGATTCAAAATGTCATTTGGATCGGGCCTCATGTTGAATACCCACTTTTTAAACCCTCACAGTGACCAAAATTGCCATTTTTACAGAGTTTTGCTTACTCAAAATCTTCAATTTTGACCAATTTCAGGCACAGAAATGACTTTAAACACACTTATTTTAGTTGAAAAAGTAATAACTCACATCCAACCGTCATTTAAAGTCAAAAGATTAAATGTTAAAATTTCATCAATATTGACCATTTTTTCAACGTTCGACTGGTCCGGGGTCATCGTTTTTCATCAGAAAATTGATTTTTTGGACTCTACCAAAAATGATTCAAAATGTCATTTGGATCGGGCCTCATGTTGAATAACCACTTTTTAAACCCTCACAGTGACCAAAATTGCCATTTTTACAGAGTTTTGCTTACTCAAAATCTTCAATTTTGACCAATTTCAGGCACAGAAATGACTTTAAACACACTTATTTTAGTTGAAAAAGTAATAACTGACATCCAACCGTCATTTAAAGTCAAAAGATTAAATGTTAAAATTTCATCAATATTGACCATTTTTTCAACGTTCGACTGGTCCGGGGTCATCGTTTTTCATCAGAAAATTGATTTTTTGGACTCTACCAAAAATGATTCAAAATGTCATTTGGATCGGGCCTCATGTTGAATAACCACTTTTTAAACCCTCACAGTGACCAAAATTGCCATTTTTACAGAGTTTTGCTTACTCAAAATCTTCAATTTTGACCAATTTCAGGCACAGAAATGACTTTAAACACACTTATTTTAGTTGAAAAAGTAATAACTCACATCCAACCGTCATTTAAAGTCAAAAGATTAAATGTTAAAATTTCATCAATATTGACCATTTTTTCAACGTTCGACTGGTCCGGGGTCATCGTTTTTCATCAGAAAATTGATTTTTTGGACTCTACCAAAAATGATTCAAAATGTCATTTGGATCGGGCCTCATGTTGAATAACCACTTTTTAAACCCTCACAGTGACCAAAATTGCCATTTTTACAGAGTTTTGCTTACTCAAAATCTTCAATTTTGACCAATTTCAGGCACAGAAATGACTTTAAACACACTTATTTTAGTTGAAAAAGTAATAACTCACATCCAACCGTCATTTAAAGTCAAAAGATTAAATGTTAAAATTTCATCAATATTGACCATTTTTTCAACGTTCGACTGGTCCGGGGTCATCGTTTTTCATCAGAAAATTGATTTTTTGGACTCTACCAAAAATGATTCAAAATGTCATTTGGATCGGGCCTCATGTTGAATAACCACTTTTTAAACCCTCACAGTGACCAAAATTGCCATTTTTACAGAGTTTTGCTTACTCAAAATCTTCAATTTTGACCAATTTCAGGCACAGAAATGACTTTAAACACACTTATTTTAGTTGAAAAAGTAATAACTCACATCCAACCGTCATTTAAAGTCAAAAGATTAAATGTTAAAATTTCATCAATATTGACCATTTTTTCAACGTTCGACTGGTCCGGGGTCATCGTTTTTCATCAGAAAATTGATTTTTTGGACTCTACCAAAAATGATTCAAAATGTCATTTGGATCGGGCCTCATGTTGAATAACCACTTTTTAAACCCTCACAGTGACCAAAATTGCCATTTTTACAGAGTTTTGCTTACTCAAAATCTTCAATTTTGACCAATTTCAGGCACAGAAATGACTTTAAACACACTTATTTTAGTTGAAAAAGTAATAACTCACATCCAACCGTCATTTAAAGTCAAAAGATTAAATGTTAAAATTTCATCAATATTGACCATTTTTTCAACGTTCGACTGGTCCGGGGTCATCGTTTTTCATCAGAAAATTGATTTTTTGGACTCTACCAAAAATGATTCAAAATGTCATTTGGATCGGGCCTCATGTTGAATAACCACTTTTTAAACCCTCACAGTGACCAAAATTGCCATTTTTACAGAGTTTTGCTTACTCATAATCTTCAATTTTGACCAATTTCAGGCACAGAAATGACTTTAAACACACTTATTTTAGTTGAAAAAGTAATAACTCACATCCAACCGTCATTTAAAGTCAAAAGATTAAATGTTAAAATTTCATCAATATTGACCATTTTTTCAACGTTCGACTGGTCCGGGGTCATCGTTTTTCATCAGAAAATTGATTTTTTGGACTCTACCAAAAGTGATTCAAAATGTCATTTGGATCAGGCCTCATGTTGAATAACCACTTTTTAAACCCTCACAGTGACCAAAACTGCCATTTTTACAGAGTTTTGCTTACTCAAAATCTTCAATTTTGACCAATTTCAGGCACAGAAATGACTTTAAACACACTTATTTTAGTTGAAAAAGTAATAACTCACATCCAACCGTCATTTAAAGTCAAAAGATTAAATGTTAAAATTTCATCAATATTGACCAATTTTTTTCAACGTTCGACTGGTCCGGGGTCATCGTTTTTTCATCAGAAAATGGATTTTTTGGACTCTACCAAAAATGATTCAAAATGTCATTTGGATCAGGCCTCATGTTGAATAACCACTTTTTAAACCCTCACAGTGACCAAAACTGCCATTTTTACAGAGTTTTGCTTACTCAAAATCTTCAATTTTGACCAATTTTAGGCACAGAAATGACTTTAAACACACTTATTTTAGTTGAAAAAGTAATAACTCACATCCAACCGTCATTTAAAGTGAAAAGATTAAATATTAAAATTTCATCAATATTGACCATTTTTTCAACGTTCGACTGGTCCGGGGTCATCGTTTTTCATCAGAAAATGGATTTTTTGGACTCTACCAAAAATGATTCAAAATGTCATTTGGATCGGGCCTCATGTTGAATAACCACTTTTTAAACCCTCACAGTGACCAAAATTGCCATTTTTACAGAGTTTTGCTTACTCAAAATCTTCAATTTTGACCAATTTCAGGCACAGAAATGACTTTAAACACACTTATTTTAGTTGAAAAAGTAATAACTCACATCCAACCGTCATTTAAAGTCAAAAGATTAAATGTTAAAATTTCATCAATATTGACCATTTTTTGAACGTTCGACTGGTCCGGGGTCATCGTTTTTCATCAGAAAATTGATTTTTTGGACTCTACCAAAAATGATTCAAAATGTCATTTGGATCGGGCCTCATGTTGAATAACCACTTTTTAAACCCTCACAGTGACCAAAATTGCCATTTTTACAGAGTTTTGCTTACTCAAAATCTTCAATTATGACCAATTTCAGGCACAGAAATGACTTTAAACACACTTATTTTAGTTGAAAAAGTAATAACTGACATCCAACCGTCATTTAAAGTCAAAAGATTAAATGTTAAAATTTCATCAATATTGACCATTTTTTCAACGTTCGACTGGTCCGGGGTTATCGTTTTTCATCAGAAAATTGATTTTTTGGACTCTACCAAAAATGATTCAAAATGTCATTTGGATCAGGCCTCATGTTGAATAAACACTTTTTAAACCCTCACAGTGACCAAAACTGCCATTTTTACAGAGTTTTGCTTACTCAAAATCTTCAATTTTGACCAATTTCAGGCACAGAAATGACTTTAAACACACTTATTTTAGTTGAAAAAGTAATAACTGACATCCAACCGTCATTTAAAGTCAAAAGATTAAATGTTAAAATTTCATCAATATTGACCTTTTTTTCAACGTTCGACTGGTCCGGGGTCATCGTTTTTCATCAGAAAATTGATTTTTTGGACTCTACCAAAAATGATTCAAAATGTCATTTGGATTGGGCCTCATGTTGAATAACCACTTTTTAAACCCTCACAGTGACCAAAATTGCCATTTTTACAGAGTTTTGCTTACTCAAAATCTTCAATTTTGACCAATTTCAGGCACAGAAATGACTTTAAACACACTTATTTTAGTTGAAAAAGTAATAACTCACATCCAACCGTCATTTAAAGTCAAAAGATTAAATGTTAAAATTTCATCAATATTGACCATTTTTTCAACGTTCGACTGGTCCGGGGTCATTGTTTTTCATCAGAAAATTGATTTTTTGGACTCTACCAAAAATGATTCAAAATGTCATTTGGATCGGGCCTCATGTTGAATAACCACTTTTTAAACCCTCACAGTGACCAAAATTGCCATTTTTACAGAGTTTTGCTTACTCAAAATTTTCAATTTTGACCAATTTCAGGCACAGAAATGACTTTAAACACACTTATTTTAGTTGAAAAAGTAATAACTCACATCCAACCGTCATTTAAAGTCAAAAGATTAAATGTTAAAATTTCATCAATATTGACCATTTTTTGAACGTTCGACTGGTCCGGGGTCATCGTTTTTCATCAGAAAATGGATTTTTTGGACTCTACCAAAAATGATTCAAAATGTCATTTGGATCGGGCCTCATGTTGAATAACCACTTTTTAAACCCTCACAGTGACCAAAATTGCCATTTTTACAGAGTTTTGCTTACTCAAAATCTTCAATTTTGACCACTTTCAGGCACAGAAATGACTTTAAACACACTTATTTTAGTTGAAAAAGTAATAACTCACATCCAACCGTCATTTAAAGTGAAAAGATTAAATATTAAAATTTCATCAATATTGACCATTTTTTCAACGTTCGACTGGTCCGGGGTCATCGTTTTTCATCAGAAAATGGATTTTTTGGACTCTACCAAAAATGATTCAAAATGTCATTTGGATCAGGCCTCATGTTGAATAACCACTTTTTAAACCCTCACAGTGACCAAAACTGCCATTTTTACAGAGTTTTGCTTACTCAAAATCTTCAATTTTGACCAATTTTAGGCACAGAAATGACTTTAAACACACTTATTTTAGTTGAAAAAGTAATAACTCACATCCAACCGTCATTTAAAGTGAAAAGATTAAATATTAAAATTTCATCAATATTGACCATTTTTTCAACGTTCGACTGGTCCGGGGTCATCGTTTTTCATCAGAAAATGGATTTTTTGGACTCTACCAAAAATGATTCAAAATGTCATTTGGATCGGGCCTCATGTTGAATAACCACTTTTTAAACCCTCACAGTGACCAAAATTGCCATTTTTACAGAGTTTTGCTTACTCAAAATCTTCAATTTTGACCAATTTCAGGCACAGAAATGACTTTAAACACACTTATTTTAGTTGAAAAAGTAATAACTCACATCCAACCGTCATTTAAAGTCAAAAGATTAAATGTTAAAATTTCATCAATATTGACCATTTTTTGAACGTTCGACTGGTCCGGGGTCATCGTTTTTCATCAGAAAATTGATTTTTTGGACTCTACCAAAAATGATTCAAAATGTCATTTGGATCGGGCCTCATGTTGAATAACCACTTTTTAAACCCTCACAGTGACCAAAATTGCCATTTTTACAGAGTTTTGCTTACTCAAAATCTTCAATTATGACCAATTTCAGGCACAGAAATGACTTTAAACACACTTATTTTAGTTGAAAAAGTAATAACTGACATCCAACCGTCATTTAAAGTCAAAAGATTAAATGTTAAAATTTCATCAATATTGACCATTTTTTCAACGTTCGACTGGTCCGGGGTTATCGTTTTTCATCAGAAAATTGATTTTTTGGACTCTACCAAAAATGATTCAAAATGTCATTTGGATCAGGCCTCATGTTGAATAAACACTTTTTAAACCCTCACAGTGACCAAAACTGCCATTTTTACAGAGTTTTGCTTACTCAAAATCTTCAATTTTGACCAATTTCAGGCACAGAAATGACTTTAAACACACTTATTTTAGTTGAAAAAGTAATAACTGACATCCAACCGTCATTTAAAGTCAAAAGATTAAATGTTAAAATTTCATCAATATTGACCTTTTTTTCAACGTTCGACTGGTCCGGGGTCATCGTTTTTCATCAGAAAATTGATTTTTTGGACTCTACCAAAAATGATTCAAAATGTCATTTGGATCGGGCCTCATGTTGAATAACCACTTTTTAAACCCTCACAGTGACCAAAATTGCCATTTTTACAGAGTTTTGCTTACTCAAAATCTTCAATTTTGACCAATTTCAGGCACAGAAATGACTTTAAACACACTTATTTTAGTTGAAAAAGTAATAACTCACATCCAACCGTCATTTAAAGTCAAAAGATTAAATGTTAAAATTTCATCAATATTGACCATTTTTTCAACGTTCGACTGGTCCGGGGTCATTGTTTTTCATCAGAAAATTGATTTTTTGGACTCTACCAAAAATGATTCAAAATGTCATTTGGATCGGGCCTCATGTTGAATAACCACTTTTTAAACCCTCACAGTGACCAAAATTGCCATTTTTACAGAGTTTTGCTTACTCAAAATTTTCAATTTTGACCAATTTCAGGCACAGAAATGACTTTAAACACACTTATTTTAGTTGAAAAAGTAATAACTCACATCCAACCGTCATTTAAAGTCAAAAGATTAAATGTTAAAATTTCATCAATATTGACCATTTTTTGAACGTTCGACTGGTCCGGGGTCATCGTTTTTCATCAGAAAATGGATTTTTTGGACTCTACCAAAAATGATTCAAAATGTCATTTGGATCGGGCCTCATGTTGAATAACCACTTTTTAAACCCTCACAGTGACCAAAATTGCCATTTTTACAGAGTTTTGCTTACTCAAAATCTTCAATTTTGACCACTTTCAGGCACAGAAATGACTTTAAACACACTTATTTTAGTTGAAAAAGTAATAACTCACATCCAACCGTCATTTAAAGTGAAAAGATTAAATATTAAAATTTCATCAATATTGACCATTTTTTCAACGTTCGACTGGTCCGGGGTCATCGTTTTTCATCAGAAAATTGATTTTTTGGACTCTACCAAAAATGATTCAAAATGTCATTTGGATCGGGCCTCATGTTGAATAACCACTTTTTAAACCCTCACAGTGACCAAAATTGCCATTTTTACAGAGTTTTGCTTACTCAAAATCTTCAATTTTGACCAATTTCAGGCACAGAAATGACTTTAAACACACTTATTTTAGTTGAAAAAGTAATAACTCACATCCAACCGTCATTTAAAGTGAAAAGATTAAATATTAAAATTTCATCAATATTGACCATTTTTTCAACGTTCGACTGGTCCGGGGTCATCGTTTTTCATCAGAAAATTGAGTTTTTTGGACTCTACCAAAAATGATTCAAAATGTCATTTGGATCGGGCCTCATGTTGAATAACCACTTTTTAAACCCTCACAGTGACCAAAATTGCCATTTTTACAGAGTTTTGCTTACTCAAAATCTTCAATTTTGACCAATTTCAGGCACAGAAATTACTTTAAACACACTTATTTTAGTTGAAAAAGTAATAACTCACATCCAACCGTCATTTAAAGTCAAAAGATTAAATGTTAAAATTTCATCAATATTGACCATTTTTTCAACGTTCGACTGGTCCGGGGTCATCGTTTTTCATCAGAAAATGGATTTTTTGGACTCTACCAAAAATTATTCAAAATGTCATTTGGATCGGGCCTCATGTTAAATAACCACTTTTTAAACCCTCACAGTGACCAAAATTGCCATTTTTACAGAGTTTTGCTTACTCAAAATCTTCAATTTTGACCAATTTTAGGCACAGAAATGACTTTAAACACACTTATTTTAGTTGAAAAAGTAATAACTGACATCCAACCGTCATTTAAAGTCAAAAGATTAAATGTTAAAATTTCATCAATATTGACCATTTTTTCAACGTTCGACTGGTCCGGGGTTATCGTTTTTCATCAGAAAATTGATTTTTTGGACTCTACCAAAAATGATTCAAAATGTCATTTGGATCAGGCCTCATGTTGAATAACCACTTTTTAAACCCTCACAGTGACCAAAACTGCCATTTTTACAGAGTTTTGCTTACTCAAAATCTTCAATTTTGACCAATTTCAGGCACAGAAATGACTTTAAACACACTTATTTTAGTTGAAAAAGTAATAACTCACATCCAACCGTCATTTAAAGTCAAAAGATTAAATGTTAAAATTTCATCAATATTGACCATTTTTTCAACGTTCGACTGGTCCGGGGTCATCGTTTTTCATCAGAAAATGGATTTTTTGGACTCTACCAAAAATGATTCAAAATGTCATTTGGATCAGGCCTCATGTTGAATAACCACTTTTTAAACCCTCACAGTGACCAAAACTGCCATTTTTACAGAGTTTTGCTTACTCAAAATCTTCAATTTTGACCAATTTCAGGCACAGAAATGACTTTAAACACACTTATTTTAGTTGAAAAAGTAATAACTCACATCCAACCGTCATTTAAAGTCAAAAGATTAAATGTTAAAATTTCATCAATATTGACCATTTTTTCAACGTTCGACTGGTCCGGGGTTATCGTTTTTCATCAGAAAATTGATTTTTTGGACTCTACCAAAAATGATTCAAAATGTCATTTGGATCAGGCCTCATGTTGAATAACCACTTTTTAAACCCTCACAGTGACCAAAACTGCCATTTTTACAGAGTTTTGCTTACTCAAAATCTTCAATTTTGACCAATTTCAGGCACAGAAATGACTTTAAACACACTTATTTTAGTTGAAAAAGTAATAACTCACATCCAACCGTCATTTAAAGTCAAAAGATTAAATGTTAAAATTTCATCAATATTGACCATTTTTTCAACGTTCGACTGGTCGGGGTCATCGTTTTTCATCAGAAAATTGATTTTTTGGACTCTACCAAAAATGATTCAAAATGTCATTTGGATCGGGCCTCATGTTGAATAACCACTTTTTAAACCCTCACAGTGACCAAAATTGCCATTTTTACAGAGTTTTGCTTACTCAAAATCTTCAATTTTGACCAATTTCAGGCACAGAAATGACTTTAAACACACTTATTTTAGTTGAAAAAGTAATAACTCACATCCAACCGTCATTTAAAGTGAAAAGATTAAATATTAAAATTTCATCAATATTGACCATTTTTTCAACGTTCGACTGGTCCGGGGTCATTGTTTTTCATCAGAAAATTGATTTTTTGGACTCTACCAAAAATGATTCAAAATGTCATTTGGATCGGGCCTCATGTTGAATACCCACTTTTTAAACCCTCACAGTGACCAAAATTGCCATTTTTACAGAGTTTTGCTTACTCAAAATCTTCAATTTTGACCAATTTCAGGCACAGAAATGACTTTAAACACACTTATTTTAGTTGAAAAAGTAATAACTCACATCCAACCGTCATTTAAAGTCAAAAGATTAAATGTTAAAATTTCATCAATATTGACCATTTTTTCAACGTTCGACTGGTCCGGGGTCATCGTTTTTCATCAGAAAATTGATTTTTTGGACTCTACCAAAAATGATTCAAAATGTCATTTGGATCGGGCCTCATGTTGAATAACCACTTTTTAAACCCTCACAGTGACCAAAATTGCCATTTTTACAGAGTTTTGCTTACTCAAAATCTTCAATTTTGACTAATTTCAGGCACAGAAATGACTTTAAACACACTTATTTTAGTTGAAAAAGTAATAACTGACATCCAACCGTCATTTAAAGTCAAAAGATTAAATGTTAAAATTTCATCAATATTGACCATTTTTTCAACGTTCGACTGGTCCGGGGTCATCGTTTTTCATCAGAAAATTGATTTTTTGGACTCTACCAAAAATGATTCAAAATGTCATTTGGATCGGGCCTCATGTTGAATAACCACTTTTTAAACCCTCACAGTGACCAAAATTGCCATTTTTACAGAGTTTTGCTTACTCAAAATCTTCAATTTTGACCAATTTCAGGCACAGAAATGACTTTAAACACACTTATTTTAGTTGAAAAAGTAATAACTCACATCCAACCGTCATTTAAAGTCAAAAGATTAAATGTTAAAATTTCATCAATATTGACCATTTTTTCAACGTTCGACTGGTCCGGGGTCATCGTTTTTCATCAGAAAATTGATTTTTTGGACTCTACCAAAAATGATTCAAAATGTCATTTGGATCGGGCCTCATGTTGAATAACCACTTTTTAAACCCTCACAGTGACCAAAATTGCCATTTTTACAGAGTTTTGCTTACTCAAAATCTTCAATTTTGACCAATTTCAGGCACAGAAATGACTTTAAACACACTTATTTTAGTTGAAAAAGTAATAACTCACATCCAACCGTCATTTAAAGTCAAAAGATTAAATGTTAAAATTTCATCAATATTGACCATTTTTTCAACGTTCGACTGGTCCGGGGTCATCGTTTTTCATCAGAAAATTGATTTTTTGGACTCTAACAAAAATGATTCAAAATGTCATTTGGATCGGGCCTCATGTTGAATAACCACTTTTTAAACCCTCACAGTGACCAAAATTGCCATTTTTACAGAGTTTTGCTTACTCAAAATCTTCAATTTTGACCAATTTCAGGCACAGAAATGACTTTAAACACACTTATTTTAGTTGAAAAAGTAATAACTCACATCCAACTGTCATTTAAAGTCAAAAGATTAAATGTTAAAATTTCATCAATATTGACCATTTTTTCAACGTTCGACTGGTCCGGGGTCATCGTTTTTCATCAGAAAATGGATTTTTTGGACTCTACCAAAAATGATTCAAAATGTCATTTGGATCAGGCCTCATGTTGAATAACCACTTTTTAAACCCTCACAGTGACCAAAACTGCCATTTTTACAGAGTTTTGCTTACTCAAAATCTTCAATTTTGACCAATTTCAGGCACAGAAATGACTTTAAACACACTTATTTTAGTTGAAAAAGTAATAACTCACATCCAACCGTCATTTAAAGTCAAAAGATTAAATGTTAAAATTTCATCAATATTGACCATTTTTTCAACGTTCGACTGGTCCGGGGTCATCGTTTTTCATCAGAAAATTGATTTTTTGGACTCTACCAAAATGAATCAAAATGTCATTTGGATCGGGCCTCATGTTGAATAACCACTTTTTAAACCCTCACAGTGACCAAAATTGCCATTTTTACAGAGTTTTGCTTACTCATAATCTTCAATTTTGACCAATTTCAGGCACAGAAATGACTTTAAACACACTTATTTTAGTTGAAAAAGTAATAACTCACATCCAACCGTCATTTAAAGTCAAAAGATTAAATGTTAAAATTTCATCAATATTGACCATTTTTTCAACGTTCGACTGGTCCGGGGTCATCGTTTTTCATCAGAAAATTGATTTTTTGGACTCTACCAAAAGTGATTCAAAATGTCATTTGGATCAGGCCTCATGTTGAATAACCACTTTTTAAACCCTCACAGTGACCAAAACTGCCATTTTTACAGAGTTTTGCTTACTCAAAATCTTCAATTTTGACCAATTTCAGGCACAGAAATGACTTTAAACACACTTATTTTAGTTGAAAAAGTAATAACTCACATCCAACCGTCATTTAAAGTCAAAAGATTAAATGTTAAAATTTCATCAATATTGACCAATTTTTTTCAACGTTCGACTGGTCCGGGGTCATCGTTTTTTCATCAGAAAATGGATTTTTTGGACTCTACCAAAAATGATTCAAAATGTCATTTGGATCAGGCCTCATGTTGAATAACCACTTTTTAAACCCTCACAGTGACCAAAACTGCCATTTTTACAGAGTTTTGCTTACTCAAAATCTTCAATTATGACCAATTTCAGGCACAGAAATGACTTTAAACACACTTATTTTAGTTGAAAAAGTAATAACTGACATCCAACCGTCATTTAAAGTCAAAAGATTAAATGTTAAAATTTCATCAATATTGACCATTTTTTCAACGTTCGACTGGTCCGGGGTTATCGTTTTTCATCAGAAAATTGATTTTTTGGACTCTACCAAAAATGATTCAAAATGTCATTTGGATCGGGCCTCATGTTGAATAACCACTTTTTAAACCCTCACAGTGACCAAAATTGCCATTTTTACAGAGTTTTGCTTACTCAAAATCTTCAATTTTGACCAATTTCAGGCACAGAAATGACTTTAAACACACTTATTTTAGTTGAAAAAGTAATAACTCACATCCAACCGTCATTTAAAGTCAAAAGATTAAATGTTAAAATTTCATCAATATTGACCATTTTTTCAACGTTCGACTGGTCCGGGGTCATTGTTTTTCATCAGAAAATTGATTTTTTGGACTCTACCAAAAATGATTCAAAATGTCATTTGGATCGGGCCTCATGTTGAATAACCACTTTTTAAACCCTCACAGTGACCAAAATTGCCATTTTTACAGAGTTTTGCTTACTCAAAATCTTCAATTTTGACCAATTTCAGGCACAGAAATGACTTTAAACACACTTATTTTAGTTGAAAAAGTAATAACTCACATCCAACCGTCATTTAAAGTCAAAAGATTAAATGTTAAAATTTCATCAATATTGACCATTTTTTGAACGTTCGACTGGTCCGGGGTCATCGTTTTTCATCAGAAAATGGATTTTTTGGACTCTACCAAAAATGATTCAAAATGTCATTTGGATCGGGCCTCATGTTGAATAACCACTTTTTAAACCCTCACAGTGACCAAAATTGCCATTTTTACAGAGTTTTGCTTACTCAAAATCTTCAATTTTGACCACTTTCAGGCACAGAAATGACTTTAAACACACTTATTTTAGTTGAAAAAGTAATAACTCACATCCAACCGTCATTTAAAGTGAAAAGATTAAATATTAAAATTTCATCAATATTGACCATTTTTTCAACGTTCGACTGGTCCGGGGTCATCGTTTTTCATCAGAAAATTGATTTTTTGGACTCTACCAAAAATGATTCAAAATGTCATTTGGATCGGGCCTCATGTTGAATAACCACTTTTTAAACCCTCACAGTGACCAAAATTGCCATTTTTACAGAGTTTTGCTTACTCAAAATCTTCAATTTTGACCAATTTCAGGCACAGAAATGACTTTAAACACACTTATTTTAGTTGAAAAAGTAATAACTCACATCCAACCGTCATTTAAAGTGAAAAGATTAAATATTAAAATTTCATCAATATTGACCATTTTTTCAACGTTCGACTGGTCCGGGGTCATCGTTTTTCATCAGAAAATTGAGTTTTTTGGACTCTACCAAAAATGATTCAAAATGTCATTTGGATCGGGCCTCATGTTGAATAACCACTTTTTAAACCCTCACAGTGACCAAAATTGCCATTTTTACAGAGTTTTGCTTACTCAAAATCTTCAATTTTGACCAATTTCAGGCACAGAAATTACTTTAAACACACTTATTTTAGTTGAAAAAGTAATAACTCACATCCAACCGTCATTTAAAGTCAAAAGATTAAATGTTAAAATTTCATCAATATTGACCATTTTTTCAACGTTCGACTGGTCCGGGGTCATCGTTTTTCATCAGAAAATGGATTTTTTGGACTCTACCAAAAATTATTCAAAATGTCATTTGGATCGGGCCTCATGTTAAATAACCACTTTTTAAACCCTCACAGTGACCAAAATTGCCATTTTTACAGAGTTTTGCTTACTCAAAATCTTCAATTTTGACCAATTTTAGGCACAGAAATGACTTTAAACACACTTATTTTAGTTGAAAAAGTAATAACTGACATCCAACCGTCATTTAAAGTCAAAAGATTAAATGTTAAAATTTCATCAATATTGACCATTTTTTCAACGTTCGACTGGTCCGGGGTTATCGTTTTTCATCAGAAAATTGATTTTTTGGACTCTACCAAAAATGATTCAAAATGTCATTTGGATCAGGCCTCATGTTGAATAACCACTTTTTAAACCCTCACAGTGGCCAAAACTGCCATTTTTACAGAGTTTTGCTTACTCAAAATCTTCAATTTTGACCAATTTCAGGCACAGAAATGACTTTAAACACACTTATTTTAGTTGAAAAAGTAATAACTCACATCCAACCGTCATTTAAAGTCAAAAGATTAAATGTTAAAATTTCATCAATATTGACCATTTTTTCAACGTTCGACTGGTCCGGGGTCATCGTTTTTCATCAGAAAATGGATTTTTTGGACTCTACCAAAAATGATTCAAAATGTCATTTGGATCAGGCCTCATGTTGAATAACCACTTTTTAAACCCTCACAGTGACCAAAACTGCCATTTTTACAGAGTTTTGCTTACTCAAAATCTTCAATTTTGACCAATTTCAGGCACAGAAATGACTTTAAACACACTTATTTTAGTTGAAAAAGTAATAACTCACATCCAACCGTCATTTAAAGTCAAAAGATTAAATGTTAAAATTTCATCAATATTGACCATTTTTTCAACGTTCGACTGGTCCGGGGTTATCGTTTTTCATCAGAAAATTGATTTTTTGGACTCTACCAAAAATGATTCAAAATGTCATTTGGATCAGGCCTCATGTTGAATAACCACTTTTTAAACCCTCACAGTGACCAAAACTGCCATTTTTACAGAGTTTTGCTTACTCAAAATCTTCAATTTTGACCAATTTCAGGCACAGAAATGACTTTAAACACACTTATTTTAGTTGAAAAAGTAATAACTCACATCCAACCATCATTTAAAGTCAAAAGATTAAATGTTAAAATTTCATCAATATTGACCATTTTTTCAACGTTCGACTGGTCCGGGGTCATCGTTTTTCATCAGAAAATTGATTTTTTGGACTCTACCAAAAATGATTCAAAATGTCATTTGGATCGGGCCTCATGTTGAATAACCACTTTTTAAACCCTCACAGTGACCAAAATTGCCATTTTTACAGAGTTTTGCTTACTCAAAATCTTCAATTTTGACCAATTTCAGGCACAGAAATGACTTTAAACACACTTATTTTAGTTGAAAAAGTAATAACTCACATCCAACCGTCATTTAAAGTCAAAAGATTAAATGTTAAAATTTCATCAATATTGACCATTTTTTCAACGTTCGACTGGTCCGGGGTCATCGTTTTTCATCAGAAAATGGATTTTTTGGACTCTACCAAAAATGATTCAAAATGTCATTTGGATCAGGCCTCATGTTGAATAACCACTTTTTAAACCCTCACAGTGACCAAAACTGCCATTTTTACAGAGTTTTGCTTACTCAAAATCTTCAATTTTGACCAATTTCAGGCACAGAAATGACTTTAAACACACTTATTTTAGTTGAAAAAGTAATAACTCACATCCAACCGTCATTTAAAGTCAAAAGATTAAATGTTAAAATTTCATCAATATTGACCATTTTTTCAACGTTCGACTGGTCTGGGGTCATCGTTTTTCATCAGAAAATTGATTTTTTGGACTCTACCAAAAATGATTCAAAATGTCATTTGGATCGGGCCTCATGTTGAAGAACCACTTTTTAAACCCTCACAGTGACCAAAACTGCCATTTTTACAGAGTTTTGCTTACTCAAAATCTTCAATTTTGACCAATTTCAGGCACAGAAATGACTTTAAACACACTTATTTTAGTTGAAAAAGTAATAACTCACATCCAACCGTCATTTAAAGTCAAAAGATTAAATGTTAAAATTTCATCAATATTGAACATTTTTTCAACGTTCGACTGGTCCGGGGTCATCGTTTTTCATCAGAAAATTGATTTTTTGGACTCTACCAAAAATGATTCAAAATGTCATTTGGATCGGGCCTCATGTTGAATAACCACTTTTTAAACCCTCACAGTGACCAAAACTGCCATTTTTACAGAGTTTTGCTTACTCAAAATCTTCAATTTTGACCAATTTCAGGCACAGAAATTACTTTAAACACACTTATTTTAGTTGAAAAAGTAAAAACTCACATCCAACCGTCATTTAAAGTCAAAAGATTAAATGTTAAAATTTCATCAATATTGACCATTTTTTCAACGTTCGACTGGTCCGGGGTCATCGTTTTTCATCAGAAAATTGATTTTTTGGACTCTACCAAAAATGATTCAAAATGTCATTTGGATCGGGCCTCATGTTGAAGAACCACTTTTTAAACCCTCACAGTGACCAAAACTGCCATTTTTACAGAGTTTTGCTTACTCAAAATCTTCAATTTTGACCAATTTCAGGCACAGAAATGACTTTAAACACACTTATTTTAGTTGAAAAAGTAATAACTCACATCCAACCGTCATTTAAAGTCAAAAGATTAAATGTTAAAATTTCATCAATATTGACCATTTTTTCAACGTTCGACTGATCCGGGGTCATCGTTTTTCATCAGAAAATTGATTTTTTGGACTCTACCAAAAATGATTCAAAATGTCATTTGGATTGGGCCTCATGTTAAATAACCACTTTTTAAACCCTCACAGTGACCAAAATTGCCATTTTTACAGAGTTTTGCTTACTCAAAATCTTCAATTTTGACCAATTTCAGGCACAGAAATGACTTTAAACACACTTATTTTAGTTGAAAAAGTAATAACTCACATCCAACCGTCATTTAAAGTCAAAAGATTAAATGTTAAAATTTCATCAATATTGACCAATTTTTTTCAACGTTCGACTGGTCCGGGGTCATCGTTTTTTCATCAGAAAATGGATTTTTTGGACTCTACCAAAAATGATTCAAAATGTCATTTGGATCAGGCCTCATGTTGAATAACCACTTTTTAAACCCTCACAGTGACCAAAACTGCCATTTTTACAGAGTTTTGCTTACTCAAAATCTTCAATTTTGACCAATTTCAGGCACAGAAATGACTTTAAACACACTTATTTTAGTTGAAAGAGTAATAACTCACATCCAACCGTCATTTAAAGTGAAAAGATTAAATATTAAAATTTCATCAATATTGACCATTTTTTCAACGTTCGACCGGTCCGGGGTCATCGTTTTTCATCAGAAAATTGATTTTTTGGACTCTACCAAAAATGATTCAAAATGTCATTTGGATCGGGCCTCATGTTGAATAACCACTTTTTAAACCCTCACAGTGACCAAAATTGCCATTTTTACAGAGTTTTGCTTACTCAAAATCTTCAATTTTGACCAATTTCAGGCACAGAAATGACTTTAAACACACTTATTTTAGTTGAAAAAGTAATAACTCACATCCAACCGTCATTTAAAGTCAAAAGATTAAATGTTAAAATTTCATCAATATTGACCATTTTTTCAACGTTCGACTGGTCCGGGGTCATCGTTTTTCATCAGAAAATTGATTTTTTGGACTCTACCAAAAATGATTCAAAATGTCATTTGGATCAGGCCTCATGTTGAATAACCACTTTTTAAACCCTCACAGTGACCAAAACTGCCATTTTTACAGAGTTTTGCTTACTCAAAATCTTCAATTTTGACCAATTTCAGGCACAGAAATGACTTTAAACACACTTATTTTAGTTGAAAATGTAATAACTCACATCCAACCGTCATTTAAAGTCAAAAGATTAAATGTTAAAATTTCATCAATATTGACCATTTTTTCAACGTTCGACTGGTCCGGGGTCATCGTTTTTCATCAGAAAATTGATTTTTTGGACTCTACCAAAAATGATTCAAAATGTCATTTGGATCGGGCCTCATGTTGAAGAACCACTTTTTAAACCCTCACAGTGACCAAAACTGCCATATTTACAGAGTTTTGCTTACTCAAAATCTTCAATTTTGACCAATTTCAGGCACAGAAATGACTTTAAACACACTTATTTTAGTTGAAAAAGTAATAACTCACATCCAACCGTCATTTAAAGTCAAAAGATTAAATGTTAAAATTTCATCAATATTGACCATTTTTTCAACGTTCGACTGGTCCGGGGTCATCGTTTTTCATCAGAAAATTGATTTTTTGGACTCTACCAAAAATGATTCAAAATGTCATTTGGATCGGGCCTCATGTTGAAGAACCACTTTTTAAACCCTCACAGTGACCAAAACTGCCATTTTTACAGAGTTTTGCTTACTCAAAATCTTCAATTTTGACCAATTTCAGGCACAGAAATGACTTTAAACACACTTATTTTAGTTGAAAAAGTAATCACTCACATCCAACCGTCATTTAAAGTCAAAAGATTAAATGTTAAAATTTCATCAATATTGACCATTTTTTCAACGTTCGACTGGTCCGGGGTCATCGTTTTTCATCAGAAAATTGATTTTTTGGACTCTACCAAAAATGATTCAAAATGTCATTTGGATCGGGCCTCATGTTGAATAACCACTTTTTAAACCCTCACAGTGACCAAAATTGCCATTTTTACCGAGTTTTTCATACTCAAAATCTCCAATTTTGACCAATTCAGGCACAGAAATGACTTTAAACACACTTATTTTAGTTGAAAAAGTAATAACTCACTCCAACCGTCATTTAAAGTCAAAAGATTAAATGTTAAAATTTCATCAATATTGACCATTTTTTCAACGTTCGACTGGTCCGGGGTCATCGTTTTTCATCAGAAAATTGATTTTTTGGACTCTACCAAAAATGATTCAAAATGTCATTTGGATCGGGCCTCATGTTGAAGAACCACTTTTTAAACCCTCACAGTGACCAAAACTGCCATTTTTACAGAGTTTTGCTTACTCAAAATCTTCAATTTTGACCAATTTCAGGCACAGAAATGACTTTAAACACACTTATTTTAGTTGAAAAAGTAATAACTCACATCCAACCGTCATTTAAAGTCAAAAGATTAAATGTTAAAATTTCATCAATATTGACCATTTTTTCAACGTTCGACTGGTCCGGGGTCATCGTTTTTCATCAGAAAAATTGATTTTTTGGACTCTACCAAAAATGATTCAAAATGTCATTTGGATCGGGCCTCATGTTGAAGAACCACTTTTTAAACCCTCACAGTGACCAAAACTGCCATTTTTACAGAGTTTTGCTTACTCAAAATCTTCAATTTTGACCAATTTCAGGCACAGAAATGACTTTAAACACACTTATTTTAGTTGAAAAAGTAATAACTCACATCCAACCGTCATTTAAAGTCAAAAGATTAAATGTTAAAATTTCATCAATATTGACCATTTTTTCAACGTTCGACTGGTCCGGGGTCATCGTTTTTCATCAGAAAATTGATTTTTTGGACTCTACCAAAAATGATTCAAAATGTCATTTGGATCGGGCCTCATGTTGAATAACCACTTTTTAAACCCTCACAGTGACCAAAATTGCCATTTTTACAGAGTTTTGCTTACTCAAAATCTTCAATTTTGACCAATTTCAGGCACAGAAATGACTTTAAACACACTTATTTTAGTTGAAAAAGTAATAACTCACATCCAACCGTCATTTAAAGTCAAAAGATTAAATGTTAAAATTTCATCAATATTGAACATTTTTTCAACGTTCGACTGGTCCGGGGTCATCGTTTTTCATCAGAAAATTGATTTTTTGGACTCTACCAAAAATGATTCAAAATGTCATTTGGATCGGGCCTCATGTTGAATAACCACTTTTTAAACCCTCACAGTGACCAAAATTGCCATTTTTACAGAGTTTTGCTTACTCAAAATCTTCAATTTTGACCAATTTCAGGCACAGAAATGACTTTACACACTTATTTTAGTTGAAAAAGTAATAACTCACATCCAACCGTCATTTAAAGTCAAAAGATTAAATGTTAAAATTTCATCAATATTGACCATTTTTTCAACGTTCGACTGGTCCGGGGTCATCGTTTTTCATCAGAAAATGGATTTTTTGGACTCTACCAAAAATGATTCAAAATGTCATTTGGATCAGGCCTCATGTTGAATAACCACTTTTTAAACCCTCACAGTGACCAAAACTGCCATTTTTACAGAGTTTTGCTTACTCAAAATCTTCAATTTTGACCAATTTCAGGCACAGAAATGACTTTAAACACACTTATTTTAGTTGAAAATGTAATAACTCACATCCAACCGTCATTTAAAGTCAAAAGATTAAATGTTAAAATTTCATCAATATTGACCATTTTTTCAACGTTCGACTGGTCCGGGGTCATCGTTTTTCATCAGAAAATTGATTTTTTGGACTCTACCAAAAATGATTCAAAATGTCATTTGGATCGGGCCTCATGTTGAAGAACCACTTTTTAAACCCTCACAGTGACCAAAACTGCCATTTTTACAGAGTTTTGCTTACTCAAAATCTTCAATTTTGACCAATTTCAGGCACAGAAATGACTTTAAACACACTTATTTTAGTTGAAAAAGTAATAACTCACATCCAACCGTCATTTAAAGTCAAAAGATTAAATGTTAAAATTTCATCAATATTGACCATTTTTTCAACGTTCGACTGGTCCGGGGTCATCGTTTTTCATCAGAAAATTGATTTTTTGGACTCTACCAAAAATGATTCAAAATGTCATTTGGATCGGGCCTCATGTTGAAGAACCACTTTTTAAACCCTCACAGTGACCAAAACTGCCATTTTTACAGAGTTTTGCTTACTCAAAATCTTCAATTTTGACCGATTTCAGGCACAGAAATGACTTTAAACACACTTATTTTAGTTGAAAAAGTAATCACTCACATCCAACCGTCATTTAAAGTCAAAAGATTAAATGTTAAAATTTCATCAATATTGACCATTTTTTCAACGTTCGACTGGTCCGGGGTCATCGTTTTTCATCAGAAAATTGATTTTTTGGACTCTACCAAAAATGATTCAAAATGTCATTTGGATCGGGCCTCATGTTGAATAACCACTTTTTAAACCCTCACAGTGACCAAAATTGCCATTTTTACCGAGTTTTTCATACTCAAAATCTCCAATTTTGACCAATTCAGGCACAGAAATGACTTTAAACACACTTATTTTAGTTGAAAAAGTAATAACTCACATCCAACCGTCATTTAAAGTCAAAAGATTAAATGTTAAAATTTCATCAATATTGACCATTTTTTCAACGTTCGACTGGTCCGGGGTCATCGTTTTTCATCAGAAAATTGATTTTTTGGACTCTACCAAAAATGATTCAAAATGTCATTTGGATCGGGCCTCATGTTGAATAACCACTTTTTAAACCCTCACAGTGACCAAAACTGCCATTTTTACAGAGTTTTGCTTACTCAAAATCTTCAATTTTGACCAATTTCAGGCACAGAAATTACTTTAAACACACTTATTTTAGTTGAAAAAGTAATAACTCACATCCAACCGTCATTTAAAGTCAAAAGATTAAATGTTAAAATTTCATCAATATTGACCATTTTTTCAACGTTCGACTGGTCCGGGGTCATCGTTTTTCATCAGAAAATTGATTATTTGGACTCTACCAAAAATGATTCAAAATGTCATTTGGATCGGGCCTCATGTTGAAGAACCACTTTTTAAACCCTCACAGTGACCAAAACTGCCATTTTTACAGAGTTTTGCTTACTCAAAATCTTCAATTTTGACCAATTTCAGGCACAGAAATGACTTTAAACACACTTATTTTAGTTGAAAAAGTAATAACTCACATCCAACCGTCATTTAAAGTCAAAAGATTAAATGTTAAAATTTCATCAATATTGACCATTTTTTCAACGTTCGACTGATCCGGGGTCATCGTTTTTCATCAGAAAATTGATTTTTTGGACTCTACCAAAAATGATTCAAAATGTCATTTGGATCGGGCCTCATGTTAAATAACCACTTTTTAAACCCTCACAGTGACCAAAATTGCCATTTTTACAGAGTTTTGCTTACTCAAAATCTTCAATTTTGACCAATTTCAGGCACAGAAATGACTTTAAACACACTTATTTTAGTTGAAAAAGTAATAACTCACATCCAACCGTCATTTAAAGTCAAAAGATTAAATGTTAAAATTTCATCAATATTGACCAATGTTTTTCAACGTTTGACTGGTCCGGGGTCATCATTTTTTCATCAGAAAATGGATTTTTTGGACTCTACCAAAAATGATTCAAAATGTCATTTGGATCCGGCCTCATGTTGAATAACCACTTTTTAAACCCTCACAGTGACCAAAACTGCCATTTTTACAGAGTTTTGCTTACTCAAAATCTTCAATTTTGACCAATTTCAGGCACAGAAATGACTTTAAACACACTTATTTTAGTTGAAAAAGTAATAACTCACATCCAACCGTCATTTAAAGTGAAAAGATTAAATATTAAAATTTCATCAATATTGACCATTTTTTCAACGTTCGACTGGTCCGGGGTCATCGTTTTTCATCAGAAAATTGATTTTTTGGACTCTACCAAAAATGATTCAAAATGTCATTTGGATCGGGCCTCATGTTGAATAACCACTTTTTAAACCCTCACAGTGACCAAAATTGCCATTTTTACAGAGTTTTGCTTACTCAAAATCTTCAATTTTGACCAATTTCAGGCACAGAAATGACTTTAAACACACTTATTTTAGTTGAAAAAGTAATAACTCACATCCAACCGTCATTTAAAGTCAAAAGATTAAATGTTAAAATTTCATCAATATTGACCATTTTTTCAACGTTCGACTGGTCCGGGGTCATCGTTTTTCATCAGAAAATGGATTTTTTGGACTCTACCAAAAATGATTCAAAATGTCATTTGGATCGGGCCTCATGTTGAATAACCACTTTTTAAACCCTCACAGTGACCAAAATTGCCATTTTTACAGAGTTTTGCTTACTCAAAATCTTCAATTTTGACCAATTTCAGGCACAGAAATGACTTTAAACACACTTATTTTAGTTGAAAATGTAATAACTCACATCCAACCGTCATTTAAAGTCAAAAGATTAAATGTTAAAATTTCATCAATATTGACCATTTTTTCAACGTTCGACTGGTCCGGGGTCATCGTTTTTCATCAGAAAATGGATTTTTTGGACTCTACCAAAAATGATTCAAAATGTCATTTGGATCGGGCCTCATGTTGAATAACCACTTTTTAAACCCTCACAGTGACCAAAATTGCCATTTTTACAGAGTTTTGCTTACTCAAAATCTTCAATTTTGACCAATTTCAGGCACAGAAATGACTTTAAACACACTTATTGTAGTTGAAAAAGTAATAACTCACATCCAACCGTCATTTAAAGTCAAAAGATTAAATGTTAAAATTTCATCAATATTGACCATTTTTTCAACGTTCGACTGGTCCGGGGTCATCGTTTTTCATCAGAAAATGGATTTTTTGGACTCTACCAAAAATGATTCAAAATGTCATTTGGATCGGGCCTCATGTTGAATAACCACTTTTTAAACCCTCACAGTGACCAAAATTGCCATTTTTACAGAGTTTTGCTTACTCAAAATCTTCAATTTTGACCAATTTCAGGCACAGAAATGCCTTTAAACACACTTATTTTAGTTGAAAATGTAATAACTCACATCCAACCGTCATTTAAAGTCAAAAGATTAAATGTTAAAATTTCATCAATATTGACCATTTTTTCAACGTTCGACTGGTCCGGGGTCATCGTTTTTCATCAGAAAATGGATTTTTTGGACTCTACCAAAAATGATTCAAAATGTCATTTGGATCGGGCCTCATGTTGAATAACCACTTTTTAAACCCTCACAGTGACCAAAATTGCCATTTTTACAGAGTTTTGCTTACTCAAAATCTTCAATTTTGACCAATTTCAGGCACAGAAATGACTTTAAACACACTTATTGTAGTTGAAAAAGTAATAACTCACATCCAACCGTCATTTAAAGTCAAAAGATTAAATGTTAAAATTTCATCAATATTGACCATTTTTTCAACGTTCGACTGGTCCGGGGTCATCGTTTTTCATCAGAAAATAGATTTTTTGGACGCTACCAAAAATGATTCAAAATGTCATTTGGATCGGGCCTCATGTTGAATAACCACTTTTTAAACCCTCACAGTGACCAAAATTGCCATTTTTACAGAGTTTTGCTTACTCAAAATCTTCAATTTTGACCGATTTCAGGCACAGAAATGACTTTAAACACACTTATTTTAGTTGAAAAAGTAATAACTGACATCCAACCGTCATTTAAAGTCAAAAGATTAAATGTTAAAATTTCATCAATATTGACCATTTTTTCAACGTTCGACTGGTCCGGGGTTATCGTTTTTCATCAGAAAATTGATTTTTTGGACTCTACCAAAAATGATTCAAAATGTCATTTGGATCAGGCCTCATGTTGAATAACCACTTTTTAAACCCTCACAGTGACCAAAACTGCCATTTTTACAGAGTTTTGCTTACTCAAAATCTTCAATTTTGACCAATTTCAGGCACAGAAATGACTTTAAACACACTTATTTTAGTTGAAAAAGTAATAACTCACATCCAACCGTCATTTAAAGTCAAAAGATTAAATGTTAAAATTTCATCAATATTGACCATTTTTTCAACGTTCGACTGGTCCGGGGTCATCGTTTTTCATCAGAAAATTGATTTTTTGGACTCTACCAAAAATGATTCAAAATGTCATTTGGATCGGGCCTCATGTTGAATAACCACTTTTTAAACCCTCACAGTGACCAAAATTGCCATTTTTACAGAGTTTTGCTTACTCAAAATCTTCAATTTTGACCAATTTCAGGCACAGAAATGACTTTAAACACACTTATTTTAGTTGAAAAAGTAATAACTCACATCCAACCGTCATTTAAAGTCAAAAGATTAAATGTTAAAATTTCATCAATATTGACCATTTTTTCAACGTTCGACTGGTCCGGGGTCATCGTTTTTCATCAGAAAATTGATTTTTTGGACTCTACCAAAAATGATTCATAATGTCATTTGGATCGGGCCTCATGTTGAAGAACCACTTTTTAAACCCTCACAGTGACCAAAACTGCCATTTTTACAGAGTTTTGCTTACTCAAAATCTTCAATTTTGACCAATTTCAGGCACAGAAATGACTTTAAACACACTTATTTTAGTTGAAAAAGTAATAACTCACATCCAACCGTCATTTAAAGTCAAAAGATTAAATGTTAAAATTTCATCAATATTGACCAATTTTTTTCAACGTTCGACTGGTCCGGGGTCATCGTTTTTTCATCAGAAAATGGATTTTTTGGACTCTACCAAAAATGATTCAAAATGTCATTTGGATCAGGCCTCATGTTGAATAACCACTTTTTAAACCCTCACAGTGACCAAAACTGCCATTTTTACAGAGTTTTGCTTACTCAAAATCTTCAATTTTGACCAATTTCAGGCACAGAAATGACTTTAAACACACTTATTTTAGTTGAAAAAGTAATAACTCACATCCAACCGTCATTTAAAGTCAAAAGATTAAATATTAAAATTTCATCAATATTGACCATTTTTTCAACGTTCGACTGGTCCGGGGTCATCGTTTTTCATCAGAAAATTGATTTTTTGGACTCTACCAAAAATGATTCAAAATGTCATTTGGATCGGGCCTCATGTTGAATAACCACTTTTTAAACCCTCACAGTGACCAAAATTGCCATTTTTACAGAGTTTTGCTTACTCAAAATCTTCAATTTTGACCAATTTCAGGCACAGAAATGACTTTAAACACACTTATTTTAGTTGAAAAAGTAATAACTCACATCCAACCGTCATTTAAAGTCAAAAGATTAAATGTTAAAATTTCATCAATATTGACCATTTTTTCAACGTTCGACTGGTCCGGGGTCATCGTTTTTCATCAGAAAATTGATTTTTTGGACTCTACCAAAAATGATTCAAAATGTCATTTGGATCGGGCCTCATGTTGAATAACCACTTTTTAAACCCTCACAGTGACCAAAATTGCCATTTTTACAGAGTTTTGCTTACTCAAAATCTTCAATTTTGACCAATTTCAGGCACAGAAATGACTTTAAACACACTTATTTTAGTTGAAAAAGTAATAACTCACATCCAACCGTCATTTAAAGTCAAAAGATTAAATGTTAAAATTTCATCAATATTGACCATTTTTTCAACGTTCGACTGGTCCGGGGTCATCGTTTTTCATCAGAAAATTGATTTTTTGGACTCTACCAAAAATGATTCATAATGTCATTTGGATCGGGCCTCATGTTGAAGAACCACTTTTTAAACCCTCACAGTGACCAAAACTGCCATTTTTACAGAGTTTTGCTTACTCAAAATCTTCAATTTTGACCAATTTCAGGCACAGAAATGACTTTAAACACACTTATTTTAGTTGAAAAAGTAATAACTCACATCCAACCGTCATTTAAAGTCAAAAGATTAAATGTTAAAATTTCATCAATATTGACCAATTTTTTTCAACGTTCGACTGGTCCGGGGTCATCGTTTTTTCATCAGAAAATGGATTTTTTGGACTCTACCAAAAATGATTCAAAATGTCATTTGGATCAGGCCTCATGTTGAATAACCACTTTTTAAACCCTCACAGTGACCAAAACTGCCATTTTTACAGAGTTTTGCTTACTCAAAATCTTCAATTTTGACCAATTTCAGGCACAGAAATGACTTTAAACACACTTATTTTAGTTGAAAAAGTAATAACTCACATCCAACCGTCATTTAAAGTCAAAAGATTAAATGTTAAAATTTCATCAATATTGACCAATTTTTTTCAACGTTCGACTGGTCCGGGGTCATCGTTTTTTCATCAGAAAATGGATTTTTTGGACTCTACCAAAAATGATTCAAAATGTCATTTGGATCAGGCCTCATGTTGAATAACCACTTTTTAAACCCTCACAGTGACCAAAACTGCCATTTTTACAGAGTTTTGCTTACTCAAAATCTTCAATTTTGACCAATTTCAGGCACAGAAATGACTTTAAACACACTTATTTTAGTTGAAAAAGTAATAACTCACATCCAACCGTCATTTAAAGTCAAAAGATTAAATGTTAAAATTTCATCAATATTGACCATTTTTTCAACGTTCGACTGGTCCGGGGTCATCGTTTTTCATCAGAAAATTGATTTTTTGGACTCTACCAAAAATGATTCAAAATGTCATTTGGATCGGGCCTCATGTTGAATAACCACTTTTTAAACCCTCACAGTGACCAAAATTGCCATTTTTACAGAGTTTTGCTTACTCAAAATCTTCAATTTTGACCAATTTCAGGCACAGAAATGACTTTAAACACACTTATTTTAGTTGAAAAAGTAATAACTCACATCCAACCGTCATTTAAAGTCAAAAGATTAAATGTTAAAATTTCATCAATATTGAACATTTTTTCAACGTTCGACTGGTCCGGGGTCATCGTTTTTCATCAGAAAATTGATTTTTTGGACTCTACCAAAAATGATTCAAAATGTCATTTGGATCGGGCCTCATGTTGAATAACCACTTTTTAAACCCTCACAGTGACCAAAATTGCCATTTTTACAGAGTTTTGCTTACTCAAAATCTTCAATTTTGACCAATTTCAGGCACAGAAATGACTTTACACACTTATTTTAGTTGAAAAAGTAATAACTCACATCCAACCGTCATTTAAAGTCAAAAGATTAAATGTTAAAATTTCATCAATATTGACCATTTTTTCAACGTTCGACTGGTCCGGGGTCATCGTTTTTCATCAGAAAATGGATTTTTTGGACTCTACCAAAAATGATTCAAAATGTCATTTGGATCAGGCCTCATGTTGAATAACCACTTTTTAAACCCTCACAGTGACCAAAACTGCCATTTTTACAGAGTTTTGCTTACTCAAAATCTTCAATTTTGACCAATTTCAGGCACAGAAATGACTTTAAACACACTTATTTTAGTTGAAAATGTAATAACTCACATCCAACCGTCATTTAAAGTCAAAAGATTAAATGTTAAAATTTCATCAATATTGACCATTTTTTCAACGTTCGACTGGTCCGGGGTCATCGTTTTTCATCAGAAAATTGATTTTTTGGACTCTACCAAAAATGATTCAAAATGTCATTTGGATCGGGCCTCATGTTGAAGAACCACTTTTTAAACCCTCACAGTGACCAAAACTGCCATTTTTACAGAGTTTTGCTTACTCAAAATCTTCAATTTTGACCAATTTCAGGCACAGAAATGACTTTAAACACACTTATTTTAGTTGAAAAAGTAATAACTCACATCCAACCGTCATTTAAAGTCAAAAGATTAAATGTTAAAATTTCATCAATATTGACCATTTTTTCAACGTTCGACTGGTCCGGGGTCATCGTTTTTCATCAGAAAATTGATTTTTTGGACTCTACCAAAAATGATTCAAAATGTCATTTGGATCGGGCCTCATGTTGAAGAACCACTTTTTAAACCCTCACAGTGACCAAAACTGCCATTTTTACAGAGTTTTGCTTACTCAAAATCTTCAATTTTGACCGATTTCAGGCACAGAAATGACTTTAAACACACTTATTTTAGTTGAAAAAGTAATCACTCACATCCAACCGTCATTTAAAGTCAAAAGATTAAATGTTAAAATTTCATCAATATTGACCATTTTTTCAACGTTCGACTGGTCCGGGGTCATCGTTTTTCATCAGAAAATTGATTTTTTGGACTCTACCAAAAATGATTCAAAATGTCATTTGGATCGGGCCTCATGTTGAATAACCACTTTTTAAACCCTCACAGTGACCAAAATTGCCATTTTTACCGAGTTTTTCATACTCAAAATCTCCAATTTTGACCAATTCAGGCACAGAAATGACTTTAAACACACTTATTTTAGTTGAAAAAGTAATAACTCACATCCAACCGTCATTTAAAGTCAAAAGATTAAATGTTAAAATTTCATCAATATTGACCATTTTTTCAACGTTCGACTGGTCCGGGGTCATCGTTTTTCATCAGAAAATTGATTTTTTGGACTCTACCAAAAATGATTCAAAATGTCATTTGGATCGGGCCTCATGTTGAATAACCACTTTTTAAACCCTCACAGTGACCAAAACTGCCATTTTTACAGAGTTTTGCTTACTCAAAATCTTCAATTTTGACCAATTTCAGGCACAGAAATTACTTTAAACACACTTATTTTAGTTGAAAAAGTAATAACTCACATCCAACCGTCATTTAAAGTCAAAAGATTAAATGTTAAAATTTCATCAATATTGACCATTTTTTCAACGTTCGACTGGTCCGGGGTCATCGTTTTTCATCAGAAAATTGATTATTTGGACTCTACCAAAAATGATTCAAAATGTCATTTGGATCGGGCCTCATGTTGAAGAACCACTTTTTAAACCCTCACAGTGACCAAAACTGCCATTTTTACAGAGTTTTGCTTACTCAAAATCTTCAATTTTGACCAATTTCAGGCACAGAAATGACTTTAAACACACTTATTTTAGTTGAAAAAGTAATAACTCACATCCAACCGTCATTTAAAGTCAAAAGATTAAATGTTAAAATTTCATCAATATTGACCATTTTTTCAACGTTCGACTGATCCGGGGTCATCGTTTTTCATCAGAAAATTGATTTTTTGGACTCTACCAAAAATGATTCAAAATGTCATTTGGATCGGGCCTCATGTTAAATAACCACTTTTTAAACCCTCACAGTGACCAAAATTGCCATTTTTACAGAGTTTTGCTTACTCAAAATCTTCAATTTTGACCAATTTCAGGCACAGAAATGACTTTAAACACACTTATTTTAGTTGAAAAAGTAATAACTCACATCCAACCGTCATTTAAAGTCAAAAGATTAATGTTAAAATTTCATCAATATTGACCAATGTTTTTCAACGTTTGACTGGTCCGGGGTCATCATTTTTTCATCAGAAAATGGATTTTTTGGACTCTACCAAAAATGATTCAAAATGTCATTTGGATCCGGCCTCATGTTGAATAACCACTTTTTAAACCCTCACAGTGACCAAAACTGCCATTTTTACAGAGTTTTGCTTACTCAAAATCTTCAATTTTGACCAATTTCAGGCACAGAAATGACTTTAAACACACTTATTTTAGTTGAAAAAGTAATAACTCACATCCAACCGTCATTTAAAGTGAAAAGATTAAATATTAAAATTTCATCAATATTGACCATTTTTTCAACGTTCGACTGGTCCGGGGTCATCGTTTTTCATCAGAAAATTGATTTTTTGGACTCTACCAAAAATGATTCAAAATGTCATTTGGATCGGGCCTCATGTTGAATAACCACTTTTTAAACCCTCACAGTGACCAAAATTGCCATTTTTACAGAGTTTTGCTTACTCAAAATCTTCAATTTTGACCAATTTCAGGCACAGAAATGACTTTAAACACACTTATTTTAGTTGAAAAAGTAATAACTCACATCCAACCGTCATTTAAAGTCAAAAGATTAAATGTTAAAATTTCATCAATATTGACCATTTTTTCAACGTTCGACTGGTCCGGGGTCATCGTTTTTCATCAGAAAATGGATTTTTTGGACTCTACCAAAAATGATTCAAAATGTCATTTGGATCGGGCCTCATGTTGAATAACCACTTTTTAAACCCTCACAGTGACCAAAATTGCCATTTTTACAGAGTTTTGCTTACTCAAAATCTTCAATTTTGACCAATTTCAGGCACAGAAATGACTTTAAACACACTTATTTTAGTTGAAAATGTAATAACTCACATCCAACCGTCATTTAAAGTCAAAAGATTAAATGTTAAAATTTCATCAATATTGACCATTTTTTCAACGTTCGACTGGTCCGGGGTCATCGTTTTTCATCAGAAAATGGATTTTTTGGACTCTACCAAAAATGATTCAAAATGTCATTTGGATCGGGCCTCATGTTGAATAACCACTTTTTAAACCCTCACAGTGACCAAAATTGCCATTTTTACAGAGTTTTGCTTACTCAAAATCTTCAATTTTGACCAATTTCAGGCACAGAAATGACTTTAAACACACTTATTGTAGTTGAAAAAGTAATAACTCACATCCAACCGTCATTTAAAGTCAAAAGATTAAATGTTAAAATTTCATCAATATTGACCATTTTTTCAACGTTCGACTGGTCCGGGGTCATCGTTTTTCATCAGAAAATGGATTTTTTGGACTCTACCAAAAATGATTCAAAATGTCATTTGGATCGGGCCTCATGTTGAATAACCACTTTTTAAACCCTCACAGTGACCAAAATTGCCATTTTTACAGAGTTTTGCTTACTCAAAATCTTCAATTTTGACCAATTTCAGGCACAGAAATGCCTTTAAACACACTTATTTTAGTTGAAAATGTAATAACTCACATCCAACCGTCATTTAAAGTCAAAAGATTAAATGTTAAAATTTCATCAATATTGACCATTTTTTCAACGTTCGACTGGTCCGGGGTCATCGTTTTTCATCAGAAAATGGATTTTTTGGACTCTACCAAAAATGATTCAAAATGTCATTTGGATCGGGCCTCATGTTGAATAACCACTTTTTAAACCCTCACAGTGACCAAAATTGCCATTTTTACAGAGTTTTGCTTACTCAAAATCTTCAATTTTGACCAATTTCAGGCACAGAAATGACTTTAAACACACTTATTGTAGTTGAAAAAGTAATAACTCACATCCAACCGTCATTTAAAGTCAAAAGATTAAATGTTAAAATTTCATCAATATTGACCATTTTTTCAACGTTCGACTGGTCCGGGGTCATCGTTTTTCATCAGAAAATAGATTTTTTGGACGCTACCAAAAATGATTCAAAATGTCATTTGGATCGGGCCTCATGTTGAATAACCACTTTTTAAACCCTCACAGTGACCAAAATTGCCATTTTTACAGAGTTTTGCTTACTCAAAATCTTCAATTTTGACCGATTTCAGGCACAGAAATGACTTTAAACACACTTATTTTAGTTGAAAAAGTAATAACTGACATCCAACCGTCATTTAAAGTCAAAAGATTAAATGTTAAAATTTCATCAATATTGACCATTTTTTCAACGTTCGACTGGTCCGGGGTTATCGTTTTTCATCAGAAAATTGATTTTTTGGACTCTACCAAAAATGATTCAAAATGTCATTTGGATCAGGCCTCATGTTGAATAACCACTTTTTAAACCCTCACAGTGACCAAAACTGCCATTTTTACAGAGTTTTGCTTACTCAAAATCTTCAATTTTGACCAATTTCAGGCACAGAAATGACTTTAAACACACTTATTTTAGTTGAAAAAGTAATAACTCACATCCAACCGTCATTTAAAGTCAAAAGATTAAATGTTAAAATTTCATCAATATTGACCATTTTTTCAACGTTCGACTGGTCCGGGGTCATCGTTTTTCATCAGAAAATTGATTTTTTGGACTCTACCAAAAATGATTCAAAATGTCATTTGGATCGGGCCTCATGTTGAATAACCACTTTTTAAACCCTCACAGTGACCAAAATTGCCATTTTTACAGAGTTTTGCTTACTCAAAATCTTCAATTTTGACCAATTTCAGGCACAGAAATGACTTTAAACACACTTATTTTAGTTGAAAAAGTAATAACTCACATCCAACCGTCATTTAAAGTCAAAAGATTAAATGTTAAAATTTCATCAATATTGACCATTTTTTCAACGTTCGACTGGTCCGGGGTCATCGTTTTTCATCAGAAAATTGATTTTTTGGACTCTACCAAAAATGATTCATAATGTCATTTGGATCGGGCCTCATGTTGAAGAACCACTTTTTAAACCCTCACAGTGACCAAAACTGCCATTTTTACAGAGTTTTGCTTACTCAAAATCTTCAATTTTGACCAATTTCAGGCACAGAAATGACTTTAAACACACTTATTTTAGTTGAAAAAGTAATAACTCACATCCAACCGTCATTTAAAGTCAAAAGATTAAATGTTAAAATTTCATCAATATTGACCAATTTTTTTCAACGTTCGACTGGTCCGGGGTCATCGTTTTTTCATCAGAAAATGGATTTTTTGGACTCTACCAAAAATGATTCAAAATGTCATTTGGATCAGGCCTCATGTTGAATAACCACTTTTTAAACCCTCACAGTGACCAAAACTGCCATTTTTACAGAGTTTTGCTTACTCAAAATCTTCAATTTTGACCAATTTCAGGCACAGAAATGACTTTAAACACACTTATTTTAGTTGAAAAAGTAATAACTCACATCCAACCGTCATTTAAAGTCAAAAGATTAAATATTAAAATTTCATCAATATTGACCATTTTTTCAACGTTCGACTGGTCCGGGGTCATCGTTTTTCATCAGAAAATTGATTTTTTGGACTCTACCAAAAATGATTCAAAATGTCATTTGGATCGGGCCTCATGTTGAATAACCACTTTTTAAACCCTCACAGTGACCAAAATTGCCATTTTTACAGAGTTTTGCTTACTCAAAATCTTCAATTTTGACCAATTTCAGGCACAGAAATGACTTTAAACACACTTATTTTAGTTGAAAAAGTAATAACTCACATCCAACCGTCATTTAAAGTCAAAAGATTAAATGTTAAAATTTCATCAATATTGACCATTTTTTCAACGTTCGACTGGTCCGGGGTCATCGTTTTTCATCAGAAAATTGATTTTTTGGACTCTACCAAAAATGATTCAAAATGTCATTTGGATCGGGCCTCATGTTGAATAACCACTTTTTAAACCCTCACAGTGACCAAAATTGCCATTTTTACAGAGTTTTGCTTACTCAAAATCTTCAATTTTGACCAATTTCAGGCACAGAAATGACTTTAAACACACTTATTTTAGTTGAAAAAGTAATAACTCACATCCAACCGTCATTTAAAGTCAAAAGATTAAATGTTAAAATTTCATCAATATTGACCATTTTTTCAACGTTCGACTGGTCCGGGGTCATCGTTTTTCATCAGAAAATTGATTTTTTGGACTCTACCAAAAATGATTCATAATGTCATTTGGATCGGGCCTCATGTTGAAGAACCACTTTTTAAACCCTCACAGTGACCAAAACTGCCATTTTTACAGAGTTTTGCTTACTCAAAATCTTCAATTTTGACCAATTTCAGGCACAGAAATGACTTTAAACACACTTATTTTAGTTGAAAAAGTAATAACTCACATCCAACCGTCATTTAAAGTCAAAAGATTAAATGTTAAAATTTCATCAATATTGACCAATTTTTTTCAACGTTCGACTGGTCCGGGGTCATCGTTTTTTCATCAGAAAATGGATTTTTTGGACTCTACCAAAAATGATTCAAAATGTCATTTGGATCAGGCCTCATGTTGAATAACCACTTTTTAAACCCTCACAGTGACCAAAACTGCCATTTTTACAGAGTTTTGCTTACTCAAAATCTTCAATTTTGACCAATTTCAGGCACAGAAATGACTTTAAACACACTTATTTTAGTTGAAAAAGTAATAACTCACATCCAACCGTCATTTAAAGTCAAAAGATTAAATGTTAAAATTTCATCAATATTGACCAATTTTTTTCAACGTTCGACTGGTCCGGGGTCATCGTTTTTTCATCAGAAAATGGATTTTTTGGACTCTACCAAAAATGATTCAAAATGTCATTTGGATCAGGCCTCATGTTGAATAACCACTTTTTAAACCCTCACAGTGACCAAAACTGCCATTTTTACAGAGTTTTGCTTACTCAAAATCTTCAATTTTGACCAATTTCAGGCACAGAAATGACTTTAAACACACTTATTTTAGTTGAAAAAGTAATAACTCACATCCAACCGTCATTTAAAGTCAAAAGATTAAATATTAAAATTTCATCAATATTGACCATTTTTTCAACGTTCGACTGGTCCGGGGTCATCGTTTTTCATCAGAAAATTGATTTTTTGGACTCTACCAAAAATGATTCAAAATGTCATTTGGATCGGGCCTCATGTTGAATAACCACTTTTTAAACCCTCACAGTGACCAAAATTGCCATTTTTACAGAGTTTTGCTTACTCAAAATCTTCAATTTTGACCAATTTCAGGCACAGAAATGACTTTAAACACACTTATTTTAGTTGAAAAAGTAATAACTCACATCCAACCGTCATTTAAAGTCAAAAGATTAAATGTTAAAATTTCATCAATATTGACCATTTTTTCAACGTTCGACTGGTCCGGGGTCATCGTTTTTCATCAGAAAATTGATTTTTTGGACTCTACTAAAAATGATTCAAAATGTCATTTGGATCGGGCCTCATGTTGAATAACCACTTTTTAAACCCTCACAGTGACCAAAATTGCCATTTTTACAGAGTTTTGCTTACTCAAAATCTTCAATTTTGACCAATTTCAGGCACAGAAATGACTTTAAACACACTTATTTTAGTTGAAAAAGTAATAACTCACATCCAACCGTCATTTAAAGTCAAAAGATTAAATGTTAAAATTTCATCAATATTGACCATTTTTTCAACGTTCGACTGGTCCGGGGTCATCGTTTTTCATCAGAAAATTGATTTTTTGGAGTCTACCAAAAATGATTCATAATGTCATTTGGATCGGGCCTCATGTTGAAGAACCACTTTTTAAACCCTCACAGTGACCAAAACTGCCATTTTTACAGAGTTTTGCTTACTCAAAATCTTCAATTTTGACCAATTTCAGGCACAGAAATGACTTTAAACACACTTATTTTAGTTGAAAAAGTAATAACTCACATCCAACCGTCATTTAAAGTCAAAAGATTAAATGTTAAAATTTCATCAATATTGACCAATTTTTTTCAACGTTCGACTGGTCCGGGGTCATCGTTTTTTCATCAGAAAATGGATTTTTTGGACTCTACCAAAAATGATTCAAAATGTCATTTGGATCGGGCCTCATGTTGAATAACCACTTTTTAAACCCTCACAGTGACCAAAATTGCCATTTTTACAGAGTTTTGCTTACTCAAAATCTTCAATTTTGACCAATTTCAGGCACAGAAATGACTTTAAACACACTTATTTTAGTTGAAAAAGTAATAACTCACATCCAACCGTCATTTAAAGTCAAAAGATTAAATGTTAAAATTTCATCAATATTGACCATTTTTTCAACGTTCGACTGGTCCGGGGTAATCGTTTTTCATCAGAAAATGGATTTTTTGGACTCTACCAAAAATGATTCAAAATGTCATTTGGATCGGGCCTCATGTTGAATAACCACTTTTTAAACCCTCACGGTGACCAAAATTGCCATTTTTACAGAGTTTTGCTTACTCAAAATCTTCAATTTTGACCAATTTCAGGCACAGAAATGACTTTAAACACACTTATTTTAGTTGAAAAAGTAATAACTCACATCCAACCGTCATTTAAAGTCAAAAGATTAAATGTTAAAATTTCATCAATATTGACCATTTTTTCAACGTTCGACTGGTCCGGGGTCATCGTTTTTCATCAGAAAATGGATTTTTTGGACTCTACCAAAAATGATTCAAATTGTCATTTGGATCGGGCCTCATGTTGAATAACCACTTTTTAAACCCTCACAGTGACCAAAATTGCCATTTTTACAGAGTTTTGCTTACTCAAAATCTTCAATTTTGACCAATTTCATGCACAGAAATGACTTTAAACACACTTATTGTAGTTGAAAAAGCAATAACTCACATCCAACCGTCATTTAAAGTCAAAAGATTAAATGTTAAAATTTCATCAATATTGACCATTTTTTCAACGTTCGACTGGTCCGGGGTCATCGTTTTTCATCAGAAAATTGATTTTTTGGACTCTACCAAAAATGATTCAAAATGTCATTTGGATCGGGCCTCATGTTGAATAACCACTTTTTAAACCCTCACAGTGACCAAAATTGCCATTTTTACAGAGTTTTGCTTACTCAAAATCTTCAATTTTGACCAATTTCAGGCACAGAAATGACTTTAAACACACTTATTTTAGTTGAAAAAGTAATAACTGACATCCAACCGTCATTTAAAGTCAAAAGATTAAATGTTAAAATTTCATCAATATTGACCATTTTTTCAACGTTCGACTGGTCCGGGGTCATCGTTTTTCATCAGAAAATTGATTTTTTGGACTCTACCAAAAATGATTCAAAATGTCATTTGGATCGGGCCTCATGTTGAATAACCACTTTTTAAACCCTCACAGTGACCAAAATTGCCATTTTTACAGAGTTTTGCTTACTCAAAATCTTCAATTTTGACCAATTTCAGGTACAGAAATGACTTTAAACACACTTATGTTAGTTGAAAAAGTAATAACTCACATCCAACCGTCATTTAAAGTCAAAAGATTAAATGTTAAAATTTCATCAATATTGACCATTTTTTCAACGTTCGACTGGTCCGGGGTCATCGTTTTTCATCAGAAAATTGATTTTTTGGACTCTACCAAAAATGATTCAAAATGTCATTTGGATCGGGCCTCATGTTGAAGAACCACTTTTTAAACCCTCACAGTGACCAAAACTGCCATTTTTACAGAGTTTTGC
This sequence comes from Lissotriton vulgaris, assembly GCF_964263255.1. Lineage (NCBI taxonomy): Eukaryota > Metazoa > Chordata > Amphibia > Caudata > Salamandridae > Lissotriton > Lissotriton vulgaris. Next base: position 218,190 of record NW_028247435.1, on the reverse strand, counting down.
TTACTCAAAATCTTCAATTTTGACCAATTTCAGGCACAGAAATGACTTTAAACACACTTATTTTAGTTGAAAAAGTAATAACTCACATCCAACCGTCATTTAAAGTCAAAAGATTAAATGTTAAAATTTCATCAATATTGACAATTTTTTCAACGTTCGACTGATCCGGGGTCATCGTTTTTCATCAGAAAATTGATTTTTTGGACTCTACCAAAAATGATTCAAAATGTCATTTGGATCGGGCCTCATGTTGAATAACCACTTTTTAAACCCTCACGGTGACCAAAATTGCCATTTTTACAGAGTTTTGCTTACTCAAAATCTTCAATTTTGACCAATTTCAGGCACAGAAATGACTTTAAACACACTTATTTTAGTTGAAAAAGTAATAACTCACATCCAACCGTCATTTAAAGTCAAAAGATTAAATGTTAAAATTTCATCAATATTGACCATTTTTTCAACGTTCGACTGGTCCGGGGTCATCGTTTTTCATCAGAAAATTGATTTTTTGGACTCTACCAAAAATGATTCAAAATGTCATTTGGATCGGGCCTCATGTTGAATAACCACTTTTTAAACCCTCACAGTGACCAAAATTGCCATTTTTACAGAGTTTTGCTTACTCAAAATCTTCAATTTTGACCAATTTCAGGCACAGAAATGACTTTAAACACACTTATTTTAGTTGAAAAAGTAATAACTCACATCCAACCGTCATTTAAAGTCAAAAGATTAAATGTTAAAATTTCATCAATATTGACCATTTTTTCAACGTTCGACTGGTCCGGGGTCATCGTTTTTCATCAGAAAATTGATTTTTTGGACTCTACCAAAAATGATTCAAAATGTCATTTGGATCGGGCCTCATGTTGAATAACCACTTTTTAAACCCTCACAGTGACCAAAATTGCCATTTTTACAGAGTTTTGCTTACTCAAAATCTTCAATTTTGACCAATTTCAGGCACAGAAATGACTTTAAACACACTTATTTTAGTTGAAAAAGTAATAACTCACATCCAACCGTCATTTAAAGTCAAAAGATTAAATGTTAAAATTTCATCAATATTGACCATTTTTTCAATGTTCGACTGGTCCGGGGTCATCGTTTTTCATCAGAAAATTGATTTTTTGGACTCTACCAAAAATGATTCAAAATGTCATTTGGATCGGGCCTCATGTTGAATAACCACTTTTTAAACCCTCACAGTGACCAAAATTGCCATTTTTACAGAGTTTTGCTTACTCAAAATCTTCAATTTTGACCAATTTCAGGTACAGAAATGACTTTAAACACACTTATGTTAGTTGAAAAAGTAATAACTCACATCCAACAGTCATTTAAAGTCAAAAGATTAAATGTTAAAATGTCATCAATATTGACCATTTTTTCAACGTTCGACTGGTCCGGGGTCATCGTTTTTCATCAGAAAATTGATTTTTTGGACTCTACCAAAAATGATTCAAAATGTCATTTGGATCGGGCCTCATGTTGAAGAACCACTTTTTAAACCCTCACAGTGACCAAAACTGCCATTTTTACAGAGTTTTGCTTACTCAAAATCTTCAATTTTGACCAATTTCAGGCACAGAAATGACTTTAAACACACTTATTTTAGTTGAAAAAGTAATAACTCACATCCAACCGTCATTTAAAGTCAAAAGATTAAATGTTAAAATTTCATCAATATTGACCATTTTTTCAACGTTCGACTGATCCGGGGTCATCGTTTTTCATCAGAAAATTGATTTTTTGGACTCTACCAAAAATGATTCAAAATGTCATTTGGATCGGGCCTCATGTTAAATAACCACTTTTTAAACCCTCACAGTGACCAAAATTGCCATTTTTACAGAGTTTTGCTTACTCAAAATCTTCAATTTTGACCAATTTCAGGCACAGAAATGACTTTAAACACACTTATTTTAGTTGAAAAAGTATTAACTCACATCCAACCGTCATTTAAAGTCAAAAGATTAAATGTTAAAATTTCATCAATATTGACCAATGTTTTTCAACGTTTGACTGGTCCGGGGTCATCATTTTTTCATCAGAAAATGGATTTTTTGGACTCTATCAAAAATGATTCAAAATGTCATTTGGATCCGGCCTCATGTTGAATAACCACTTTTTAAACCCTCACAGTGACCAAAACTGCCATTTTTACAGAGTTTTGCTTACTCAAAATCTTCAATTTTGACCAATTTCAGGCACAGAAATGACTTTAAACACACTTATTTTAGTTGAAAAAGTAATAACTCACATCCAACCGTCATTTAAAGTGAAAAGATTAAATATTAAAATTTCATCAATATTGACCATTTTTTCAACGTTCGACTGGTCCGGGGTCATCGTTTTTCATCAGAAAATTGATTTTTTGGACTCTACCAAAAATGATTCAAAATGTCATTTGGATCGGGCCTCATGTTGAATAACCACTTTTTAAACCCTCACAGTGACCAAAATTGCCATTTTTACAGAGTTTTGCTTACTCAAAATCTTCAATTTTGACCAATTTCAGGCACAGAAATGACTTTAAACACACTTATTTTAGTTGAAAAAGTAATAACTCACATCCAACCGTCATTTAAAGTCAAAAGATTAAATGTTAAAATTTCATCAATATTGACCATTTTTTCAACGTTCGACTGGTCCGGGGTCATCGTTTTTCATCAGAAAATGGATTTTTTGGACTCTACCAAAAATGATTCAAAATGTCATTTGGATCGGGCCTCATGTTGAATAACCACTTTTTAAACCCTCACAGTGACCAAAATTGCCATTTTTACAGAGTTTTGCTTACTCAAAATCTTCAATTTTGACCAATTTCAGGCACAGAAATGACTTTAAACACACTTATTTTAGTTGAAAATGTAATAACTCACATCCAACCGTCATTTAAAGTCAAAAGATTAAATGTTAAAATTTCATCAATATTGACCATTTTTTCAACGTTCGACTGGTCCGGGGTCATCGTTTTTCATCAGAAAATTGATTTTTTGGACTCTACCAAAAATGATTCAAAATGTCATTTGGATCGGGCCTCATGTTGAATAACCACTTTTTAAACCCTCACAGTGACCAAAATTGCCATTTTTACAGAGTTTTGCTTACTCAAAATCTTCAATTTTGACCAATTTCAGGCACAGAAATGACTTTAAACACACTTATTGTAGTTGAAAAAGTAATAACTCACATCCAACCGTCATTTAAAGTCAAAAGATTAAATGTTAAAATTTCATCAATATTGACCATTTTTTCAACGTTCGACTGGTCCGGGGTCATCGTTTTTCATCAGAAAATGGATTTTTTGGACTCTACCAAAAATGATTCAAAATGTCATTTGGATCGGGCCTCATGTTGAATAACCACTTTTTAAACCCTCACAGTGACCAAAATTGCCATTTTTACAGAGTTTTGCTTACTCAAAATCTTCAATTTTGACCAATTTCAGGCACAGAAATGACTTTAAACACACTTATTTTAGTTGAAAATGTAATAACTCACATCCAACCGTCATTTAAAGTCAAAAGATTAAATGTTAAAATTTCATCAATATTGACCATTTTTTCAACGTTCGACTGGTCCGGGGTCATCGTTTTTCATCAGAAAATGGATTTTTTGGACTCTACCAAAAATGATTCAAAATGTCATTTGGATCGGGCCTCATGTTGAATAACCACTTTTTAAACCCTCACAGTGACCAAAATTGCCATTTTTACAGAGTTTTGCTTACTCAAAATATTCAATTTTGACCAATTTCAGGCACAGAAATGACTTTAAACACACTTATTGTAGTTGAAAAAGTAATAACTCACATCCAACCGTCATTTAAAGTCAAAAGATTAAATGTTAAAATTTCATCAATATTGACCATTTTTTCAACGTTCGACTGGTCCGGGGTCATCGTTTTTCATCAGAAAATAGATTTTTTGGACGCTACCAAAAATGATTCAAAATGTCATTTGGATCGGGCCTCATGTTGAATAACCACTTTTTAAACCCTCACAGTGACCAAAATTGCCATTTTTACAGAGTTTTGCTTACTCAAAATCTTCAATTTTGACCGATTTCAGGCACAGAAATGACTTTAAACACACTTATTTTAGTTGAAAAAGTAATAACTGACATCCAACCGTCATTTAAAGTCAAAAGATTAAATGTTAAAATGTCATCAATATTGACCATTTTTTCAACGTTCGACTGGTCCGGGGTTATCGTTTTTCATCAGAAAATTGATTTTTTGGACTCTACCAAAAATGATTCAAAATGTCATTTGGATCAGGCCTCATGTTGAATAACCACTTTTTAAACCCTCACAGTGACCAAAACTGCCATTTTTACAGAGTTTTGCTTACTCAAAATCTTCAATTTTGACCAATTTCAGGCACAGAAATGACTTTAAACACACTTATTTTAGTTGAAAAAGTAATAACTCACATCCAACCGTCATTTAAAGTCAAAAGATTAAATGTTAAAATTTCATCAATATTGACCATTTTTTCAACGTTCGACTGGTCCGGGGTCATCGTTTTTCATCAGAAAATTGATTTTTTGGACTCTACCAAAAATGATTCAAAATGTCATTTGGATCGGGCCTCATGTTGAATAACCACTTTTTAAACCCTCACAGTGACCAAAATTGCCATTTTTACAGAGTTTTGCTTACTCAAAATCTTCAATTTTGACCAATTTCAGGCACAGAAATGACTTTAAACACACTTATTTTAGTTGAAAAAGTAATAACTCACATCCAACCGTCATTTAAAGTCAAAAGATTAAATGTTAAAATTTCATCAATATTGACCATTTTTTCAACGTTCGACTGGTCCGGGGTCATCGTTTTTCATCAGAAAATTGATTTTTTGGACTCTACCAAAAATGATTCATAATGTCATTTGGATCGGGCCTCATGTTGAAGAACCACTTTTTAAACCCTCACAGTGACCAAAACTGCCATTTTTACAGAGTTTTGCTTACTCAAAATCTTCAATTTTGACCAATTTCAGGCACAGAAATGACTTTAAACACACTTATTTTAGTTGAAAAAGTAATAACTCACATCCAACCGTCATTTAAAGTCAAAAGATTAAATGTTAAAATTTCATCAATATTGACCAATTTTTTTCAACGTTCGACTGGTCCGGGGTCATCGTTTTTTCATCAGAAAATGGATTTTTTGGACTCTACCAAAAATGATTCAAAATGTCATTTGGATCAGGCCTCATGTTGAATAACCACTTTTTAAACCCTCACAGTGACCAAAACTGCCATTTTTACAGAGTTTTGCTTACTCAAAATCTTCAATTTTGACCAATTTCAGGCACAGAAATGACTTTAAACACACTTATTTTAGTTGAAAAAGTAATAACTCACATCCAACCGTCATTTAAAGTCAAAAGATTAAATATTAAAATTTCATCAATATTGACCATTTTTTCAACGTTCGACTGGTCCGGGGTCATCGTTTTTCATCAGAAAATTGATTTTTTGGACTCTACCAAAAATGATTCAAAATGTCATTTGGATCGGGCCTCATGTTGAATAACCACTTTTTAAACCCTCACAGTGACCAAAATTGCCATTTTTACAGAGTTTTGCTTACTCAAAATCTTCAATTTTGACCAATTTCAGGCACAGAAATGACTTTAAACACACTTATTTTAGTTGAAAAAGTAATAACTCACATCCAACCGTCATTTAAAGTCAAAAGATTAAATGTTAAAATTTCATCAATATTGACCATTTTTTCAACGTTCGACTGGTCCGGGGTCATCGTTTTTCATCAGAAAATTGATTTTTTGGACTCTACCAAAAATGATTCAAAATGTCATTTGGATCGGGCCTCATGTTGAATAACCACTTTTTAAACCCTCACAGTGACCAAAATTGCCATTTTTACAGAGTTTTGCTTACTCAAAATCTTCAATTTTGACCAATTTCAGGCACAGAAATGACTTTAAACACACTTATTTTAGTTGAAAAAGTAATAACTCACATCCAACCGTCATTTAAAGTCAAAAGATTAAATGTTAAAATTTCATCAATATTGACCATTTTTTCAACGTTCGACTGGTCCGGGGTCATCGTTTTTCATCAGAAAATTGATTTTTTGGACTCTACCAAAAATGATTCATAATGTCATTTGGATCGGGCCTCATGTTGAAGAACCACTTTTTAAACCCTCACAGTGACCAAAACTGCCATTTTTACAGAGTTTTGCTTACTCAAAATCTTCAATTTTGACCAATTTCAGGCACAGAAATGACTTTAAACACACTTATTTTAGTTGAAAAAGTAATAACTCACATCCAACCGTCATTTAAAGTCAAAAGATTAAATGTTAAAATTTCATCAATATTGACCAATTTTTTTCAACGTTCGACTGGTCCGGGTCATCGTTTTTTCATCAGAAAATGGATTTTTTGGACTCTACCAAAAATGATTCAAAATGTCATTTGGATCAGGCCTCATGTTGAATAACCACTTTTTAAACCCTCACAGTGACCAAAACTGCCATTTTTACAGAGTTTTGCTTACTCAAAATCTTCAATTTTGACCAATTTCAGGCACAGAAATGACTTTAAACACACTTATTTTAGTTGAAAAAGTAATAACTCACATCCAACCGTCATTTAAAGTCAAAAGATTAAATATTAAAATTTCATCAATATTGACCATTTTTTCAACGTTCGACTGGTCCGGGGTCATCGTTTTTCATCAGAAAATTGATTTTTTGGACTCTACCAAAAATGATTCAAAATGTCATTTGGATCGGGCCTCATGTTGAATAACCACTTTTTAAACCCTCACAGTGACCAAAATTGCCATTTTTACAGAGTTTTGCTTACTCAAAATCTTCAATTTTGACCAATTTCAGGCACAGAAATGACTTTAAACACACTTATTTTAGTTGAAAAAGTAATAACTCACATCCAACCGTCATTTAAAGTCAAAAGATTAAATGTTAAAATTTCATCAATATTGACCATTTTTTCAACGTTCGACTGGTCCGGGGTAATCGTTTTTCATCAGAAAATGGATTTTTTGGACTCTACCAAAAATGATTCAAAATGTCATTTGGATCGGGCCTCATGTTGAATAACCACTTTTTAAACCCTCACGGTGACCAAAATTGCCATTTTTACAGAGTTTTGCTTACTCAAAATCTTCAATTTTGACCAATTTCAGGCACAGAAATGACTTTAAACACACTTATTTTAGTTGAAAAAGTAATAACTCACATCCAACCGTCATTTAAAGTCAAAAGATTAAATGTTAAAATTTCATCAATATTGACCATTTTTTCAACGTTCGACTGGTCCGGGGTCATCGTTTTTCATCAGAAAATGGATTTTTTGGACTCTACCAAAAATGATTCAAATTGTCATTTGGATCGGGCCTCATGTTGAATAACCACTTTTTAAACCCTCACAGTGACCAAAATTGCCATTTTTACAGAGTTTTGCTTACTCAAAATCTTCAATTTTGACCAATTTCATGCACAGAAATGACTTTAAACACACTTATTGTAGTTGAAAAAGCAATAACTCACATCCAACCGTCATTTAAAGTCAAAAGATTAAATGTTAAAATTTCATCAATATTGACCATTTTTTCAACGTTCAACTGGTCCGGGGTCATCGTTTTTCATCAGAAAATTGATTTTTTGGACTCTACCAAAAATGATTCAAAATGTCATTTGGATCGGGCCTCATGTTGAAGAACCACTTTTTAAACCGTCACAGTGACCAAAATTGCCATTTTTACAGAGTTTTGCTTACTCAAAATCTTCAATTTTGACCAATTTCAGGCACAGAAATGACTTTAAACACACTTATTTTAGTTGAAAAAGTAATAACTCACATCCAACCGTCATTTAAAGTCAAAAGATTAAATGTTAAAATTTCATCAATATTGACAATTTTTTCAACGTTCGACTGGTCCGGGGTCATCGTTTTTCATCAGAAAATTGATTTTTTGGACTCTACCAAAAATGATTCAAAATGTCATTTGGATCGGGCCTCATGTTGAATAACCACTTTTTAAACCCTCAAAGTGACCAAAATTGCCATTTTTACAGAGTTTTGCTTACTCAAAATCTTCAATTTTGACCAATTTCAGGCACAGAAATGACTTTAAACACACTTATTTTAGTTGAAAAAGTAATAACTCACATCTAACCGTCATTTAAAGTGAAAAGATTAAATATTAAAATTTCATCAATATTGACCATTTTTTCAACGTTCGACTGGTCCGGGGTCATCGTTTTTCATCAGAAAATTGATTTTTTGGACTCTACCAAAAATGATTCAAAATGTCATTTGGATCGGGCCTCATGTTGAATAACCACTTTTTAAACCCTCACAGTGACCAAAATTGCCATTTTTACAGAGTTTTGCTTACTCAAAATCTTCAATTTTGACCAATTTCAGGCACAGAAATGACTTTAAACACACTTATTTTAGTTGAAAAAGTAATAACTCACATCCAACCGTCATTTAAAGTCAAAAGATTAAATGTTAAAATTTCATCAATATTGACCATTTTTTCAACGTTCGACTGGTCCGGGGTAATCGTTTTTCATCAGAAAATGGATTTTTTGGACTCTACCAAAAATGATTCAAAATGTCATTTGGATCGGGCCTCATGTTGAATAACCACTTTTTAAACCCTCACGGTGACCAAAATTGCCATTTTTACAGAGTTTTGCTTACTCAAAATCTTCAATTTTGACCAATTTCAGGCACAGAAATGACTTTAAACACACTTATTTTAGTTGAAAAAGTAATAACTCACATCCAACCGTCATTTAAAGTCAAAAGATTAAATGTTAAAATTTCATCAATATTGACCATTTTTTCAACGTTCGACTGGTCCGGGGTCATCGTTTTTCATCAGAAAATTGATTTTTTGGACTCTACCAAAAATGATTCAAAATGTCATTTGGATCGGGCCTCATGTTGAATAACCACTTTTTAAACCCTCACAGTGACCAAAATTGCCATTTTTACAGAGTTTTGCTTACTCAAAATCTTCAATTTTGACCAATTTCAGGCACAGAAATGACTTTAAACACACTTATTTTAGTTGAAAAAGTAATAACTGACATCCAACCGTCATTTAAAGTCAAAAGATTAAATGTTAAAATTTCATCAATATTGACCATTTTTTCAACGTTCGACTGGTCCGGGGTCATCGTTTTTCATCAGAAAATTGATTTTTTGGACTCTACCAAAAATGATTCAAAATGTCATTTGGATCGGGCCTCATGTTGAATAACCACTTTTTAAACCCTCACAGTGACCAAAATTGCCATTTTTACAGAGTTTTGCTTACTCAAAATCTTCAATTTTGACCAATTTCAGGCACAGAAATGACTTTAAACACACTTATTTTAGTTGAAAAAGTAATAACTCACATCCAACCGTCATTTAAAGTCAAAAGATTAAATGTTAAAATTTCATCAATATTGACCATTTTTTCAATGTTCGACTGGTCCGGGGTCATCGTTTTTCATCAGAAAATTGATTTTTTGGACTCTACCAAAAATGATTCAAAATGTCATTTGGATCGGGCCTCATGTTGAATAACCACTTTTTAAACCCTCACAGTGACCAAAATTGCCATTTTTACAGAGTTTTGCTTACTCAAAATCTTCAATTTTGACCAATTTCAGGTACAGAAATGACTTTAAACACACTTATGTTAGTTGAAAAAGTAATAACTCACATCCAACCGTCATTTAAAGTCAAAAGATTAAATGTTAAAATTTCATCAATATTGACCATTTTTTCAACGTTCGACTGGTCCGGGGTCATCGTTTTTCATCAGAAAATTGATTTTTTGGACTCTACCAAAAATGATTCAAAATGTCATTTGGATCGGGCCTCATGTTGAAGAACCACTTTTAAAACCCTCACAGTGACCAAAACTGCCATTTTTACAGAGTTTTGCTTACTCAAAATCTTCAATTTTGACCAATTTCAGGCACAGAAATGACTTTAAACACACTTATTTTAGTTGAAAAAGTAATAACTCACATCCAACCGTCATTTAAAGTCAAAAGATTAAATGTTAAAATTTCATCAATATTGACCATTTTTTCAACGTTCGACTGATCCGGGGTCATCGTTTTTCATCAGAAAATTGATTTTTTGGACTCTACCAAAAATGATTCAAAATGTCATTTGGATCGGGCCTCATGTTGAATAACCACTTTTTAAACCCTCACGGTGACCAAAATTGCCATTTTTACAGAGTTTTGCTTACTCAAAATCTTCAATTTTGACCAATTTCAGGCACAGAAATGACTTTAAACACACTTATTTTAGTTGAAAAAGTAATAACTCACATCCAACCGTCATTTAAAGTCAAAAGATTAAATGTTAAAATTTCATCAATATTGACCATTTTTTCAACGTTCGACTGGTCCGGGGTCATCGTTTTTCATCAGAAAATTGATTTTTTGGACTCTACCAAAAATGATTCAAAATGTCATTTGGATCGGGCCTCATGTTGAATAACCACTTTTTAAACCCTCACAGTGACCAAAATTGCCATTTTTACAGAGTTTTGCTTACTCAAAATCTTCAATTTTGACCAATTTCAGGCACAGAAATGACTTTAAACACACTTATTTTAGTTGAAAAAGTAATAACTGACATCCAACCGTCATTTAAAGTCAAAAGATTAAATGTTAAAATTTCATCAATATTGACCATTTTTTCAACGTTCGACTGGTCCGGGGTCATCGTTTTTCATCAGAAAATTGATTTTTTGGACTCTACCAAAAATGATTCAAAATGTCATTTGGATCGGGCCTCATGTTGAATAACCACTTTTTAAACCCTCACAGTGACCAAAATTGCCATTTTTACAGAGTTTTGCTTACTCAAAATCTTCAATTTTGACCAATTTCAGGCACAGAAATGACTTTAAACACACTTATTTTAGTTGAAAAAGTAATAACTCACATCCAACCGTCATTTAAAGTCAAAAGATTAAATGTTAAAATTTCATCAATATTGACCATTTTTTCAATGTTCGACTGGTCCGGGGTCATCGTTTTTCATCAGAAAATTGATTTTTTGGACTCTACCAAAAATGATTCAAAATGTCATTTGGATCGGGCCTCATGTTGAATAACCACTTTTTAAACCCTCACAGTGACCAAAATTGCCATTTTTACAGAGTTTTGCTTACTCAAAATCTTCAATTTTGACCAATTTCAGGTACAGAAATGACTTTAAACACACTTATGTTAGTTGAAAAAGTAATAACTCACATCCAACCGTCATTTAAAGTCAAAAGATTAAATGTTAAAATTTCATCAATATTGACCATTTTTTCAACGTTCGACTGATCCGGGGTCATCGTTTTTCATCAGAAAATTGATTTTTTGGACTCTACCAAAAATGATTCAAAATGTCATTTGGATCGGGCCTCATGTTAAATAACCACTTTTTAAACCCTCACAGTGACCAAAATTGCCATTTTTACAGAGTTTTGCTTACTCAAAATCTTCAATTTTGACCAATTTCAGGCACAGAAATGACTTTAAACACACTTATTTTAGTTGAAAAAGTAATAACTCACATCCAACCGTCATTTAAAGTCAAAAGATTAAATGTTAAAATTTCATCAATATTGACCAATGTTTTTCAACGTTTGACTGGTCCGGGGTCATCATTTTTTCATCAGAAAATGGATTTTTTGGACTCTACCAAAAATGATTCAAAATGTCATTTGGATCCGGCCTCATGTTGAATAACCACTTTTTAAACCCTCACAGTGACCAAAACTGCCATTTTTACAGAGTTTTGCTTACTCAAAATCTTCAATTTTGACCAATTTCAGGCACAGAAATGACTTTAAACACACTTATTTTAGTTGAAAAAGTAATAACTCACATCCAACCGTCATTTAAAGTGAAAAGATTAAATATTAAAATTTCATCAATATTGACCATTTTTTCAACGTTCGACTGGTCCGGGGTCATCGTTTTTCATCAGAAAATTGATTTTTTGGACTCTACCAAAAATGATTCAAAATGTCATTTGGATCGGGCCTCATGTTGAATAACCACTTTTTAAACCCTCACAGTGACCAAAATTGCCATTTTTACAGAGTTTTGCTTACTCAAAATCTTCAATTTTGACCAATTTCAGGCACAGAAATGACTTTAAACACACTTATTTTAGTTGAAAAAGTAATAACTCACATCCAACCGTCATTTAAAGTCAAAAGATTAAATGTTAAAATTTCATCAATATTGACCATTTTTTCAACGTTCGACTGGTCCGGGGTCATCGTTTTTCATCAGAAAATGGATTTTTTGGACTCTACCAAAAATGATTCAAAATGTCATTTGGATCGGGCCTCATGTTGAATAACCACTTTTTAAACCCTCACAGTGACCAAAATTGCCATTTTTACAGAGTTTTGCTTACTCAAAATCTTCAATTTTGACCAATTTCAGGCACAGAAATGACTTTAAACACACTTATTTTAGTTGAAAATGTAATAACTCACATCCAACCGTCATTTAAAGTCAAAAGATTAAATGTTAAAATTTCATCAATATTGACCATTTTTTCAACGTTCGACTGGTCCGGGGTCATCGTTTTTCATCAGAAAATGGATTTTTTGGACTCTACCAAAAATGATTCAAAATGTCATTTGGATCGGGCCTCATGTTGAATAACCACTTTTTAAACCCTCACAGTGACCAAAATTGCCATTTTTACAGAGTTTTGCTTACTCAAAATCTTCAATTTTGACCAATTTCAGGCACAGAAATGACTTTAAACACACTTATTTTAGTTGAAAATGTAATAACTCACATCCAACCGTCATTTAAAGTCAAAAGATTAAATGTTAAAATTTCATCAATATTGACCATTTTTTCAACGTTCGACTGGTCCGGGGTCATCGTTTTTCATCAGAAAATGGATTTTTTGGACTCTACCAAAAATGATTCAAAATGTCATTTGGATCGGGCCTCATGTTGAATAACCACTTTTTAAACCCTCACAGTGACCAAAATTGCCATTTTTACAGAGTTTTGCTTACTCAAAATCTTCAATTTTGACCAATTTCAGGCACAGAAATGACTTTAAACACACTTATTGTAGTTGAAAAAGTAATAACTCACATCCAACCGTCATTTAAAGTCAAAAGATTAAATGTTAAAATTTCATCAATATTGACCATTTTTTCAACGTTCGACTGGTCCGGGGTCATCGTTTTTCATCAGAAAATGGATTTTTTGGACTCTACCAAAAATGATTCAAAATGTCATTTGGATCGGGCCTCATGTTGAATAACCACTTTTTAAACCCTCACAGTGACCAAAATTGCCATTTTTACAGAGTTTTGCTTACTCAAAATCTTCAATTTTGACCAATTTCAGGCACAGAAATGACTTTAAACACACTTATTTTAGTTGAAAAAGTAATAACTCACATCCAACCGTCATTTAAAGTCAAAAGATTAAATGTTAAAATTTCATCAATATTGACCATTTTTTCAATGTTCGACTGGTCCGGGGTCATCGTTTTTCATCAGAAAATTGATTTTTTGGACTCTACCAAAAATGATTCAAAATGTCATTTGGATCGGGCCTCATGTTGAATAACCACTTTTTAAACCCTCACAGTGACCAAAATTGCCATTTTTACAGAGTTTTGCTTACTCAAAATCTTCAATTTTGACCAATTTCAGGTACAGAAATGACTTTAAACACACTTATGTTAGTTGAAAACGTAATAACTCACATCCAACCGTCATTTAAAGTCAAAAGATTAAATGTTAAAATTTCATCAATATTGACCATTTTTTCAACGTTCGACTGATCCGGGGTCATCGTTTTTCATCAGAAAATTGATTTTTTGGACTCTACCAAAAATGATTCAAAATGTCATTTGGATCGGGCCTCATGTTAAATAACCACTTTTTAAACCCTCACAGTGACCAAAATTGCCATTTTTACAGAGTTTTGCTTACTCAAAATCTTCAATTTTGACCAATTTCAGGCACAGAAATGACTTTAAACACACTTATTTTAGTTGAAAAAGTAATAACTCACATCCAACCGTCATTTAAAGTCAAAAGATTAAATGTTAAAATTTCATCAATATTGACCAATGTTTTTCAACGTTTGACTGGTCCGGGGTCATCATTTTTTCATCAGAAAATGGATTTTTTGGACTCTACCAAAAATGATTCAAAATGTCATTTGGATCCGGCCTCATGTTGAATAACCACTTTTTAAACCCTCACAGTGACCAAAACTGCCATTTTTACAGAGTTTTGCTTACTCAAAATCTTCAATTTTGACCAATTTCAGGCACAGAAATGACTTTAAACACACTTATTTTAGTTGAAAAAGTAATAACTCACATCCAACCGTCATTTAAAGTGAAAAGATTAAATATTAAAATTTCATCAATATTGACCATTTTTTCAACGTTCGACTGGTCCGGGGTCATCGTTTTTCATCAGAAAATTGATTTTTTGGACTCTACCAAAAATGATTCAAAATGTCATTTGGATCGGGCCTCATGTTGAATAACCACTTTTTAAACCCTCACAGTGACCAAAATTGCCATTTTTACAGAGTTTTGCTTACTCAAAATCTTCAATTTTGACCAATTTCAGGCACAGAAATGACTTTAAACACACTTATTTTAGTTGAAAAAGTAATAACTCACATCCAACCGTCATTTAAAGTCAAAAGATTAAATGTTAAAATTTCATCAATATTGACCATTTTTTCAACGTTCGACTGGTCCGGGGTCATCGTTTTTCATCAGAAAATGGATTTTTTGGACTCTACCAAAAATGATTCAAAATGTCATTTGGATCGGGCCTCATGTTGAATAACCACTTTTTAAACCCTCACAGTGACCAAAATTGCCATTTTTACAGAGTTTTGCTTACTCAAAATCTTCAATTTTGACCAATTTCAGGCACAGAAATGACTTTAAACACACTTATTTTAGTTGAAAATGTAATAACTCACATCCAACCGTCATTTAAAGTCAAAAGATTAAATGTTAAAATTTCATCAATATTGACCATTTTTTCAACGTTCGACTGGTCCGGGGTCATCGTTTTTCATCAGAAAATGGATTTTTTGGACTCTACCAAAAATGATTCAAAATGTCATTTGGATCGGGCCTCATGTTGAATAACCACTTTTTAAACCCTCACAGTGACCAAAATTGCCATTTTTACAGAGTTTTGCTTACTCAAAATCTTCAATTTTGACCAATTTCAGGCACAGAAATGACTTTAAACACACTTATTTTAGTTGAAAATGTAATAACTCACATCCAACCGTCATTTAAAGTCAAAAGATTAAATGTTAAAATTTCATCAATATTGACCATTTTTTCAACGTTCGACTGGTCCGGGGTCATCGTTTTTCATCAGAAAATGGATTTTTTGGACTCTACCAAAAATGATTCAAAATGTCATTTGGATCGGGCCTCATGTTGAATAACCACTTTTTAAACCCTCACAGTGACCAAAATTGCCATTTTTACAGAGTTTTGCTTACTCAAAATCTTCAATTTTGACCAATTTCAGGCACAGAAATGACTTTAAACACACTTATTGTAGTTGAAAAAGTAATAACTCACATCCAACCGTCATTTAAAGTCAAAAGATTAAATGTTAAAATTTCATCAATATTGACCATTTTTTCAACGTTCGACTGGTCCGGGGTCATCGTTTTTCATCAGAAAATGGATTTTTTGGACTCTACCAAAAATGATTCAAAATGTCATTTGGATCGGGCCTCATGTTGAATAACCACTTTTTAAACCCTCACAGTGACCAAAATTGCCATTTTTACAGAGTTTTGCTTACTCAAAATCTTCAATTTTGACCAATTTCAGGCACAGAAATGACTTTAAACACACTTATTTTAGTTGAAAAAGTAATAACTCACATCCAACCGTCATTTAAAGTCAAAAGATTAAATGTTAAAATTTCATCAATATTGACCATTTTTTCAATGTTCGACTGGTCCGGGGTCATCGTTTTTCATCAGAAAATTGATTTTTTGGACTCTACCAAAAATGATTCAAAATGTCATTTGGATCGGGCCTCATGTTGAATAACCACTTTTTAAACCCTCACAGTGACCAAAATTGCCATTTTTACAGAGTTTTGCTTACTCAAAATCTTCAATTTTGACCAATTTCAGGTACAGAAATGACTTTAAACACACTTATGTTAGTTGAAAAAGTAATAACTCACATCCAACCGTCATTTAAAGTCAAAAGATTAAATGTTAAAATTTCATCAATATTGACCAATGTTTTTCAACGTTTGACTGGTCCGGGGTCATCATTTTTTCATCAGAAAATGGATTTTTTGGACTCTACCAAAAATGATTCAAAATGTCATTTGGATCGGGCCTCATGTTGAATAACCACTTTTTAAACCCTCACAGTGACCAAAATTGCCATTTTTACAGAGTTTTGCTTACTCAAAATCTTCAATTTTGACCAATTTCAGGCACAGAAATGACTTTAAACACACTTATTTTAGTTGAAAAAGTAATAACTCACATCCAACCGTCATTTAAAGTGAAAAGATTAAATATTAAAATTTCATCAATATTGACCATTTTTTCAACGTTCGACTGGTCCGGGGTCATCGTTTTTCATCAGAAAATTGATTTTTTGGACTCTACCAAAAATGATTCAAAATGTCATTTGGATCGGGCCTCATGTTGAATAACCACTTTTTAAACCCTCACAGTGACCAAAATTGCCATTTTTACAGAGTTTTGCTTACTCAAAATCTTCAATTTTGACCAATTTCAGGCACAGAAATGACTTTAAACACACTTATTTTAGTTGAAAAAGTAATAACTCACATCCAACCGTCATTTAAAGTCAAAAGATTAAATGTTAAAATTTCATCAATATTGACCATTTTTTCAACGTTCGACTGGTCCGGGGTCATCGTTTTTCATCAGAAAATGGATTTTTTGGACTCTACCAAAAATGATTCAAAATGTCATTTGGATCGGGCCTCATGTTGAATAACCACTTTTTAAACCCTCACAGTGACCAAAATTGCCATTTTTACAGAGTTTTGCTTACTCAAAATCTTCAATTTTGACCAATTTCAGGCACAGAAATGACTTTAAACACACTTATTTTAGTTGAAAATGTAATAACTCACATCCAACCGTCATTTAAAGTCAAAAGATTAAATGTTAAAATTTCATCAATATTGACCATTTTTTCAACGTTCGACTGGTCCGGGGTCATCGTTTTTCATCAGAAAATGGATTTTTTGGACTCTACCAAAAATGATTCAAAATGTCATTTGGATCGGGCCTCATGTTGAATAACCACTTTTTAAACCCTCACAGTGACCAAAATTGCCATTTTTACAGAGTTTTGCTTACTCAAAATCTTCAATTTTGACCAATTTCAGGCACAGAAATGACTTTAAACACACTTATTGTAGTTGAAAAAGTAATAACTCACATCCAACCGTCATTTAAAGTCAAAAGATTAAATGTTAAAATTTCATCAATATTGACCATTTTTTCAACGTTCGACTGGTCCGGGGTCATCGTTTTTCATCAGAAAATTGATTTTTTGGACTCTACCAAAAATGATTCAAAATGTCATTTGGATTGGGCCTCATGTTGAATAACCACTTTTTAAACCCTCACAGTGACCAAAATTGCCATTTTTACAGAGTTTTGCTTACTCAAAATCTTCAATTTTGACCAATTTCAGGCACAGAAATGACTTTAAACACACTTATTTTAGTTGAAAATGTAATAACTCACATCCAACCGTCATTTAAAGTCAAAAGATTAAATGTTAAAATTTCATCAATATTGACCATTTTTTCAACGTTCGACTGGTCCGGGGTCATCGTTTTTCATCAGAAAATGGATTTTTTGGACTCTACCAAAAATGATTCAAAATGTCATTTGGATCGGGCCTCATGTTGAATAACCACTTTTTAAACCCTCACAGTGACCAAAATTGCCATTTTTACAGAGTTTTGCTTACTCAAAATCTTCAATTTTGACCAATTTCAGGCACAGAAATGACTTTAAACACACTTATTGTAGTTGAAAAAGTAATAACTCACATCCAACCGTCATTTAAAGTCAAAAGATTAAATGTTAAAATTTCATCAATATTGACCATTTTTTCAACGTTCGACTGGTCCGGGGTCATCGTTTTTCATCAGAAAATGGATTTTTTGGACGCTACCAAAAATGATTCAAAATGTCATTTGGATCGGGCCTCATGTTGAATAACCACTTTTTAAACCCTCACAGTGACCAAAATTGCCATTTTTACAGAGTTTTGCTTACTCAAAATCTTCAATTTTGACCGATTTCAGGCACAGAAATGACTTTAAACACACTTATTTTAGTTGAAAAAGTAATAACTGACATCCAACCGTCATTTAAAGTCAAAAGATTAAATGTTAAAATTTCATCAATATTGACCATTTTTTCAACGTTCGACTGGTCCGGGGTTATCGTTTTTCATCAGAAAATTGATTTTTTGGACTCTACCAAAAATGATTCAAAATGTCATTTGGATCAGGCCTCATGTTGAATAACCACTTTTTAAACCCTCACAGTGACCAAAACTGCCATTTTTACAGAGTTTTGCTTACTCAAAATCTTCAATTTTGACCAATTTCAGGCACAGAAATGACTTTAAACACACTTATTTTAGTTGAAAAAGTAATAACTCACATCCAACCGTCATTTAAAGTCAAAAGATTAAATGTTAAAATTTCATCAATATTGACCATTTTTTCAACGTTCGACTGGTCCGGGGTCATCGTTTTTCATCAGAAAATTGATTTTTTGGACTCTACCAAAAATGATTCAAAATGTCATTTGGATCGGGCCTCATGTTGAATAACCACTTTTTAAACCCTCACAGTGACCAAAATTGCCATTTTTACAGAGTTTTGCTTACTCAAAATCTTCAATTTTGACCAATTTCAGGCACAGAAATGACTTTAAACACACTTATTTTAGTTGAAAAAGTAATAACTCACATCCAACCGTCATTTAAAGTCAAAAGATTAAATGTTAAAATTTCATCAATATTGACCATTTTTTCAACGTTCGACTGGTCCGGGGTCATCGTTTTTCATCAGAAAATTGATTTTTTGGACTCTACCAAAAATGATTCATAATGTCATTTGGATCGGGCCTCATGTTGAAGAACCACTTTTTAAACCCTCACAGTGACCAAAACTGCCATTTTTACAGAGTTTTGCTTACTCAAAATCTTCAATTTTGACCAATTTCAGGCACAGAAATTACTTTAAACACACTTATTTTAGTTGAAAAAGTAATAACTCACATCCAACCGTCATTTAAAGTCAAAAGATTAAATGTTAAAATTTCATCAATATTGACCAATTTTTTTCAACGTTCGACTGGTCCGGGGTCATCGTTTTTTCATCAGAAAATGGATTTTTTGGACTCTACCAAAATTGATTCAAAATGTCATTTGGATCAGGCCTCATGTTGAATAACCACTTTTTAAACCCTCACAGTGACCAAAACTGCCATTTTTACAGAGTTTTGCTTACTCAAAATCTTCAATTTTGACCAATTTCAGGCACAGAAATGACTTTAAACACACTTATTTTAGTTGAAAAAGTAATAACTCACATCCAACCGTCATTTAAAGTCAAAAGATTAAATATTAAAATTTCATCAATATTGACCATTTTTTCAACGTTCGACTGGTCCGGGGTCATCGTTTTTCATCAGAAAATTGATTTTTTGGACTCTACCAAAAATGATTCAAAATGTCATTTGGATCGGGCCTCATGTTGAATAACCACTTTTTAAACCCTCACAGTGACCAAAATTGCCATTTTTACAGAGTTTTGCTTACTCAAAATCTTCAATTTTGACCAATTTCAGGCACAGAAATGACTTTAAACACACTTATTTTAGTTGAAAAAGTAATAACTCACATCCAACCGTCATTTAAAGTCAAAAGATTAAATGTTAAAATTTCATCAATATTGACCATTTTTTCAACGTTCGACTGGTCCGGGGTAATCGTTTTTCATCAGAAAATGGATTTTTTGGACTCTACCAAAAATGATTCAAAATGTCATTTGGATCGGGCCTCATGTTGAATAACCACTTTTTAAACCCTCACGGTGACCAAAATTGCCATTTTTACAGAGTTTTGCTTACTCAAAATCTTCAATTTTGACCAATTTCAGGCACAGAAATGACTTTAAACACACTTATTTTAGTTGAAAAAGTAATAACTCACATCCAACCGTCATTTAAAGTCAAAAGATTAAATGTTAAAATTTCATCAATATTGACCATTTTTTCAACGTTCGACTGGTCCGGGGTCATCGTTTTTCATCAGAAAATGGATTTTTTGGACTCTACCAAAAATGATTCAAATTGTCATTTGGATCGGGCCTCATGTTGAATAACCACTTTTTAAACCCTCACAGTGACCAAAATTGCCATTTTTACAGAGTTTTGCTTACTCAAAATCTTCAATTTTGACCAATTTCATGCACAGAAATGACTTTAAACACACTTATTGTAGTTGAAAAAGCAATAACTCACATCCAACCGTCATTTAAAGTCAAAAGATTAAATGTTAAAATTTCATCAATATTGACCATTTTTTCAACGTTCAACTGGTCCGGGGTCATCGTTTTTCATCAGAAAATTGATTTTTTGGACTCTACCAAAAATGATTCAAAATGTCATTTGGATCGGGCCTCATGTTGAAGAACCACTTTTTAAACCGTCACAGTGACCAAAATTGCCATTTTTACAGAGTTTTGCTTACTCAAAATCTTCAATTTTGACCAATTTCAGGCACAGAAATGACTTTAAACACACTTATTTTAGTTGAAAAAGTAATAACTCACATCCAACCGTCATTTAAAGTCAAAAGATTAAATGTTAAAATTTCATCAATATTGACAATTTTTTCAACGTTCGACTGGTCCGGGGTCATCGTTTTTCATCAGAAAATTGATTTTTTGGACTCTACCAAAAATGATTCAAAATGTCATTTGGATCGGGCCTCATGTTGAATAACTACTTTTTAAACCCTCAAAGTGACCAAAATTGCCATTTTTACAGAGTTTTGCTTACTCAAAATCTTCAATTTTGACCAATTTCAGGCACAGAAATGACTTTAAACACACTTATTTTAGTTGAAAAAGTAATAACTCACATCTAACCGTCATTTAAAGTGAAAAGATTAAATATTAAAATTTCATCAATATTGACCATTTTTTCAACGTTCGACTGGTCCGGGGTCATCGTTTTTCATCAGAAAATTGATTTTTTGGACTCTACCAAAAATGATTCAAAATGTCATTTGGATCGGGCCTCATGTTGAATAACCACTTTTTAAACCCTCACAGTGACCAAAATTGCCATTTTTACAGAGTTTTGCTTACTCAAAATCTTCAATTTTGACCAATTTCAGGCACAGAAATGACTTTAAACACACTTATTTTAGTTGAAAACGTAATAACTCACATCCAACCGTCATTTAAAGTCAAAAGATTAAATGTTAAAATTTCATCAATATTGACCATTTTTTCAACGTTCGACTGGTCCGGGGTCATCGTTTTTCATCAGAAAATGGATTTTTTGGACTCTACCAAAAATGATTCAAAATGTCATTTGGATCGGGCCTCATGTTGAATAACCACTTTTTAAACCCTCACGGTGACCAAAATTGCCATTTTTACAGAGTTTTGCTTACTCAAAATCTTCAATTTTGACCAATTTCAGGCACAGAAATGACTTTAAACACACTTATTTTAGTTGAAAAAGTAATAACTCACATCCAACCGTCATTTAAAGTCAAAAGATTAAATGTTAAAATGTCATCAATATTGACCATTTTTTCAACGTTCGACTGGTCCGGGGTCATCGTTTTTCATCAGAAAATGGATTTTTTGGACTCTACCAAAAATGATTCAAATTGTCATTTGGATCGGGCCTCATGTTGAATAACCACTTTTTAAACCCTCACAGTGACCAAAATTGCCATTTTTACAGAGTTTTGCTTACTCAAAATCTTCAATTTTGACCAATTTCATGCACAGAAATGACTTTAAACACACTTATTGTAGTTGAAAAAGCAATAACTCACATCCAACCGTCATTTAAAGTCAAAAGATTAAATGTTAAAATTTCATCAATATTGACCATTTTTTCAACGTTCGACTGGTCCGGGGTCATCGTTTTTCATCAGAAAATTGATTTTTTGGACTCTACCAAAAATGATTCAAAATGTCATTTGGATCGGGCCTCATGTTGAATAACCACTTTTTAAACCCTCACAGTGACCAAAATTGCCATTTTTACAGAGTTTTGCTTACTCAAAATCTTCAATTTTGACCAATTTCAGGCACAGAAATGACTTTAAACACACTTATTTTAGTTGAAAAAGTAATAACTGACATCCAACCGTCATTTAAAGTCAAAAGATTAAATGTTAAAATTTCATCAATATTGACCATTTTTTCAACGTTCGACTGGTCCGGGGTCATCGTTTTTCATCAGAAAATTGATTTTTTGGACTCTACCAAAAATGATTCAAAATGTCATTTGGATCGGGCCTCATGTTGAATAACCACTTTTTAAACCCTCACAGTGACCAAAACTGCCATTTTTACAGAGTTTTGCTTACTCAAAATCTTCAATTTTGACCAATTTCAGGCACAGAAATGACTTTAAACACCCTTATTTTAGTTGAAAAAGTAATAACTCACATCCAACCGTCATTTAAAGTCAAAAGATTAAATGTTAAAATTTCATCAATATTGACCATTTTTTCAACGTTCGACTGGTCCGGGGTCATCGTTTTTCATCAGAAAATTGATTTTTTGGACTCTACCAAAAATGATTCAAAATGTCATTTGGATCGGGCCTCATGTTGAATAACCACTTTTTAAACCCTCACAGTGACCAAAATTGCCATTTTTACAGAGTTTTGCTTACTCAAAATCTTCAATTTTGACCAATTTCAGGCACAGAAATGACTTTAAACACACTTATTTTAGTTGAAAAAGTAATAACTCACATCCAACCGTCATTTAAAGTCAAAAGATTAAATGTTAAAATTTCATCAATATTGACCATTTTTTCAACGTTCGACTGGTCCGGGGTCATCGTTTTTCATCAGAAAATTGATTTTTTGGACTCTACCAAAAATGATTCATAATGTCATTTGGATCGGGCCTCATGTTGAAGAACCACTTTTTAAACCCTCACAGTGACCAAAACTGCCATTTTTACAGAGTTTTGCTTACTCAAAATCTTCAATTTTGACCAATTTCAGGCACAGAAATTACTTTAAACACACTTATTTTAGTTGAAAAAGTAATAACTCACATCCAACCATCATTTAAAGTCAAAAGATTAAATGTTAAAATTTCATCAATATTGACCAATTTTTTTCAACGTTCGACTGGTCCGGGGTCATCGTTTTTTCATCAGAAAATGGATTTTTTGGACTCTACCAAAATTGATTCAAAATGTCATTTGGATCAGGCCTCATGTTGAATAACCACTTTTTAAACCCTCACAGTGACCAAAACTGCCATTTTTACAGAGTTTTGCTTACTCAAAATCTTCAATTTTGACCAATTTCAGGCACAGAAATGACTTTAAACACACTTATTTTAGTTGAAAAAGTAATAACTCACATCCAACCGTCATTTAAAGTCAAAAGATTAAATATTAAAATTTCATCAATATTGACCATTTTTTCAACGTTCGACTGGTCCGGGGTCATCGTTTTTCATCAGAAAATTGATTTTTTGGACTCTACCAAAAATGATTCAAAATGTCATTTGGATCGGGCCTCATGTTGAATAACCACTTTTTAAACCCTCACAGTGACCAAAATTGCCATTTTTACAGAGTTTTGCTTACTCAAAATCTTCAATTTTGACCAATTTCAGGCACAGAAATGACTTTAAACACACTTATTTTAGTTGAAAAAGTAATAACTCACATCCAACCGTCATTTAAAGTCAAAAGATTAAATGTTAAAATTTCATCAATATTGACCATTTTTTCAACGTTCGACTGGTCCGGGGTAATCGTTTTTCATCAGAAAATGGATTTTTTGGACTCTACCAAAAATGATTCAAAATGTCATTTGGATCGGGCCTCATGTTGAATAACCACTTTTTAAACCCTCACGGTGACCAAAATTGCCATTTTTACAGAGTTTTGCTTACTCAAAATCTTCAATTTTGACCAATTTCAGGCACAGAAATGACTTTAAACACACTTATTTTAGTTGAAAAAGTAATAACTCACATCCAACCGTCATTTAAAGTCAAAAGATTAAATGTTAAAATTTCATCAATATTGACCATTTTTTCAACGTTCGACTGGTCCGGGGTCATCGTTTTTCATCAGAAAATGGATTTTTTGGACTCTACCAAAAATGATTCAAATTGTCATTTGGATCGGGCCTCATGTTGAATAACCACTTTTTAAACCCTCACAGTGACCAAAATTGCCATTTTTACAGAGTTTTGCTTACTCAAAATCTTCAATTTTGACCAATTTCATGCACAGAAATGACTTTAAACACACTTATTGTAGTTGAAAAAGCAATAACTCACATCCAACCGTCATTTAAAGTCAAAAGATTAAATGTTAAAATTTCATCAATATTGACCATTTTTTCAACGTTCAACTGGTCCGGGGTCATCGTTTTTCATCAGAAAATTGATTTTTTGGACTCTACCAAAAATGATTCAAAATGTCATTTGGATCGGGCCTCATGTTGAAGAACCACTTTTTAAACCGTCACAGTGACCAAAATTGCCATTTTTACAGAGTTTTGCTTACTCAAAATCTTCAATTTTGACCAATTTCAGGCACAGAAATGACTTTAAACACACTTATTTTAGTTGAAAAAGTAATAACTCACATCCAACCGTCATTTAAAGTCAAAAGATTAAATGTTAAAATTTCATCAATATTGACAATTTTTTCAACGTTCGACTGGTCCGGGGTCATCGTTTTTCATCAGAAAATTGATTTTTTGGACTCTACCAAAAATGATTCAAAATGTCATTTGGATCGGGCCTCATGTTGAATAACTACTTTTTAAACCCTCAAAGTGACCAAAATTGCCATTTTTACAGAGTTTTGCTTACTCAAAATCTTCAATTTTGACCAATTTCAGGCACAGAAATGACTTTAAACACACTTATTTTAGTTGAAAAAGTAATAACTCACATCTAACCGTCATTTAAAGTGAAAAGATTAAATATTAAAATTTCATCAATATTGACCATTTTTTCAACGTTCGACTGGTCCGGGGTCATCGTTTTTCATCAGAAAATGGATTTTTTGGACTCTACCAAAAATGATTCAAATTGTCATTTGGATCGGGCCTCATGTTGAATAACCACTTTTTAAACCCTCACAGTGACCAAAATTGCCATTTTTACAGAGTTTTGCTTACTCAAAATCTTCAATTTTGACCAATTTCAGGCACAGAAATGACTTTAAACACACTTATTGTAGTTGAAAAAGCAATAACTCACATCCAACCGTCATTTAAAGTCAAAAGATTAAATGTTAAAATTTCATCAATATTGACCATTTTTTCAACGTTCGACTGGTCCGGGGTCATCGTTTTTCATCAGAAAATTGATTTTTTGGACTCTACCAAAAATGATTCAAAATGTCATTTGGATCGGGCCTCATGTTGAATAACCACTTTTTAAACCCTCACAGTGACCAAAATTGCCATTTTTACAGAGTTTTGCTTACTCAAAATCTTCAATTTTGACCAATTTCAGGCACAGAAATGACTTTAAACACACTTATTTTAGTTGAAAAAGTAATAACTGACATCCAACCGTCATTTAAAGTCAAAAGATTAAATGTTAAAATTTCATCAATATTGACCATTTTTTCAACGTTCGACTGGTCCGGGGTCATCGTTTTTCATCAGAAAATTGATTTTTTGGACTCTACCAAAAATGATTCAAAATGTCATTTGGATCGGGCCTCATGTTGAATAACCACTTTTTAAACCCTCACAGTGACCAAAATTGCCATTTTTACAGAGTTTTGCTTACTCAAAATCTTCAATTTTGACCAATTTCAGGCACAGAAATGACTTTAAACACACTTATTTTAGTTGAAAAAGTAATAACTCACATCCAACCGTCATTTAAAGTCAAAAGATTAAATGTTAAAATTTCATCAATATTGACCATTTTTTCAATGTTCGACTGGTCCGGGGTCATCGTTTTTCATCAGAAAATTGATTTTTTGGACTCTACCAAAAATGATTCAAAATGTCATTTGGATCGGGCCTCATGTTGAATAACCACTTTTTAAACCCTCACAGTGACCAAAATTGCCATTTTTACAGAGTTTTGCTTACTCAAAATCTTCAATTTTGACCAATTTCAGGTACAGAAATGACTTTAAACACACTTATGTTAGTTGAAAAAGTAATAACTCACATCCAACCGTCATTTAAAGTCAAAAGATTAAATGTTAAAATTTCATCAATATTGACCATTTTTTCAACGTTCGACTGGTCCGGGGTCATCGTTTTTCATCAGAAAATTGATTTTTTGGACTCTACCAAAAATGATTCAAAATGTCATTTGGATCGGGCCTCATGTTGAAGAACCACTTTTTAAACCCTCACAGTGACCAAAACTGCCATTTTTACAGAGTTTTGCTTACTCAAAATCTTCAATTTTGACCAATTTCAGGCACAGAAATGACTTTAAACACACTTATTTTAGTTGAAAAAGTAATAACTCACATCCAACCGTCATTTAAAGTCAAAAGATTAAATGTTAAAATTTCATCAATATTGACAATTTTTTCAACGTTCGACTGATCCGGGGTCATCGTTTTTCATCAGAAAATTGATTTTTTGGACTCTACCAAAAATGATTCAAAATGTCATTTGGATCGGGCCTCATGTTGAATAACCACTTTTTAAACCCTCACGGTGACCAAAATTGCCATTTTTTACAGAGTTTTGCTTACTCAAAATCTTCAATTTTGACCAATTTCAGGCACAGAAATGACTTTAAACACACTTATTTTAGTTGAAAAAGTAATAACTCACATCCAACCGTCATTTAAAGTCAAAAGATTAAATGTTAAAATTTCATCAATATTGACCATTTTTTCAACGTTCGACTGGTCCGGGGTCATCGTTTTTCATCAGAAAATTGATTTTTTGGACTCTACCAAAAATGATTCAAAATGTCATTTGGATCGGGCCTCATGTTGAATAACCACTTTTTAAACCCTCACAGTGACCAAAATTGCCATTTTTACAGAGTTTTGCTTACTCAAAATCTTCAATTTTGACCAATTTCAGGCACAGAAATGACTTTAAACACACTTATTTTAGTTGAAAAAGTAATAACTGACATCCAACCGTCATTTAAAGTCAAAAGATTAAATGTTAAAATTTCATCAATATTGACCATTTTTTCAACGTTCGACTGGTCCGGGGTCATCGTTTTTCATCAGAAAATTGATTTTTTGGACTCTACCAAAAATGATTCAAAATGTCATTTGGATCGGGCCTCATGTTGAATAACCACTTTTTAAACCCTCACAGTGACCAAAATTGCCATTTTTACAGAGTTTTGCTTACTCAAAATCTTCAATTTTGACCAATTTCAGGCACAGAAATGACTTTAAACACACTTATGTTAGTTGAAAAAGTAATAACTCACATCCAACCGTCATTTAAAGTCAAAAGATTAAATGTTAAAATTTCATCAATATTGACCATTTTTTCAACGTTCGACTGGTCCGGGGTCATCGTTTTTCATCAGAAAATTGATTTTTTGGACTCTACCAAAAATGATTCAAAATGTCATTTGGATCGGGCCTCATGTTGAATAACCACTTTTTAAACCCTCACAGTGACCAAAATTGCCATTTTTACAGAGTTTTGCTTACTCAAAATCTTCAATTTTGACCAATTTCAGGTACAGAAATGACTTTAAACACACTTATGTTAGTTGAAAAAGTAATAACTCACATCCAACCGTCATTTAAAGTCAAAAGATTAAATGTTAAAATTTCATCAATATTGACCATTTTTTCAACGTTCGACTGGTCCGGGGTCATCGTTTTTCATCAGAAAATTGATTTTTTGGACTCTACCAAAAATGATTCAAAATGTCATTTGGATCGGGCCTCATGTTGAATAACCACTTTTTAAACCCTCACAGTGACCAAAATTGCCATTTTTACAGAGTTTTGCTTACTCAAAATCTTCAATTTTGACCAATTTCAGGCACAGAAATGACTTTAAACACACTTATTTTAGTTGAAAAAGTAATAACTCACATCCAACCGTCATTTAAAGTCAAAAGATTAAATGTTAAAATTTCATCAATATTGACCATTTTTTCAACGTTCGACTGGTCCGGGGTCATCGTTTTTCATCAGAAAATTGATTTTTTGGACTCTACCAAAAATGATTCATAATGTCATTTGGATCGGGCCTCATGTTGAAGAACCACTTTTTAAACCCTCACAGTGACCAAAACTGCCATTTTTACAGAGTTTTGCTTACTCAAAATCTTCAATTTTGACCAATTTCAGGCACAGAAATTACTTTAAACACACTTATTTTAGTTGAAAAAGTAATAACTCACATCCAACCGTCATTTAAAGTCAAAAGATTAAATGTTAAAATTTCATCAATATTGACCAATTTTTTTCAACGTTCGACTGGTCCGGGGTCATCGTTTTTTCATCAGAAAATGGATTTTTTGGACTCTACCAAAATTGATTCAAAATGTCATTTGGATCAGGCCTCATGTTGAATAACCACTTTTTAAACCCTCACAGTGACCAAAACTGCCATTTTTACAGAGTTTTGCTTACTCAAAATCTTCAATTTTGACCAATTTCAGGCACAGAAATGACTTTAAACACACTTATTTTAGTTGAAAAAGTAATAACTCACATCCAACCGTCATTTAAAGTCAAAAGATTAAATATTAAAATTTCATCAATATTGACCATTTTTTCAACGTTCGACTGGTCCGGGGTCATCGTTTTTCATCAGAAAATTGATTTTTTGGACTCTACCAAAAATGATTCAAAATGTCATTTGGATCGGGCCTCATGTTGAATAACCACTTTTTAAACCCTCACAGTGACCAAAATTGCCATTTTTACAGAGTTTTGCTTACTCAAAATCTTCAATTTTGACCAATTTCAGGCACAGAAATGACTTTAAACACACTTATTTTAGTTGAAAAAGTAATAACTCACATCCAACCGTCATTTAAAGTCAAAAGATTAAATGTTAAAATTTCATCAATATTGACCATTTTTTCAACGTTCGACTGGTCCGGGGTAATCGTTTTTCATCAGAAAATGGATTTTTTGGACTCTACCAAAAATGATTCAAAATGTCATTTGGATCGGGCCTCATGTTGAATAACCACTTTTTAAACCCTCACGGTGACCAAAATTGCCATTTTTACAGAGTTTTGCTTACTCAAAATCTTCAATTTTGACCAATTTCAGGCACAGAAATGACTTTAAACACACTTATTTTAGTTGAAAAAGTAATAACTCACATCCAACCGTCATTTAAAGTCAAAAGATTAAATGTTAAAATTTCATCAATATTGACCATTTTTTCAACGTTCGACTGGTCCGGGGTCATCGTTTTTCATCAGAAAATGGATTTTTTGGACTCTACCAAAAATGATTCAAATTGTCATTTGGATCGGGCC
This sequence comes from Lissotriton vulgaris, assembly GCF_964263255.1. Lineage (NCBI taxonomy): Eukaryota > Metazoa > Chordata > Amphibia > Caudata > Salamandridae > Lissotriton > Lissotriton vulgaris. The sequence goes on along the minus strand of NW_028247435.1, from coordinate 188,373 downwards.
TCATGTTGAATAACCACTTTTTAAACCCTCACAGTGACCAAAATTGCCATTTTTACAGAGTTTTGCTTACTCAAAATCTTCAATTTTGACCAATTTCATGCACAGAAATGACTTTAAACACACTTATTGTAGTTGAAAAAGCAATAACTCACATCCAACCGTCATTTAAAGTCAAAAGATTAAATGTTAAAATTTCATCAATATTGACCATTTTTTCAACGTTCAACTGGTCCGGGGTCATCGTTTTTCATCAGAAAATTGATTTTTTGGACTCTACCAAAAATGATTCAAAATGTCATTTGGATCGGGCCTCATGTTGAAGAACCACTTTTTAAACCGTCACAGTGACCAAAATTGCCATTTTTACAGAGTTTTGCTTACTCAAAATCTTCAATTTTGACCAATTTCAGGCACAGAAATGACTTTAAACACACTTATTTTAGTTGAAAAAGTAATAACTCACATCCAACCGTCATTTAAAGTCAAAAGATTAAATGTTAAAATTTCATCAATATTGACAATTTTTTCAACGTTCGACTGGTCCGGGGTCATCGTTTTTCATCAGAAAATTGATTTTTTGGACTCTACCAAAAATGATTCAAAATGTCATTTGGATCGGGCCTCATGTTGAATAACTACTTTTTAAACCCTCAAAGTGACCAAAATTGCCATTTTTACAGAGTTTTGCTTACTCAAAATCTTCAATTTTGACCAATTTCAGGCACAGAAATGACTTTAAACACACTTATTTTAGTTGAAAAAGTAATAACTCACATCTAACCGTCATTTAAAGTGAAAAGATTAAATATTAAAATTTCATCAATATTGACCATTTTTTCAACGTTCGACTGGTCCGGGGTCATCGTTTTTCATCAGAAAATTGATTTTTTGGACTCTACCAAAAATGATTCAAAATGTCATTTGGATCGGGCCTCATGTTGAATAACCACTTTTTAAACCCTCACAGTGACCAAAATTGCCATTTTTACAGAGTTTTGCTTACTCAAAATCTTCAATTTTGACCAATTTCAGGCACAGAAATGACTTTAAACACACTTATTTTAGTTGAAAACGTAATAACTCACATCCAACCGTCATTTAAAGTCAAAAGATTAAATGTTAAAATTTCATCAATATTGACCATTTTTTCAACGTTCGACTGGTCCGGGGTCATCGTTTTTCATCAGAAAATGGATTTTTTGGACTCTACCAAAAATGATTCAAAATGTCATTTGGATCGGGCCTCATGTTGAATAACCACTTTTTAAACCCTCACGGTGACCAAAATTGCCATTTTTACAGAGTTTTGCTTACTCAAAATCTTCAATTTTGACCAATTTCAGGCACAGAAATGACTTTAAACACACTTATTTTAGTTGAAAAAGTAATAACTCACATCCAACCGTCATTTAAAGTCAAAAGATTAAATGTTAAAATGTCATCAATATTGACCATTTTTTCAACGTTCGACTGGTCCGGGGTCATCGTTTTTCATCAGAAAATGGATTTTTTGGACTCTACCAAAAATGATTCAAATTGTCATTTGGATCGGGCCTCATGTTGAATAACCACTTTTTAAACCCTCACAGTGACCAAAATTGCCATTTTTACAGAGTTTTGCTTACTCAAAATCTTCAATTTTGACCAATTTCATGCACAGAAATGACTTTAAACACACTTATTGTAGTTGAAAAAGCAATAACTCACATCCAACCGTCATTTAAAGTCAAAAGATTAAATGTTAAAATTTCATCAATATTGACCATTTTTTCAACGTTCGACTGGTCCGGGGTCATCGTTTTTCATCAGAAAATTGATTTTTTGGACTCTACCAAAAATGATTCAAAATGTCATTTGGATCGGGCCTCATGTTGAATAACCACTTTTTAAACCCTCACAGTGACCAAAATTGCCATTTTTACAGAGTTTTGCTTACTCAAAATCTTCAATTTTGACCAATTTCAGGCACAGAAATGACTTTAAACACACTTATTTTAGTTGAAAAAGTAATAACTGACATCCAACCGTCATTTAAAGTCAAAAGATTAAATGTTAAAATTTCATCAATATTGACCATTTTTTCAACGTTCGACTGGTCCGGGGTCATCGTTTTTCATCAGAAAATTGATTTTTTGGACTCTACCAAAAATGATTCAAAATGTCATTTGGATCGGGCCTCATGTTGAATAACCACTTTTTAAACCCTCACAGTGACCAAAATTGCCATTTTTACAGAGTTTTGCTTACTCAAAATCTTCAATTTTGACCAATTTCAGGCACAGAAATGACTTTAAACACACTTATTTTAGTTGAAAAAGTAATAACTCACATCCAACCGTCATTTAAAGTCAAAAGATTAAATGTTAAAATTTCATCAATATTGACCATTTTTTCAATGTTCGACTGGTCCGGGGTCATCGTTTTTCATCAGAAAATTGATTTTTTGGACTCTACCAAAAATGATTCAAAATGTCATTTGGATCGGGCCTCATGTTGAATAACCACTTTTTAAACCCTCACAGTGACCAAAATTGCCATTTTTACAGAGTTTTGCTTACTCAAAATCTTCAATTTTGACCAATTTCAGGTACAGAAATGACTTTAAACACACTTATGTTAGTTGAAAAAGTAATAACTCACATCCAACCGTCATTTAAAGTCAAAAGATTAAATGTTAAAATTTCATCAATATTGACCATTTTTTCAACGTTCGACTGGTCCGGGGTCATCGTTTTTCATCAGAAAATTGATTTTTTGGACTCTACCAAAAATGATTCAAAATGTCATTTGGATCGGGCCTCATGTTGAAGAACCACTTTTTAAACCCTCACAGTGACCAAAACTGCCATTTTTACAGAGTTTTGCTTACTCAAAATCTTCAATTTTGACCAATTTCAGGCACAGAAATGACTTTAAACACACTTATTTTAGTTGAAAAAGTAATAACTCACATCCAACCGTCATTTAAAGTCAAAAGATTAAATGTTAAAATTTCATCAATATTGACAATTTTTTCAACGTTCGACTGATCCGGGGTCATCGTTTTTCATCAGAAAATTGATTTTTTGGACTCTACCAAAAATGATTCAAAATGTCATTTGGATCGGGCCTCATGTTGAATAACCACTTTTTAAACCCTCACGGTGACCAAAATTGCCATTTTTTACAGAGTTTTGCTTACTCAAAATCTTCAATTTTGACCAATTTCAGGCACAGAAATGACTTTAAACACACTTATTTTAGTTGAAAAAGTAATAACTCACATCCAACCGTCATTTAAAGTCAAAAGATTAAATGTTAAAATTTCATCAATATTGACCATTTTTTCAACGTTCGACTGGTCCGGGGTCATCGTTTTTCATCAGAAAATTGATTTTTTGGACTCTACCAAAAATGATTCAAAATGTCATTTGGATCGGGCCTCATGTTGAATAACCACTTTTTAAACCCTCACAGTGACCAAAATTGCCATTTTTACAGAGTTTTGCTTACTCAAAATCTTCAATTTTGACCAATTTCAGGCACAGAAATGACTTTAAACACACTTATTTTAGTTGAAAAAGTAATAACTGACATCCAACCGTCATTTAAAGTCAAAAGATTAAATGTTAAAATTTCATCAATATTGACCATTTTTTCAACGTTCGACTGGTCCGGGGTCATCGTTTTTCATCAGAAAATTGATTTTTTGGACTCTACCAAAAATGATTCAAAATGTCATTTGGATCGGGCCTCATGTTGAATAACCACTTTTTAAACCCTCACAGTGACCAAAATTGCCATTTTTACAGAGTTTTGCTTACTCAAAATCTTCAATTTTGACCAATTTCAGGCACAGAAATGACTTTAAACACACTTATTTTAGTTGAAAAAGTAATAACTCACATCCAACCGTCATTTAAAGTCAAAAGATTAAATTTTAAAATTTCATCAATATTGACCATTTTTTCAATGTTCGACTGGTCCGGGGTCATCGTTTTTCATCAGAAAATTGATTTTTTGGACTCTACCAAAAATGATTCAAAATGTCATTTGGATCGGGCCTCATGTTGAATAACCACTTTTTAAACCCTCACAGTGACCAAAATTGCCATTTTTACAGAGTTTTGCTTACTCAAAATCTTCAATTTTGACCAATTTCAGGTACAGAAATGACTTTAAACACACTTATGTTAGTTGAAAAAGTAATAACTCACATCCAACCGTCATTTAAAGTCAAAAGATTAAATGTTAAAATTTCATCAATATTGACCATTTTTTCAACGTTCGACTGGTCCGGGGTCATCGTTTTTCATCAGAAAATTGATTTTTTGGACTCTACCAAAAATGATTCAAAATGTCATTTGGATCGGGCCTCATGTTGAAGAACCACTTTTTAAACCCTCACAGTGACCAAAACTGCCATTTTTACAGAGTTTTGCTTACTCAAAATCTTCAATTTTGACCAATTTCAGGCACAGAAATGACTTTAAACACACTTATTTTAGTTGAAAAAGTAATAACTCACATCCAACCGTCATTTAAAGTCAAAAGATTAAATGTTAAAATTTCATCAATATTGACCAATGTTTTTCAACGTTTGACTGGTCCGGGGTCATCATTTTTTCATCAGAAAATGGATTTTTTGGACTCTACCAAAAATGATTCAAAATGTCATTTGGATCCGGCCTCATGTTGAATAACCACTTTTTAAACCCTCACAGTGACCAAAACTGCCATTTTTACAGAGTTTTGCTTACTCAAAATCTTCAATTTTGACCAATTTCAGGCACAGAAATGACTTTAAACACACTTATTTTAGTTGAAAAAGTAATAACTCACATCCAACCGTCATTTAAAGTGAAAAGATTAAATATTAAAATTTCATCAATATTGACCATTTTTTAAACGTTCGACTGGTCCGGGGTCATCGTTTTTCATCAGAAAATTGATTTTTTGGACTCTACCAAAAATGATTCAAAATGTCATTTGGATCGGGCCTCATGTTGAATAACCACTTTTTAAACCCTCACAGTGACCAAAATTGCCATTTTTACAGAGTTTTGCTTACTCAAAATCTTCAATTTTGACCAATTTCAGGCACAGAAATGACTTTAAACACACTTATTTTAGTTGAAAAAGTAATAACTGACATCCAACCGTCATTTAAAGTCAAAAGATTAAATGTTAAAATTTCATCAATATTGACCATTTTTTCAACGTTCGACTGGTCCGGGGTCATCGTTTTTCATCAGAAAATTGATTTTTTGGACTCTACCAAAAATGATTCAAAATGTCATTTGGATCGGGCCTCATGTTGAATAACCACTTTTTAAACCCTCACAGTGACCAAAATTGCCATTTTTACAGAGTTTTGCTTACTCAAAATCTTCAATTTTGACCAATTTCAGGCACAGAAATGACTTTAAACACACTTATTTTAGTTGAAAAAGTAATAACTCACATCCAACCGTCATTTAAAGTCAAAAGATTAAATTTTAAAATTTCATCAATATTGACCATTTTTTCAATGTTCGACTGGTCCGGGGTCATCGTTTTTCATCAGAAAATTGATTTTTTTGGACTCTACCAAAAATGATTCAAAATGTCATTTGGATCGGGCCTCATGTTGAATAACCACTTTTTAAACCCTCACAGTGACCAAAATTGCCATTTTTACAGAGTTTTGCTTACTCAAAATCTTCAATTTTGGCCAATTTCAGGTACAGAAATGACTTTACACACACTTATGTTAGTTGAAAAAGTAATAACTCACATCCAACCGTCATTTAAAGTCAAAAGATTAAATGTTAAAATTTCATCAATATTGACCATTTTTTCAACGTTCGACTGGTCCGGGGTCATCGTTTTTCATCAGAAAATTGATTTTTTGGACTCTACCAAAAATGATTCAAAATGTCATTTGGATCGGGCCTCATGTTGAAGAACCACTTTTTAAACCCTCACAGTGACCAAAACTGCCATTTTTACAGAGTTTTGCTTACTCAAAATCTTCAATTTTGACCAATTTCAGGCACAGAAATGACTTTAAACACACTTATTTTAGTTGAAAAAGTAATAACTCACATCCAACCGTCATTTAAAGTCAAAAGATTAAATGTTAAAATTTCATCAATATTGACCAATGTTTTTCAACGTTTGACTGGTCCGGGGTCATCATTTTTTCATCAGAAAATGGATTTTTTGGACTCTACCAAAAATGATTCAAAATGTCATTTGGATCCGGCCTCATGTTGAATAACCACTTTTTAAACCCTCACAGTGACCAAAACTGCCATTTTTACAGAGTTTTGCTTACTCAAAATCTTCAATTTTGACCAATTTCAGGCACAGAAATGACTTTAAACACACTTATTTTAGTTGAAAAAGTAATAACTCACATCCAACCGTCATTTAAAGTGAAAAGATTAAATATTAAAATTTCATCAATATTGACCATTTTTTAAACGTTCGACTGGTCCGGGGTCATCGTTTTTCATCAGAAAATTGATTTTTTGGACTCTACCAAAAATGATTCAAAATGTCATTTGGATCGGGCCTCATGTTGAATAACCACTTTTTAAACCCTCACAGTGACCAAAATTGCCATTTTTACAGAGTTTTGCTTACTCAAAATCTTCAATTTTGACCAATTTCAGGCACAGAAATGACTTTAAACACACTTATTTTAGTTGAAAAAGTAATAACTCACATCCAACCGTCATTTAAAGTCAAAAGATTAAATGTTAAAATTTCATCAATATTGACCATTTTTTCAACGTTCGACTGGTCCGGGGTCATCGTTTTTCATCAGAAAATGGATTTTTTGGACTCTACCAAAAATGATTCAAAATGTCATTTGGATCGGGCCTCATGTTGAATAACCACTTTTTAAACCCTCACAGTGACCAAAATTGCCATTTTTACAGAGTTTTGCTTACTCAAAATCTTCAATATTGACCAATTTCAGGCACAGAAATGACTTTAAACACACTTAATTTAGTTCAAAATGTAATAACTCACATCCAACCGTCATTTAAAGTCAAAAGATTAAATGTTAAAATTTCATCAATATTGACCATTTTTTCAACGTTCGACTGGTCCGGGGTCATCGTTTTTCATCAGAAAATGGATTTTTTGGACTCTACCAAAAATGATTCAAAATGTCATTTGGATCGGGCCTCATGTTGAATAACCACTTTTTAAACCCTCACAGTGACCAAAATTGCCATTTTTACAGAGTTTTGCTTACTCAAAATCTTCAATTTTGACCAATTTCAGGCACAGAAATGACTTTAAACACACTTATTGTAGTTGAAAAAGTAATAACTCACATCCAACCGTCATTTAAAGTCAAAAGATTAAATGTTAAAATTTCATCAATATTGACCATTTTTTCAACGTTCGACTGGTCCGGGGTCATCGTTTTTCATCAGAAAATTGATTTTTTGGACTCTACCAAAAATGATTCAAAATGTCATTTGGATCGGGCCTCATGTTGAATAACCACTTTTTAAACCCTCACAGTGACCAAAATTGCCATTTTTACAGAGTTTTGCTTACTCAAAATCTTCAATTTTGACCAATTTCAGGCACAGAAATGACTTTAAACACACTTATTTTAGTTGAAAATGTAATAACTCACATCCAACCGTCATTTAAAGTCAAAAGATTAAATGTTAAAATTTCATCAATATTGACCATTTTTTCAACGTTCGACTGGTCCGGGGTCATCGTTTTTCATCAGAAAATGGATTTTTTGGACTCTACCAAAAATGATTCAAAATGTCATTTGGATCGGGCCTCATGTTGAATAACCACTTTTTAAACCCTCACAGTGACCAAAATTGCCATTTTTACAGAGTTTTGCTTACTCAAAATATTCAATTTTGACCAATTTCAGGCACAGAAATGACTTTAAACACACTTATTGTAGTTGAAAAAGTAATAACTCACATCCAACCGTCATTTAAAGTCAAAAGATTAAATGTTAAAATTTCATCAATATTGACCATTTTTTCAACGTTCGACTGGTCCGGGGTCATCGTTTTTCATCAGAAAATAGATTTTTTGGACGCTACCAAAAATGATTCAAAATGTCATTTGGATCGGGCCTCATGTTGAATAACCACTTTTTAAACCCTCACAGTGACCAAAATTGCCATTTTTACAGAGTTTTGCTTACTCAAAATCTTCAATTTTGACCGATTTCAGGCACAGAAATGACTTTAAACACACTTATTTTAGTTGAAAAAGTAATAACTGACATCCAACCGTCATTTAAAGTCAAAAGATTAAATGTTAAAATTTCATCAATATTGACCATTTTTTCAACGTTCGACTGGTCCGGGGTTATCGTTTTTCATCAGAAAATTGATTTTTTGGACTCTACCAAAAATGATTCAAAATGTCATTTGGATCAGGCCTCATGTTGAATAACCACTTTTTAAACCCTCACAGTGACCAAAACTGCCATTTTTACAGAGTTTTGCTTACTCAAAATCTTCAATTTTGACCAATTTCAGGCACAGAAATGACTTTAAACACACTTATTTTAGTTGAAAAAGTAATAACTCACATCCAACCGTCATTTAAAGTCAAAAGATTAAATGTTAAAATTTCATCAATATTGACCATTTTTTCAACGTTCGACTGGTCCGGGGTCATCGTTTTTCATCAGAAAATTGATTTTTTGGACTCTACCAAAAATGATTCAAAATGTCATTTGGATCGGGCCTCATGTTGAATAACCACTTTTTAAACCCTCACAGTGACCAAAATTGCCATTTTTACAGAGTTTTGCTTACTCAAAATCTTCAATTTTGACCAATTTCAGGCACAGAAATGACTTTAAACACACTTATTTTAGTTGAAAAAGTAATAACTCACATCCAACCGTCATTTAAAGTCAAAAGATTAAATGTTAAAATTTCATCAATATTGACCATTTTTTCAACGTTCGACTGGTCCGGGGTCATCGTTTTTCATCAGAAAATTGATTTTTTGGACTCTACCAAAAATGATTCATAATGTCATTTGGATCGGGCCTCATGTTGAAGAACCACTTTTTAAACCCTCACAGTGACCAAAACTGCCATTTTTACAGAGTTTTGCTTACTCAAAATCTTCAATTTTGACCAATTTCAGGCACAGAAATGACTTTAAACACACTTATTTTAGTTGAAAAAGTAATAACTCACATCCAACCGTCATTTAAAGTCAAAAGATTAAATGTTAAAATTTCATCAATATTGACCAATTTTTTTCAACGTTCGACTGGTCCGGGGTCATCGTTTTTTCATCAGAAAATGGATTTTTTGGACTCTACCAAAAATGATTCAAAATGTCATTTGGATCAGGCCTCATGTTGAATAACCACTTTTTAAACCCTCACAGTGACCAAAACTGCCATTTTTACAGAGTTTTGCTTACTCAAAATCTTCAATTTTGACCAATTTCAGGCACAGAAATGACTTTAAACACACTTATTTTAGTTGAAAAAGTAATAACTCACATCCAACCGTCATTTAAAGTCAAAAGATTAAATATTAAAATTTCATCAATATTGACCATTTTTTCAACGTTCGACTGGTCCGGGGTCATCGTTTTTCATCAGAAAATTGATTTTTTGGACTCTACCAAAAATGATTCAAAATGTCATTTGGATCGGGCCTCATGTTGAATAACCACTTTTTAAACCCTCACAGTGACCAAAATTGCCATTTTTACAGAGTTTTGCTTACTCAAAATCTTCAATTTTGACCAATTTCAGGCACAGAAATGACTTTAAACACACTTATTTTAGTTGAAAAAGTAATAACTCACATCCAACCGTCATTTAAAGTCAAAAGATTAAATGTTAAAATTTCATCAATATTGACCATTTTTTCAACGTTCGACTGGTCCGGGGTCATCGTTTTTCATCAGAAAATTGATTTTTTGGACTCTACCAAAAATGATTCAAAATGTCATTTGGATCGGGCCTCATGTTGAATAACCACTTTTTAAACCCTCACAGTGACCAAAATTGCCATTTTTACAGAGTTTTGCTTACTCAAAATCTTCAATTTTGACCAATTTCAGGCACAGAAATGACTTTAAACACACTTATTTTAGTTGAAAAAGTAATAACTCACATCCAACCGTCATTTAAAGTCAAAAGATTAAATGTTAAAATGTCATCAATATTGACCATTTTTTCAACGTTCGACTGGTCCGGGGTCATCGTTTTTCATCAGAAAATTGATTTTTTGGACTCTACCAAAAATGATTCATAATGTCATTTGGATCGGGCCTCATGTTGAAGAACCACTTTTTAAACCCTCACAGTGACCAAAACTGCCATTTTTACAGAGTTTTGCTTACTCAAAATCTTCAATTTTGACCAATTTCAGGCACAGAAATGACTTTAAACACACTTATTTTAGTTGAAAAAGTAATAACTCACATCCAACCGTCATTTAAAGTCAAAAGATTAAATGTTAAAATTTCATCAATATTGACCAATTTTTTTCAACGTTCGACTGGTCCGGGTCATCGTTTTTTCATCAGAAAATGGATTTTTTGGACTCTACCAAAAATGATTCAAAATGTCATTTGGATCAGGCCTCATGTTGAATAACCACTTTTTAAACCCTCACAGTGACCAAAACTGCCATTTTTACAGAGTTTTGCTTACTCAAAATCTTCAATTTTGACCAATTTCAGGCACAGAAATGACTTTAAACACACTTATTTTAGTTGAAAAAGTAATAACTCACATCCAACCGTCATTTAAAGTCAAAAGATTAAATATTAAAATTTCATCAATATTGACCATTTTTTCAACGTTCGACTGGTCCGGGGTCATCGTTTTTCATCAGAAAATTGATTTTTTGGACTCTACCAAAAATGATTCAAAATGTCATTTGGATCGGGCCTCATGTTGAATAACCACTTTTTAAACCCTCACAGTGACCAAAATTGCCATTTTTACAGAGTTTTGCTTACTCAAAATCTTCAATTTTGACCAATTTCAGGCACAGAAATGACTTTAAACACACTTATTTTAGTTGAAAAAGTAATAACTCACATCCAACCGTCATTTAAAGTCAAAAGATTAAATGTTAAAATTTCATCAATATTGACCATTTTTTCAACGTTCGACTGGTCCGGGGTAATCGTTTTTCATCAGAAAATGGATTTTTTGGACTCTACCAAAAATGATTCAAAATGTCATTTGGATCGGGCCTCATGTTGAATAACCACTTTTTAAACCCTCACGGTGACCAAAATTGCCATTTTTACAGAGTTTTGCTTACTCAAAATCTTCAATTTTGACCAATTTCAGGCACAGAAATGACTTTAAACACACTTATTTTAGTTGAAAAAGTAATAACTCACATCCAACCGTCATTTAAAGTCAAAAGATTAAATGTTAAAATTTCATCAATATTGACCATTTTTTCAACGTTCGACTGGTCCGGGGTCATCGTTTTTCATCAGAAAATGGATTTTTTGGACTCTACCAAAAATGATTCAAATTGTCATTTGGATCGGGCCTCATGTTGAATAACCACTTTTTAAACCCTCACAGTGACCAAAATTGCCATTTTTACAGAGTTTTGCTTACTCAAAATCTTCAATTTTGACCAATTTCATGCACAGAAATGACTTTAAACACACTTATTGTAGTTGAAAAAGCAATAACTCACATCCAACCGTCATTTAAAGTCAAAAGATTAAATGTTAAAATTTCATCAATATTGACCATTTTTTCAACGTTCAACTGGTCCGGGGTCATCGTTTTTCATCAGAAAATTGATTTTTTGGACTCTACCAAAAATGATTCAAAATGTCATTTGGATCGGGCCTCATGTTGAAGAACCACTTTTTAAACCGTCACAGTGACCAAAATTGCCATTTTTACAGAGTTTTGCTTACTCAAAATCTTCAATTTTGACCAATTTCAGGCACAGAAATGACTTTAAACACACTTATTTTAGTTGAAAAAGTAATAACTCACATCCAACCGTCATTTAAAGTCAAAAGATTAAATGTTAAAATTTCATCAATATTGACAATTTTTTCAACGTTCGACTGGTCCGGGGTCATCGTTTTTCATCAGAAAATTGATTTTTTGGACTCTACCAAAAATGATTCAAAATGTCATTTGGATCGGGCCTCATGTTGAATAACCACTTTTTAAACCCTCAAAGTGACCAAAATTGCCATTTTTACAGAGTTTTGCTTACTCAAAATCTTCAATTTTGACCAATTTCAGGCACAGAAATGACTTTAAACACACTTATTTTAGTTGAAAAAGTAATAACTCACATCTAACCGTCATTTAAAGTGAAAAGATTAAATATTAAAATTTCATCAATATTGACCATTTTTTCAACGTTCGACTGGTCCGGGGTCATCGTTTTTCATCAGAAAATTGATTTTTTGGACTCTACCAAAAATGATTCAAAATGTCATTTGGATCGGGCCTCATGTTGAATAACCACTTTTTAAACCCTCACAGTGACCAAAATTGCCATTTTTACAGAGTTTTGCTTACTCAAAATCTTCAATTTTGACCAATTTCAGGCACAGAAATGACTTTAAACACACTTATTTTAGTTGAAAAAGTAATAACTCACATCCAACCGTCATTTAAAGTCAAAAGATTAAATGTTAAAATTTCATCAATATTGACCATTTTTTCAACGTTCGACTGGTCCGGGGTAATCGTTTTTCATCAGAAAATGGATTTTTTGGACTCTACCAAAAATGATTCAAAATGTCATTTGGATCGGGCCTCATGTTGAATAACCACTTTTTAAACCCTCACGGTGACCAAAATTGCCATTTTTACAGAGTTTTGCTTACTCAAAATCTTCAATTTTGACCAATTTCAGGCACAGAAATGACTTTAAACACACTTATTTTAGTTGAAAAAGTAATAACTCACATCCAACCGTCATTTAAAGTCAAAAGATTAAATGTTAAAATTTCATCAATATTGACCATTTTTTCAACGTTCGACTGGTCCGGGGTCATCGTTTTTCATCAGAAAATTGATTTTTTGGACTCTACCAAAAATGATTCAAAATGTCATTTGGATCGGGCCTCATGTTGAATAACCACTTTTTAAACCCTCACAGTGACCAAAATTGCCATTTTTACAGAGTTTTGCTTACTCAAAATCTTCAATTTTGACCAATTTCAGGCACAGAAATGACTTTAAACACACTTATTTTAGTTGAAAAAGTAATAACTGACATCCAACCGTCATTTAAAGTCAAAAGATTAAATGTTAAAATTTCATCAATATTGACCATTTTTTCAACGTTCGACTGGTCCGGGGTCATCGTTTTTCATCAGAAAATTGATTTTTTGGACTCTACCAAAAATGATTCAAAATGTCATTTGGATCGGGCCTCATGTTGAAGAACCACTTTTTAAACCCTCACAGTGACCAAAACTGCCATTTTTACAGAGTTTTGCTTACTCAAAATCTTCAATTTTGACCAATTTCAGGCACAGAAATGACTTTAAACACACTTATTTTAGTTGAAAAAGTAATAACTCACATCCAACCGTCATTTAAAGTCAAAAGATTAAATGTTAAAATTTCATCAATATTGACCATTTTTTCAACGTTCGACTGATCCGGGGTCATCGTTTTTCATCAGAAAATTGATTTTTTGGACTCTACCAAAAATGATTCAAAATGTCATTTGGATCGGGCCTCATGTTGAATAACCACTTTTTAAACCCTCACGGTGACCAAAATTGCCATTTTTACAGAGTTTTGCTTACTCAAAATCTTCAATTTTGACCAATTTCAGGCACAGAAATGACTTTAAACACACTTATTTTAGTTGAAAAAGTAATAACTCACATCCAACCGTCATTTAAAGTCAAAAGATTAAATGTTAAAATTTCATCAATATTGACCATTTTTTCAACGTTCGACTGGTCCGGGGTCATCGTTTTTCATCAGAAAATTGATTTTTTGGACTCTACCAAAAATGATTCAAAATGTCATTTGGATCGGGCCTCATGTTGAATAACCACTTTTTAAACCCTCACAGTGACCAAAATTGCCATTTTTACAGAGTTTTGCTTACTCAAAATCTTCAATTTTGACCAATTTCAGGCACAGAAATGACTTTAAACACACTTATTTTAGTTGAAAAAGTAATAACTGACATCCAACCGTCATTTAAAGTCAAAAGATTAAATGTTAAAATTTCATCAATATTGACCATTTTTTCAACGTTCGACTGGTCCGGGGTCATCGTTTTTCATCAGAAAATTGATTTTTTGGACTCTACCAAAAATGATTCAAAATGTCATTTGGATCGGGCCTCATGTTGAATAACCACTTTTTAAACCCTCACAGTGACCAAAATTGCCATTTTTACAGAGTTTTGCTTACTCAAAATCTTCAATTTTGACCAATTTCAGGCACAGAAATGACTTTAAACACACTTATTTTAGTTGAAAAAGTAATAACTCACATCCAACCGTCATTTAAAGTCAAAAGATTAAATGTTAAAATTTCATCAATATTGACCATTTTTTCAATGTTCGACTGGTCCGGGGTCATCGTTTTTCATCAGAAAATTGATTTTTTGGACTCTACCAAAAATGATTCAAAATGTCATTTGGATCGGGCCTCATGTTGAATAACCACTTTTTAAACCCTCACAGTGACCAAAATTGCCATTTTTACAGAGTTTTGCTTACTCAAAATCTTCAATTTTGACCAATTTCAGGTACAGAAATGACTTTAAACACACTTATGTTAGTTGAAAAAGTAATAACTCACATCCAACCGTCATTTAAAGTCAAAAGATTAAATGTTAAAATTTCATCAATATTGACCATTTTTTCAACGTTCGACTGATCCGGGGTCATCGTTTTTCATCAGAAAATTGATTTTTTGGACTCTACCAAAAATGATTCAAAATGTCATTTGGATCGGGCCTCATGTTAAATAACCACTTTTTAAACCCTCACAGTGACCAAAATTGCCATTTTTACAGAGTTTTGCTTACTCAAAATCTTCAATTTTGACCAATTTCAGGCACAGAAATGACTTTAAACACACTTATTTTAGTTGAAAAAGTAATAACTCACATCCAACCGTCATTTAAAGTCAAAAGATTAAATGTTAAAATTTCATCAATATTGACCAATGTTTTTCAACGTTTGACTGGTCCGGGGTCATCATTTTTTCATCAGAAAATGGATTTTTTGGACTCTACCAAAAATGATTCAAAATGTCATTTGGATCCGGCCTCATGTTGAATAACCACTTTTTAAACCCTCACAGTGACCAAAACTGCCACTTTTACAGAGTTTTGCTTACTCAAAATCTTCAATTTTGACCAATTTCAGGCACAGAAATGACTTTAAACACACTTATTTTAGTTGAAAAAGTAATAACTCACATCCAACCGTCATTTAAAGTGAAAAGATTAAATATTAAAATTTCATCAATATTGACCATTTTTTCAACGTTCGACTGGTCCGGGGTCATCGTTTTTCATCAGAAAATTGATTTTTTGGACTCTACCAAAAATGATTCAAAATGTCATTTGGATCGGGCCTCATGTTGAATAACCACTTTTTAAACCCTCACAGTGACCAAAATTGCCATTTTTACAGAGTTTTGCTTACTCAAAATCTTCAATTTTGACCAATTTCAGGCACAGAAATGACTTTAAACACACTTATTTTAGTTGAAAAAGTAATAACTCACATCCAACCGTCATTTAAAGTCAAAAGATTAAATGTTAAAATTTCATCAATATTGACCATTTTTTCAACGTTCGACTGGTCCGGGGTCATCGTTTTTCATCAGAAAATGGATTTTTTGGACTCTACCAAAAATGATTCAAAATGTCATTTGGATCGGGCCTCATGTTGAATAACCACTTTTTAAACCCTCACAGTGACCAAAATTGCCATTTTTACAGAGTTTTGCTTACTCAAAATCTTCAATTTTGACCAATTTCAGGCACAGAAATGACTTTAAACACACTTATTTTAGTTGAAAATGTAATAACTCACATCCAACCGTCATTTAAAGTCAAAAGATTAAATGTTAAAATTTCATCAATATTGACCATTTTTTCAACGTTCGACTGGTCCGGGGTCATCGTTTTTCATCAGAAAATGGATTTTTTGGACTCTACCAAAAATGATTCAAAATGTCATTTGGATCGGGCCTCATGTTGAATAACCACTTTTTAAACCCTCACAGTGACCACAATTGCCATTTTTACAGAGTTTTGCTTACTCAAAATCTTCAATTTTGACCAATTTCAGGCACAGAAATGACTTTAAACACACTTATTGTAGTTGAAAAAGTAATAACTCACATCCAACCGTCATTTAAAGTCAAAAGATTAAATGTTAAAATTTCATCAATATTGACCATTTTTTCAACGTTCGACTGGTCCGGGGTCATCGTTTTTCATCAGAAAATGGATTTTTTGGACTCTACCAAAAATGATTCAAAATGTCATTTGGATTGGGCCTCATGTTGAATAACCACTTTTTAAACCCTCACAGTGACCAAAATTGCCATTTTTACAGAGTTTTGCTTACTCAAAATCTTCAATTTTGACCAATTTCAGGCACAGAAATGACTTTAAACACACTTATTTTAGTTGAAAATGTAATAACTCACATCCAACCGTCATTTAAAGTCAAAAGATTAAATGTTAAAATTTCATCAATATTGACCATTTTTTCAACGTTCGACTGGTCCGGGGTCATCGTTTTTCATCAGAAAATGGATTTTTTGGACTCTACCAAAAATGATTCAAAATGTCATTTGGATCGGGCCTCATGTTGAATAACCACTTTTTAAACCCTCACAGTGACCAAAATTGCCATTTTTACAGAGTTTTGCTTACTCAAAATCTTCAATTTTGACCAATTTCAGGCACAGAAATGACTTTAAACACACTTATTGTAGTTGAAAAAGTAATAACTCACATCCAACCGTCATTTAAAGTCAAAAGATTAAATGTTAAAATTTCATCAATATTGACCATTTTTTCAACGTTCGATTGGTCCGGGGTCATCGTTTTTCATCAGAAAATGGATTTTTTGGACTCTACCAAAAATGATTCAAAATGTCATTTGGATCGGGCCTCATGTTGAATAACCACTTTTTAAACCCTCACAGTGACCAAAATTGCCATTTTTACAGAGTTTTGCTTACTCAAAATCTTCAATTTTGACCAATTTCAGGCACAGAAATGACTTTAAACACACTTATTTTAGTTGAAAAAGTAATAACTCACATCCAACCGTCATTTAAAGTCAAAAGATTAAATGTTAAAATTTCATCAATATTGACCATTTTTTCAATGTTCGACTGGTCCGGGGTCATCGTTTTTCATCAGAAAATTGATTTTTTGGACTCTACCAAAAATGATTCAAAATGTCATTTGGATCGGGCCTCATGTTGAATAACCACTTTTTAAACCCTCACAGTGACCAAAATTGCCATTTTTACAGAGTTTTGCTTACTCAAAATCTTCAATTTTGACCAATTTCAGGTACAGAAATGACTTTAAACACACTTATGTTAGTTGAAAAAGTAATAACTCACATCCAACCGTCATTTAAAGTCAAAAGATTAAATGTTAAAATTTCATCAATATTGACCATTTTTTCAACGTTCGACTGATCCGGGGTCATCGTTTTTCATCAGAAAATTGATTTTTTGGACTCTACCAAAAATGATTCAAAATGTCATTTGGATCGGGCCTCATGTTAAATAACCACTTTTTAAACCCTCACAGTGACCAAAATTGCCATTTTTACAGAGTTTTGCTTACTCAAAATCTTCAATTTTGACCAATTTCAGGCACAGAAATGACTTTAAACACACTTATTTTAGTTGAAAAAGTAATAACTCACATCCAACCGTCATTTAAAGTCAAAAGATTAAATGTTAAAATTTCATCAATATTGACCAATGTTTTTCAACGTTTGACTGGTCCGGGGTCATCATTTTTTCATCAGAAAATGGATTTTTTGGACTCTACCAAAAATGATTCAAAATGTCATTTGGATCCGGCCTCATGTTGAATAACCACTTTTTAAACCCTCACAGTGACCAAAACTGCCATTTTTACAGAGTTTTGCTTACTCAAAATCTTCAATTTTGACCAATTTCAGGCACAGAAATGACTTTAAACACACTTATTTTAGTTGAAAAAGTAATAACTCACATCCAACCGTCATTTAAAGTGAAAAGATTAAATATTAAAATTTCATCAATATTGACCATTTTTTCAACGTTCGACTGGTCCGGGGTCATCGTTTTTCATCAGAAAATTGATTTTTTGGACTCTACCAAAAATGATTCAAAATGTCATTTGGATCGGGCCTCATGTTGAATAACCACTTTTTAAACCCTCACAGTGACCAAAATTGCCATTTTTACAGAGTTTTGCTTACTCAAAATCTTCCATTTTGACCAATTTCAGGCACAGAAATGACTTTAAACACACTTATTTTAGTTGAAAAAGTAATAACTCACATCCAACCGTCATTTAAAGTCAAAAGATTAAATGTTAAAATTTCATCAATATTGACCATTTTTTCAACGTTCGACTGGTCCGGGGTCATCGTTTTTCATCAGAAAATGGATTTTTTGGACTCTACCAAAAATGATTCAAAATGTCATTTGGATCGGGCCTCATGTTGAATAACCACTTTTTAAACCCTCACAGTGACCAAAATTGCCATTTTTACAGAGTTTTGCTTACTCAAAATCTTCAATTTTGACCAATTTCAGGCACAGAAATGACTTTAAACACACTTATTGTAGTTGAAAAAGTAATAACTCACATCCAACCGTCATTTAAAGTCAAAAGATTAAATGTTAAAATTTCATCAATATTGACCATTTTTTCAACGTTCGACTGGTCCGGGGTCATCGTTTTTCATCAGAAAATTGATTTTTTGGACTCTACCAAAAATGATTCAAAATGTCATTTGGATTGGGCCTCATGTTGAATAACCACTTTTTAAACCCTCACAGTGACCAAAATTGCCATTTTTACAGAGTTTTGCTTACTCAAAATCTTCAATTTTGACCAATTTCAGGCACAGAAATGACTTTAAACACACTTATTTTAGTTGAAAATGTAATAACTCACATCCAACCGTCATTTAAAGTCAAAAGATTAAATGTTAAAATTTCATCAATATTGACCATTTTTTCAACGTTCGACTGGTCCGGGGTCATCGTTTTTCATCAGAAAATGGATTTTTTGGACTCTACCAAAAATGATTCAAAATGTCATTTGGATCGGGCCTCATGTTGAATAACCACTTTTTAAACCCTCACAGTGACCAAAATTGCCATTTTTACAGAGTTTTGCTTACTCAAAATCTTCAATTTTGACCAATTTCAGGCACAGAAATGACTTTAAACACACTTATTGTAGTTGAAAAAGTAATAACTCACATCCAACCGTCATTTAAAGTCAAAAGATTAAATGTTAAAATTTCATCAATATTGACCATTTTTTCAACGTTCGACTGGTCCGGGGTCATCGTTTTTCATCAGAAAATGGATTTTTTGGACGCTACCAAAAATGATTCAAAATGTCATTTGGATCGGGCCTCATGTTGAATAACCACTTTTTAAACCCTCACAGTGACCAAAATTGCCATTTTTACAGAGTTTTGCTTACTCAAAATCTTCAATTTTGACCGATTTCAGGCACAGAAATGACTTTAAACACACTTATTTTAGTTGAAAAAGTAATAACTGACATCCAACCGTCATTTAAAGTCAAAAGATTAAATGTTAAAATTTCATCAATATTGACCATTTTTTCAACGTTCGACTGGTCCGGGGTTATCGTTTTTCATCAGAAAATTGATTTTTTGGACTCTACCAAAAATGATTCAAAATGTCATTTGGATCAGGCCTCATGTTGAATAACCACTTTTTAAACCCTCACAGTGACCAAAACTGCCATTTTTACAGAGTTTTGCTTACTCAAAATCTTCAATTTTGACCAATTTCAGGCACAGAAATGACTTTAAACACACTTATTTTAGTTGAAAAAGTAATAACTCACATCCAACCGTCATTTAAAGTCAAAAGATTAAATGTTAAAATTTCATCAATATTGACCATTTTTTCAACGTTCGACTGGTCCGGGGTCATCGTTTTTCATCAGAAAATTGATTTTTTGGACTCTACCAAAAATGATTCAAAATGTCATTTGGATCGGGCCTCATGTTGAATAACCACTTTTTAAACCCTCACAGTGACCAAAATTGCCATTTTTACAGAGTTTTGCTTACTCAAAATCTTCAATTTTGACCAATTTCAGGCACAGAAATGACTTTAAACACACTTATTTTAGTTGAAAAAGTAATAACTCACATCCAACCGTCATTTAAAGTCAAAAGATTAAATGTTAAAATTTCATCAATATTGACCATTTTTTCAACGTTCGACTGGTCCGGGGTCATCGTTTTTCATCAGAAAATTGATTTTTTGGACTCTACCAAAAATGATTCATAATGTCATTTGGATCGGGCCTCATGTTGAAGAACCACTTTTTAAACCCTCACAGTGACCAAAACTGCCATTTTTACAGAGTTTTGCTTACTCAAAATCTTCAATTTTGACCAATTTCAGGCACAGAAATGACTTTAAACACACTTATTTTAGTTGAAAAAGTAATAACTCACATCCAACCGTCATTTAAAGTCAAAAGATTAAATGTTAAAATTTCATCAATATTGACCAATTTTTTTCAACGTTCGACTGGTCCGGGGTCATCGTTTTTTCATCAGAAAATGGATTTTTTGGACTCTACCAAAAATTGATTCAAAATGTCATTTGGATCAGGCCTCATGTTGAATAACCACTTTTTAAACCCTCACAGTGACCAAAACTGCCATTTTTACAGAGTTTTGCTTACTCAAAATCTTCAATTTTGACCAATTTCAGGCACAGAAATGACTTTAAACACACTTATTTTAGTTGAAAAAGTAATAACTCACATCCAACCGTCATTTAAAGTCAAAAGATTAAATATTAAAATTTCATCAATATTGACCATTTTTTCAACGTTCGACTGGTCCGGGGTCATCGTTTTTCATCAGAAAATTGATTTTTTGGACTCTACCAAAAATGATTCAAAATGTCATTTGGATCGGGCCTCATGTTGAATAACCACTTTTTAAACCCTCACAGTGACCAAAATTGCCATTTTTACAGAGTTTTGCTTACTCAAAATCTTCAATTTTGACCAATTTCAGGCACAGAAATGACTTTAAACACACTTATTTTAGTTGAAAAAGTAATAACTCACATCCAACCGTCATTTAAAGTCAAAAGATTAAATGTTAAAATTTCATCAATATTGACAATTTTTTCAACGTTCGACTGGTCCGGGGTCATCGTTTTTCATCAGAAAATTGATTTTTTTGGACTCTACCAAAAATGATTCAAAATGTCATTTGGATCGGGCCTCATGTTGAATAACCACTTTTTAAACCCTCAAAGTGACCAAAATTGCCATTTTTACAGAGTTTTGCTTACTCAAAATCTTCAATTTTGACCAATTTCAGGCACAGAAATGACTTTAAACACACTTATTTTAGTTGAAAAAGTAATAACTCACATCTAACCGTCATTTAAAGTGAAAAGATTAAATATTAAAATTTCATCAATATTGACCATTTTTTCAACGTTCGACTGGTCCGGGGTCATCGTTTTTCATCAGAAAATTGATTTTTTGGACTCTACCAAAAATGATTCAAAATGTCATTTGGATCGGGCCTCATGTTGAATAACCACTTTTTAAACCCTCACAGTGACCAAAATTGCCATTTTTACAGAGTTTTGCTTACTCAAAATCTTCAATTTTGACCAATTTCAGGCACAGAAATGACTTTAAACACACTTATTTTAGTTGAAAAAGTAATAACTCACATCCAACCGTCATTTAAAGTCAAAAGATTAAATGTTAAAATTTCATCAATATTGACCATTTTTTCAACGTTCGACTGGTCCGGGGTAATCGTTTTTCATCAGAAAATGGATTTTTTGGACTCTACCAAAAATGATTCAAAATGTCATTTGGATCGGGCCTCATGTTGAATAACCACTTTTTAAACCCTCACGGTGACCAAAATTGCCATTTTTACAGAGTTTTGCTTACTCAAAATCTTCAATTTTGACCAATTTCAGGCACAGAAATGACTTTAAACACACTTATTTTAGTTGAAAAAGTAATAACTCACATCCAACCGTCATTTAAAGTCAAAAGATTAAATGTTAAAATTTCATCAATATTGACCATTTTTTCAACGTTCGACTGGTCCGGGGTCATTGTTTTTCATCAGAAAATTGATTTTTTGGACTCTACCAAAAATGATTCAAAATGTCATTTGGATCGGGCCTCATGTTGAATAACCACTTTTTAAACCCTCACAGTGACCAAAATTGCCATTTTTACAGAGTTTTGCTTACTCAAAATCTTCAATTTTGACCAATTTCAGGCACAGAAATGACTTTAAACACACTTATTTTAGTTGAAAAAGTAATAACTGACATCCAACCGTCATTTAAAGTCAAAAGATTAAATGTTAAAATTTCATCAATATTGACCATTTTTTCAACGTTCGACTGGTCCGGGGTCATCGTTTTTCATCAGAAAATTGATTTTTTGGACTCTACCAAAAATGATTCAAAATGTCATTTGGATCGGGCCTCATGTTGAATAACCACTTTTTAAACCCTCACAGTGACCAAAATTGCCATTTTTACAGAGTTTTGCTTACTCAAAATCTTCAATTTTGACCAATTTCAGGCACAGAAATGACTTTAAACACACTTATTTTAGTTGAAAAAGTAATAACTCACATCCAACCGTCATTTAAAGTCAAAAGATTAAATGTTAAAATTTCATCAATATTGACCATTTTTTCAATGTTCGACTGGTCCGGGGTCATCGTTTTTCATCAGAAAATTGATTTTTTGGACTCTACCAAAAATGATTCAAAATGTCATTTGGATCGGGCCTCATGTTGAATAACCACTTTTTAAACCCTCACAGTGACCAAAATTGCCATTTTTACAGAGTTTTGCTTACTCAAAATCTTCAATTTTGACCAATTTCAGGTACAGAAATGACTTTAAACACACTTATGTTAGTTGAAAAAGTAATAACTCACATCCAACCGTCATTTAAAGTCAAAAGATTAAATGTTAAAATTTCATCAATATTGACCATTTTTTCAACGTTCGACTGGTCCGGGGTCATCGTTTTTCATCAGAAAATTGATTTTTTGGACTCTACCAAAAATGATTCAAAATGTCATTTGGATCGGGCCTCATGTTGAAGAACCACTTTTTAAACCCTCACAGTGACCAAAACTGCCATTTTTACAGAGTTTTGCTTACTCAAAATCTTCAATTTTGACCAATTTCAGGCACAGAAATGACTTTAAACACACTTATTTTAGTTGAAAAAGTAATAACTCACATCCAACCGTCATTTAAAGTCAAAAGATTAAATGTTAAAATTTCATCAATATTGACCATTTTTTCAACGTTCGACTGATCCGGGGTCATCGTTTTTCATCAGAAAATTGATTTTTTGGACTCTACCAAAAATGATTCAAAATGTCATTTGGATCGGGCCTCATGTTGAATAACCACTTTTTAAACCCTCACGGTGACCAAAATTGCCATTTTTACAGAGTTTTGCTTACTCAAAATCTTCAATTTTGACCAATTTCAGGCACAGAAATGACTTTAAACACACTTATTTTAGTTGAAAAAGTAATAACTCACATCCAACCGTCATTTAAAGTCAAAAGATTAAATGTTAAAATTTCATCAATATTGACCATTTTTTCAACGTTCGACTGGTCCGGGGTCATCGTTTTTCATCAGAAAATTGATTTTTTGGACTCTACCAAAAATGATTCAAAATGTCATTTGGATCGGGCCTCATGTTGAATAACCACTTTTTAAACCCTCACAGTGACCAAAATTGCCATTTTTACAGAGTTTTGCTTACTCAAAATCTTCAATTTTGACCAATTTCAGGCACAGAAATGACTTTAAACACACTTATTTTAGTTGAAAAAGTAATAACTGACATCCAACCGTCATTTAAAGTCAAAAGATTAAATGTTAAAATTTCATCAATATTGACCATTTTTTCAACGTTCGACTGGTCCGGGGTCATCGTTTTTCATCAGAAAATTGATTTTTTGGACTCTACCAAAAATGATTCAAAATGTCATTTGGATCGGGCCTCATGTTGAATAACCACTTTTTAAACCCTCACAGTGACCAAAATTGCCATTTTTACAGAGTTTTGCTTACTCAAAATCTTCAATTTTGACCAATTTCAGGCACAGAAATGACTTTAAACACACTTATTTTAGTTGAAAAAGTAATAACTCACATCCAACCGTCATTTAAAGTCAAAAGATTAAATGTTAAAATTTCATCAATATTGACCATTTTTTCAATGTTCGACTGGTCCGGGGTCATCGTTTTTCATCAGAAAATTGATTTTTTGGACTCTACCAAAAATGATTCAAAATGTCATTTGGATCGGGCCTCATGTTGAATAACCACTTTTTAAACCCTCACAGTGACCAAAATTGCCATTTTTACAGAGTTTTGCTTACTCAAAATCTTCAATTTTGACCAATTTCAGGTACAGAAATGACTTTAAACACACTTATGTTAGTTGAAAAAGTAATAACTCACATCCAACCGTCATTTAAAGTCAAAAGATTAAATGTTAAAATTTCATCAATATTGACCATTTTTTCAACGTTCGACTGATCCGGGGTCATCGTTTTTCATCAGAAAATTGATTTTTTGGACTCTACCAAAAATGATTCAAAATGTCATTTGGATCGGGCCTCATGTTAAATAACCACTTTTTAAACCCTCACAGTGACCAAAATTGCCATTTTTACAGAGTTTTGCTTACTCAAAATCTTCAATTTTGACCAATTTCAGGCACAGAAATGACTTTAAACACACTTATTTTAGTTGAAAAAGTAATAACTCACATCCAACCGTCATTTAAAGTCAAAAGATTAAATGTTAAAATTTCATCAATATTGACCAATGTTTTTCAACGTTTGACTGGTCCGGGGTCATCATTTTTTCATCAGAAAATGGATTTTTTGGACTCTACCAAAAATGATTCAAAATGTCATTTGGATCCGGCCTCATGTTGAATAACCACTTTTTAAACCCTCACAGTGACCAAAACTGCCATTTTTACAGAGTTTTGCTTACTCAAAATCTTCAATTTTGACCAATTTCAGGCACAGAAATGACTTTAAACACACTTATTTTAGTTGAAAAAGTAATAACTCACATCCAACCGTCATTTAAAGTGAAAAGATTAAATATTAAAATTTCATCAATATTGACCATTTTTTCAACGTTCGACTGGTCCAGGGTCATCGTTTTTCATCAGAAAATTGATTTTTTGGACTCTACCAAAAATGATTCAAAATGTCATTTGGATCGGGCCTCATGTTGAATAACCACTTTTTAAACCCTCACAGTGACCAAAATTGCCATTTTTACAGAGTTTTGCTTACTCAAAATCTTCAATTTTGACCAATTTCAGGCACAGAAATGACTTTAAACACACTTATTTTAGTTGAAAAAGTAATAACTCACATCCAACCGTCATTTAAAGTCAAAAGATTAAATGTTAAAATTTCATCAATATTGACCATTTTTTCAACGTTCGACTGGTCCGGGGTCATCGTTTTTCATCAGAAAATGGATTTTTTGGACTCTACCAAAAATGATTCAAAATGTCATTTGGATTGGGCCTCATGTTGAATAACCACTTTTTAAACCCTCACAGTGACCAAAATTGCCATTTTTACAGAGTTTTGCTTACTCAAAATCTTCAATTTTGACCAATTTCAGGCACAGAAATGACTTTAAACACACTTATTTTAGTTGAAAATGTAATAACTCACATCCAACCGTCATTTAAAGTCAAAAGATTAAATGTTAAAATTTCATCAATATTGACCATTTTTTCAACGTTCGACTGGTCCGGGGTCATCGTTTTTCATCAGAAAATGGATTTTTTGGACTCTACCAAAAATGATTCAAAATGTCATTTGGATCGGGCCTCATGTTGAATAACCACTTTTTAAACCCTCACAGTGACCAAAATTGCCATTTTTACAGAGTTTTGCTTACTCAAAATCTTCAATTTTGACCAATTTCAGGCACAGAAATGACTTTAAACACACTTATTGTAGTTGAAAAAGTAATAACTCACATCCAACCGTCATTTAAAGTCAAAAGATTAAATGTTAAAATTTCATCAATATTGACCATTTTTTCAACGTTCGACTGGTCCGGGGTCATCGTTTTTCATCAGAAAATGGATTTTTTGGACTCTACCAAAAATGATTCAAAATGTCATTTGGATCGGGCCTCATGTTGAATAACCACTTTTTAAACCCTCACAGTGACCAAAATTGCCATTTTTACAGAGTTTTGCTTACTCAAAATCTTCAATTTTGACCAATTTCAGGCACAGAAATGACTTTAAACACACTTATTTTAGTTGAAAAAGTAATAACTCACATCCAACCGTCATTTAAAGTCAAAAGATTAAATGTTAAAATTTCATCAATATTGACCATTTTTTCAATGTTCGACTGGTCCGGGGTCATCGTTTTTCATCAGAAAATTGATTTTTTGGACTCTACCAAAAATGATTCAAAATGTCATTTGGATCGGGCCTCATGTTGAATAACCACTTTTTAAACCCTCACAGTGACCAAAATTGCCATTTTTACAGAGTTTTGCTTACTCAAAATCTTCAATTTTGACCAATTTCAGGTACAGAAATGACTTTAAACACACTTATGGTAGTTGAAAAAGTAATAACTCACATCCAACCGTCATTTAAAGTCAAAAGATTAAATGTTAAAATTTCATCAATATTGACCATTTTTTCAACGTTCGACTGATCCGGGGTCATCGTTTTTCATCAGAAAATTGATTTTTTGGACTCTACCAAAAATGATTCAAAATGTCATTTGGATCGGGCCTCATGTTAAATAACCACTTTTTAAACCCTCACAGTGACCAAAATTGCCATTTTTACAGAGTTTTGCTTACTCAAAATCTTCAATTTTGACCAATTTCAGGCACAGAAATGACTTTAAACACACTTATTTTAGTTGAAAAAGTAATAACTCACATCCAACCGTCATTTAAAGTCAAAAGATTAAATGTTAAAATTTCATCAATATTGACCAATGTTTTTCAACGTTTGACTGGTCCGGGGTCATCATTTTTTCATCAGAAAATGGATTTTTTGGACTCTACCAAAAATGATTCAAAATGTCATTTGGATCCGGCCTCATGTTGAATAACCACTTTTTAAACCCTCACAGTGACCAAAACTGCCATTTTTACAGAGTTTTGCTTACTCAAAATCTTCAATTTTGACCAATTTCAGGCACAGAAATGACTTTAAACACACTTATTTTAGTTGAAAAAGTAATAACTCACATCCAACCGTCATTTAAAGTGAAAAGATTAAATATTAAAATTTCATCAATATTGACCATTTTTTCAACGTTCGACTGGTCCGGGGTCATCGTTTTTCATCAGAAAATTGATTTTTTGGACTCTACCAAAAATGATTCAAAATGTCATTTGGATCGGGCCTCATGTTGAATAACCACTTTTTAAACCCTCACAGTGACCAAAATTGCCATTTTTACAGAGTTTTGCTTACTCAAAATCTTCAATTTTGACCAATTTCAGGCACAGAAATGACTTTAAACACACTTATTTTAGTTGAAAAAGTAATAACTCACATCCAACCGTCATTTAAAGTCAAAAGATTAAATGTTAAAATTTCATCAATATTGACCATTTTTTCAACGTTCGACTGGTCCGGGGTCATCGTTTTTCATCAGAAAATGGATTTTTTGGACTCTACCAAAAATGATTCAAAATGTCATTTGGATCGGGCCTCATGTTGAATAACCACTTTTTAAACCCTCACAGTGACCAAAATTGCCATTTTTACAGAGTTTTGCTTACTCAAAATCTTCAATTTTGACCAATTTCAGGCACAGAAATGACTTTAAACACACTTATTTTAGTTGAAAATGTAATAACTCACATCCAACCGTCATTTAAAGTCAAAAGATTAAATGTTAAAATTTCATCAATATTGACCATTTTTTCAACGTTCGACTGGTCCGGGGTCATCGTTTTTCATCAGAAAATGGATTTTTTGGACTCTACCAAAAATGATTCAAAATGTCATTTGGATCGGGCCTCATGTTGAATAACCACTTTTTAAACCCTCACAGTGACCAAAATTGCCATTTTTACAGAGTTTTGCTTACTCAAAATCTTCAATTTTGACCAATTTCAGGCACAGAAATGACTTTAAACACACTTATTGTAGTTGAAAAAGTAATAACTCACATCCAACCGTCATTTAAAGTCAAAAGATTAAATGTTAAAATTTCATCAATTTGACCATTTTTTCAACGTTCGACTGGTCCGGGGTCATCGTTTTTCATCAGAAAATTGATTTTTTGGACTCTACCAAAAATGATTCAAAATGTCATTTGGATTGGGCCTCATGTTGAATAACCACTTTTTAAACCCTCACAGTGACCAAAATTGCCATTTTTACAGAGTTTTGCTTACTCAAAATCTTCAATTTTGACCAATTTCAGGCACAGAAATGACTTTAAACACACTTATTTTAGTTGAAAATGTAATAACTCACATCCAACCGTCATTTAAAGTCAAAAGATTAAATGTTAAAATTTCATCAATATTGACCATTTTTTCAACGTTCGACTGGTCCGGGGTCATCGTTTTTCATCAGAAAATGGATTTTTTGGACTCTACCAAAAATGATTCAAAATGTCATTTGGATCGGGCCTCATGTTGAATAACCACTTTTTAAACCCTCACAGTGAACCAAAATTGCCATTTTTACAGAGTTTTGCTTACTCAAAATCTTCAATTTTGACCGATTTCAGGCACAGAAATGACTTTAAACACACTTATTTT
Source organism: Lissotriton vulgaris (assembly GCF_964263255.1). Lineage (NCBI taxonomy): Eukaryota > Metazoa > Chordata > Amphibia > Caudata > Salamandridae > Lissotriton > Lissotriton vulgaris. The sequence continues at coordinate 159,290 of NW_028247435.1, read as the reverse complement.
AGTTGAAAAAGTAATAACTGACATCCAACCGTCATTTAAAGTCAAAAGATTAAATGTTAAAATTTCATCAATATTGACCATTTTTTCAACGTTCGACTGGTCCGGGGTTATCGTTTTTCATCAGAAAATTGATTTTTTGGACTCTACCAAAAATGATTCAAAATGTCATTTGGATCAGGCCTCATGTTGAATAACCACTTTTTAAACCCTCACAGTGACCAAAACTGCCATTTTTACAGAGTTTTGCTTACTCAAAATCTTCAATTTTGACCAATTTCAGGCACAGAAATGACTTTAAACACACTTATTTTAGTTGAAAAAGTAATAACTCACATCCAACCGTCATTTAAAGTCAAAAGATTAAATGTTAAAATTTCATCAATATTGACCATTTTTTCAACGTTCGACTGGTCCGGGGTCATCGTTTTTCATCAGAAAATTGATTTTTTGGACTCTACCAAAAATGATTCAAAATGTCATTTGGATCGGGCCTCATGTTGAATAACCACTTTTTAAACCCTCACAGTGACCAAAATTGCCATTTTTACAGAGTTTTGCTTACTCAAAATCTTCAATTTTGACCAATTTCAGGCACAGAAATGACTTTAAACACACTTATTTTAGTTGAAAAAGTAATAACTCACATCCAACCGTCATTTAAAGTCAAAAGATTAAATGTTAAAATTTCATCAATATTGACCATTTTTTCAACGTTCGACTGGTCCGGGGTCATCGTTTTTCATCAGAAAATTGATTTTTTGGACTCTACCAAAAATGATTCATAATGTCATTTGGATCGGGCCTCATGTTGAAGAACCACTTTTTAAACCCTCACAGTGACCAAAACTGCCATTTTTACAGAGTTTTGCTTACTCAAAATCTTCAATTTTGACCAATTTCAGGCACAGAAATGACTTTAAACACACTTATTTTAGTTGAAAAAGTAATAACTCACATCCAACCGTCATTTAAAGTCAAAAGATTAAATATTAAAATTTCATCAATATTGACCATTTTTTCAACGTTCGACTGGTCCGGGGTCATCGTTTTTCATCAGAAAATTGATTTTTTGGACTCTACCAAAAATGATTCAAAATGTCATTTGGATCGGGCCTCATGTTGAATAACCACTTTTTAAACCCTCACAGTGACCAAAATTGCCATTTTTACAGAGTTTTGCTTACTCAAAATCTTCAATTTTGACCAATTTCAGGCACAGAAATGACTTTAAACACACTTATTTTAGTTGAAAAAGTAATAACTCACATCCAACCGTCATTTAAAGTCAAAAGATTAAATGTTAAAATTTCATCAATATTGACCATTTTTTCAACGTTCGACTGGTCCGGGGTAATCGTTTTTCATCAGAAAATGGATTTTTTGGACTCTACCAAAAATGATTCAAAATGTCATTTGGATCGGGCCTCATGTTGAATAACCACTTTTTAAACCCTCACGGTGACCAAAATTGCCATTTTTACAGAGTTTTGCTTACTCAAAATCTTCAATTTTGACCAATTTCAGGCACAGAAATGACTTTAAACACACTTATTTTAGTTGAAAAAGTAATAACTCACATCCAACCGTCATTTAAAGTCAAAAGATTAAATGTTAAAATTTCATCAATATTGACCATTTTTTCAACGTTCGACTGGTCCGGGGTCATCGTTTTTCATCAGAAAATGGATTTTTTGGACTCTACCAAAAATGATTCAAATTGTCATTTGGATCGGGCCTCATGTTGAATAACCACTTTTTAAACCCTCACAGTGACCAAAATTGCCATTTTTACAGAGTTTTGCTTACTCAAAATCTTCAATTTTGACCAATTTCATGCACAGAAATGACTTTAAACACACTTATTGTAGTTGAAAAAGCAATAACTCACATCCAACCGTCATTTAAAGTCAAAAGATTAAATGTTAAAATTTCATCAATATTGACCATTTTTTCAACGTTCAACTGGTCCGGGGTCATCGTTTTTCATCAGAAAATTGATTTTTTGGACTCTACCAAAAATGATTCAAAATGTCATTTGGATCGGGCCTCATGTTGAAGAACCACTTTTTAAACCGTCACAGTGACCAAAATTGCCATTTTTACAGAGTTTTGCTTACTCAAAATCTTCAATTTTGACCAATTTCAGGCACAGAAATGACTTTAAACACACTTATTTTAGTTGAAAAAGTAATAACTCACATCCAACCGTCATTTAAAGTCAAAAGATTAAATGTTAAAATTTCATCAATATTGACAATTTTTTCAACGTTCGACTGGTCCGGGGTCATCGTTTTTCATCAGAAAATTGATTTTTTGGACTCTACCAAAAATGATTCAAAATGTCATTTGGATCGGGCCTCATGTTGAATAACTACTTTTTAAACCCTCAAAGTGACCAAAATTGCCATTTTTACAGAGTTTTGCTTACTCAAAATCTTCAATTTTGACCAATTTCAGGCACAGAAATGACTTTAAACACACTTATTTTAGTTGAAAAAGTAATAACTCACATCTAACCGTCATTTAAAGTGAAAAGATTAAATATTAAAATTTCATCAATATTGACCATTTTTTCAACGTTCGACTGGTCCGGGGTCATCGTTTTTCATCAGAAAATTGATTTTTTGGACTCTACCAAAAATGATTCAAAATGTCATTTGGATCGGGCCTCATGTTGAATAACCACTTTTTAAACCCTCACAGTGACCAAAACTGCAATTTTTACAGAGTTTTGCTTACTCAAAATCTTCAATTTTGACCAATTTCAGGCACAGAAATGACTTTAAACACACTTATTTTAGTTGAAAAAGTAATAACTCACATCCAACCGTCATTTAAAGTCAAAAGATTAAATGTTAAAATTTCATCAATATTGACCAATTTTTTTCAACGTTCGACTGGTCCGGGGTCATCGTTTTTTCATCAGAAAATGGATTTTTTGGACTCTACCAAAAATTGATTCAAAATGTCATTTGGATCAGGCCTCATGTTGAATAACCACTTTTTAAACCCTCACAGTGACCAAAACTGCCATTTTTACAGAGTTTTGCTTACTCAAAATCTTCAATTTTGACCAATTTCAGGCACAGAAATGACTTTAAACACACTTATTTTAGTTGAAAAAGTAATAACTCACATCCAACCGTCATTTAAAGTCAAAAGATTAAATATTAAAATTTCATCAATATTGACCATTTTTTCAACGTTCGACTGGTCCGGGGTCATCGTTTTTCATCAGAAAATTGATTTTTTGGACTCTACCAAAAATGATTCAAAATGTCATTTGGATCGGGCCTCATGTTGAATAACCACTTTTTAAACCCTCACAGTGACCAAAATTGCCATTTTTACAGAGTTTTGCTTACTCAAAATCTTCAATTTTGACCAATTTCAGGCACAGAAATGACTTTAAACACACTTATTTTAGTTGAAAAAGTAATAACTCACATCCAACCGTCATTTAAAGTCAAAAGATTAAATGTTAAAATTTCATCAATATTGACAATTTTTTCAACGTTCGACTGGTCCGGGGTCATCGTTTTTCATCAGAAAATTGATTTTTTGGACTCTACCAAAAATGATTCAAAATGTCATTTGGATCGGGCCTCATGTTGAATAACCACTTTTTAAACCCTCAAAGTGACCAAAATTGCCATTTTTACAGAGTTTTGCTTACTCAAAATCTTCAATTTTGACCAATTTCAGGCACAGAAATGACTTTAAACACACTTATTTTAGTTGAAAAAGTAATAACTCACATCTAACCGTCATTTAAAGTGAAAAGATTAAATATTAAAATTTCATCAATATTGACCATTTTTTCAACGTTCGACTGGTCCGGGGTCATCGTTTTTCATCAGAAAATTGATTTTTTGGACTCTACCAAAAATGATTCAAAATGTCATTTGGATCGGGCCTCATGTTGAATAACCACTTTTTAAACCCTCACAGTGACCAAAATTGCCATTTTTACAGAGTTTTGCTTACTCAAAATCTTCAATTTTGACCAATTTCAGGCACAGAAATGACTTTAAACACACTTATTTTAGTTGAAAAAGTAATAACTCACATCCAACCGTCATTTAAAGTCAAAAGATTAAATGTTAAAATTTCATCAATATTGACCATTTTTTCAACGTTCGACTGGTCCGGGGTAATCGTTTTTCATCAGAAAATGGATTTTTTGGACTCTACCAAAAATGATTCAAAATGTCATTTGGATCGGGCCTCATGTTGAATAACCACTTTTTAAACCCTCACGGTGACCAAAATTGCCATTTTTACAGAGTTTTGCTTACTCAAAATCTTCAATTTTGACCAATTTCAGGCACAGAAATGACTTTAAACACACTTATTTTAGTTGAAAAAGTAATAACTCACATCCAACCGTCATTTAAAGTCAAAAGATTAAATGTTAAAATTTCATCAATATTGACCATTTTTTCAACGTTCGACTGGTCCGGGGTCATCGTTTTTCATCAGAAAATTGATTTTTTGGACTCTACCAAAAATGATTCAAAATGTCATTTGGATCGGGCCTCATGTTGAATAACCACTTTTTAAACCCTCACAGTGACCAAAATTGCCATTTTTACAGAGTTTTGCTTACTCAAAATCTTCAATTTTGACCAATTTCAGGCACAGAAATGACTTTAAACACACTTATTTTAGTTGAAAAAGTAATAACTGACATCCAACCGTCATTTAAAGTCAAAAGATTAAATGTTAAAATTTCATCAATATTGACCATTTTTTCAACGTTCGACTGGTCCGGGGTCATCGTTTTTCATCAGAAAATTGATTTTTTGGACTCTACCAAAAATGATTCAAAATGTCATTTGGATCGGGCCTCATGTTGAATAACCACTTTTTAAACCCTCACAGTGACCAAAATTGCCATTTTTACAGAGTTTTGCTTACTCAAAATCTTCAATTTTGACCAATTTCAGGCACAGAAATGACTTTAAACACACTTATTTTAGTTGAAAAAGTAATAACTCACATCCAACCGTCATTTAAAGTCAAAAGATTAAATGTTAAAATTTCATCAATATTGACCATTTTTTCAATGTTCGACTGGTCCGGGGTCATCGTTTTTCATCAGAAAATTGATTTTTTGGACTCTACCAAAAATGATTCAAAATGTCATTTGGATCGGGCCTCATGTTGAATAACCACTTTTTAAACCCTCACAGTGACCAAAATTGCCATTTTTACAGAGTTTTGCTTACTCAAAATCTTCAATTTTGACCAATTTCAGGTACAGAAATGACTTTAAACACACTTATGTTAGTTGAAAAAGTAATAACTCACATCCAACCGTCATTTAAAGTCAAAAGATTAAATGTTAAAATTTCATCAATATTGACCATTTTTTCAACGTTCGACTGGTCCGGGGTCATCGTTTTTCATCAGAAAATTGATTTTTTGGACTCTACCAAAAATGATTCAAAATGTCATTTGGATCGGGCCTCATGTTGAAGAACCACTTTTTAAACCCTCACAGTGACCAAAACTGCCATTTTTACAGAGTTTTGCTTACTCAAAATCTTCAATTTTGACCAATTTCAGGCACAGAAATGACTTTAAACACACTTATTTTAGTTGAAAAAGTAATAACTCACATCCAACCGTCATTTAAAGTCAAAAGATTAAATGTTAAAATTTCATCAATATTGACCATTTTTTCAACGTTCGACTGATCCGGGGTCATCGTTTTTCATCAGAAAATTGATTTTTTGGACTCTACCAAAAATGATTCAAAATGTCATTTGGATCGGGCCTCATGTTGAATAACCACTTTTTAAACCCTCACGGTGACCAAAATTGCCATTTTTACAGAGTTTTGCTTACTCAAAATCTTCAATTTTGACCAATTTCAGGCACAGAAATGACTTTAAACACACTTATTTTAGTTGAAAAAGTAATAACTCACATCCAACCGTCATTTAAAGTCAAAAGATTAAATGTTAAAATTTCATCAATATTGACCATTTTTTCAACGTTCGACTGGTCCGGGGTCATCGTTTTTCATCAGAAAATTGATTTTTTGGACTCTACCAAAAATGATTCAAAATGTCATTTGGATCGGGCCTCATGTTGAATAACCACTTTTTAAACCCTCACAGTGACCAAAATTGCCATTTTTACAGAGTTTTGCTTACTCAAAATCTTCAATTTTGACCAATTTCAGGCACAGAAATGACTTTAAACACACTTATTTTAGTTGAAAAAGTAATAACTGACATCCAACCGTCATTTAAAGTCAAAAGATTAAATGTTAAAATTTCATCAATATTGACCATTTTTTCAACGTTCGACTGGTCCGGGGTCATCGTTTTTCATCAGAAAATTGATTTTTTGGACTCTACCAAAAATGATTCAAAATGTCATTTGGATCGGGCCTCATGTTGAATAACCACTTTTTAAACCCTCACAGTGACCAAAATTGCCATTTTTACAGAGTTTTGCTTACTCAAAATCTTCAATTTTGACCAATTTCAGGCACAGAAATGACTTTAAACACACTTATTTTAGTTGAAAAAGTAATAACTCACATCCAACCGTCATTTAAAGTCAAAAGATTAAATGTTAAAATTTCATCAATATTGACCATTTTTTCAATGTTCGACTGGTCCGGGGTCATCGTTTTTCATCAGAAAATTGATTTTTTGGACTCTACCAAAAATGATTCAAAATGTCATTTGGATCGGGCCTCATGTTGAATAACCACTTTTTAAACCCTCACAGTGACCAAAATTGCCATTTTTACAGAGTTTTGCTTACTCAAAATCTTCAATTTTGACCAATTTCAGGTACAGAAATGACTTTAAACACACTTATGTTAGTTGAAAAAGTAATAACTCACATCCAACCGTCATTTAAAGTCAAAAGATTAAATGTTAAAATTTCATCAATATTGACCATTTTTTCAACGTTCGACTGATCCGGGGTCATCGTTTTTCATCAGAAAATTGATTTTTTGGACTCTACCAAAAATGATTCAAAATGTCATTTGGATCGGGCCTCATGTTAAATAACCACTTTTTAAACCCTCACAGTGACCAAAATTGCCATTTTTACAGAGTTTTGCTTACTCAAAATCTTCAATTTTGACCAATTTCAGGCACAGAAATGACTTTAAACACACTTATTTTAGTTGAAAAAGTAATAACTCACATCCAACCGTCATTTAAAGTCAAAAGATTAAATGTTAAAATTTCATCAATATTGACCAATGTTTTTCAACGTTTGACTGGTCCGGGGTCATCATTTTTTCATCAGAAAATGGATTTTTTGGACTCTACCAAAAATGATTCAAAATGTCATTTGGATCCGGCCTCATGTTGAATAACCACTTTTTAAACCCTCACAGTGACCAAAACTGCCATTTTTACAGAGTTTTGCTTACTCAAAATCTTCAATTTTGACCAATTTCAGGCACAGAAATGACTTTAAACACACTTATTTTAGTTGAAAAAGTAATAACTCACATCCAACCGTCATTTAAAGTGAAAAGATTAAATATTAAAATTTCATCAATATTGACCATTTTTTCAACGTTCGACTGGTCCAGGGTCATCGTTTTTCATCAGAAAATTGATTTTTTGGACTCTACCAAAAATGATTCAAAATGTCATTTGGATCGGGCCTCATGTTGAATAACCACTTTTTAAACCCTCACAGTGACCAAAATTGCCATTTTTACAGAGTTTTGCTTACTCAAAATCTTCAATTTTGACCAATTTCAGGCACAGAAATGACTTTAAACACACTTATTTTAGTTGAAAAAGTAATAACTCACATCCAACCGTCATTTAAAGTCAAAAGATTAAATGTTAAAATTTCATCAATATTGACCATTTTTTCAACGTTCGACTGGTCCGGGGTCATCGTTTTTCATCAGAAAATGGATTTTTTGGACTCTACCAAAAATGATTCAAAATGTCATTTGGATTGGGCCTCATGTTGAATAACCACTTTTTAAACCCTCACAGTGACCAAAATTGCCATTTTTACAGAGTTTTGCTTACTCAAAATCTTCAATTTTGACCAATTTCAGGCACAGAAATGACTTTAAACACACTTATTTTAGTTGAAAATGTAATAACTCACATCCAACCGTCATTTAAAGTCAAAAGATTAAATGTTAAAATTTCATCAATATTGACCATTTTTTCAACGTTCGACTGGTCCGGGGTCATCGTTTTTCATCAGAAAATGGATTTTTTGGACTCTACCAAAAATGATTCAAAATGTCATTTGGATCGGGCCTCATGTTGAATAACCACTTTTTAAACCCTCACAGTGACCAAAATTGCCATTTTTACAGAGTTTTGCTTACTCAAAATCTTCAATTTTGACCAATTTCAGGCACAGAAATGACTTTAAACACACTTATTGTAGTTGAAAAAGTAATAACTCACATCCAACCGTCATTTAAAGTCAAAAGATTAAATGTTAAAATTTCATCAATATTGACCATTTTTTCAACGTTCGACTGGTCCGGGGTCATCGTTTTTCATCAGAAAATGGATTTTTTGGACTCTACCAAAAATGATTCAAAATGTCATTTGGATCGGGCCTCATGTTGAATAACCACTTTTTAAACCCTCACAGTGACCAAAATTGCCATTTTTACAGAGTTTTGCTTACTCAAAATCTTCAATTTTGACCAATTTCAGGCACAGAAATGACTTTAAACACACTTATGGTAGTTGAAAAAGTAATAACTCACATCCAACCGTCATTTAAAGTCAAAAGATTAAATGTTAAAATTTCATCAATATTGACCATTTTTTCAACGTTCGACTGATCCGGGGTCATCGTTTTTCATCAGAAAATTGATTTTTTGGACTCTACCAAAAATGATTCAAAATGTCATTTGGATCGGGCCTCATGTTAAATAACCACTTTTTAAACCCTCACAGTGACCAAAATTGCCATTTTTACAGAGTTTTGCTTACTCAAAATCTTCAATTTTGACCAATTTCAGGCACAGAAATGACTTTAAACACACTTATTTTAGTTGAAAAAGTAATAACTCACATCCAACCGTCATTTAAAGTCAAAAGATTAAATGTTAAAATTTCATCAATATTGACCAATGTTTTTCAACGTTTGACTGGTCCGGGGTCATCATTTTTTCATCAGAAAATGGATTTTTTGGACTCTACCAAAAATGATTCAAAATGTCATTTGGATCCGGCCTCATGTTGAATAACCACTTTTTAAACCCTCACAGTGACCAAAACTGCCATTTTTACAGAGTTTTGCTTACTCAAAATCTTCAATTTTGACCAATTTCAGGCACAGAAATGACTTTAAACACACTTATTTTAGTTGAAAAAGTAATAACTCACATCCAACCGTCATTTAAAGTGAAAAGATTAAATATTAAAATTTCATCAATATTGACCATTTTTTCAACGTTCGACTGGTCCGGGGTCATCGTTTTTCATCAGAAAATTGATTTTTTGGACTCTACCAAAAATGATTCAAAATGTCATTTGGATCGGGCCTCATGTTGAATAACCACTTTTTAAACCCTCACAGTGACCAAAATTGCCATTTTTACAGAGTTTTGCTTACTCAAAATCTTCAATTTTGACCAATTTCAGGCACAGAAATGACTTTAAACACACTTATTTTAGTTGAAAAAGTAATAACTCACATCCAACCGTCATTTAAAGTCAAAAGATTAAATGTTAAAATTTCATCAATATTGACCATTTTTTCAACGTTCGACTGGTCCGGGGTCATCGTTTTTCATCAGAAAATGGATTTTTTGGACTCTACCAAAAATGATTCAAAATGTCATTTGGATCGGGCCTCATGTTGAATAACCACTTTTTAAACCCTCACAGTGACCAAAATTGCCATTTTTACAGAGTTTTGCTTACTCAAAATCTTCAATTTTGACCAATTTCAGGCACAGAAATGACTTTAAACACACTTATTTTAGTTGAAAATGTAATAACTCACATCCAACCGTCATTTAAAGTCAAAAGATTAAATGTTAAAATTTCATCAATATTGACCATTTTTTCAACGTTCGACTGGTCCGGGGTCATCGTTTTTCATCAGAAAATGGATTTTTTGGACTCTACCAAAAATGATTCAAAATGTCATTTGGATCGGGCCTCATGTTGAATAACCACTTTTTAAACCCTCACAGTGACCAAAATTGCCATTTTTACAGAGTTTTGCTTACTCAAAATCTTCAATTTTGACCAATTTCAGGCACAGAAATGACTTTAAACACACTTATTGTAGTTGAAAAAGTAATAACTCACATCCAACCGTCATTTAAAGTCAAAAGATTAAATGTTAAAATTTCATCAATATTGACCATTTTTTCAACGTTCGACTGGTCCGGGGTCATCGTTTTTCATCAGAAAATTGATTTTTTGGACTCTACCAAAAATGATTCAAAATGTCATTTGGATTGGGCCTCATGTTGAATAACCACTTTTTAAACCCTCACAGTGACCAAAATTGCCATTTTTACAGAGTTTTGCTTACTCAAAATCTTCAATTTTGACCAATTTCAGGCACAGAAATGACTTTAAACACACTTATTTTAGTTGAAAATGTAATAACTCACATCCAACCGTCATTTAAAGTCAAAAGATTAAATGTTAAAATTTCATCAATATTGACCATTTTTTCAACGTTCGACTGGTCCGGGGTCATCGTTTTTCATCAGAAAATGGATTTTTTGGACTCTACCAAAAATGATTCAAAATGTCATTTGGATCGGGCCTCATGTTGAATAACCACTTTTTAAACCCTCACAGTGACCAAAATTGCCATTTTTACAGAGTTTTGCTTACTCAAAATCTTCAATTTTGACCGATTTCAGGCACAGAAATGACTTTAAACACACTTATTTTAGTTGAAAAAGTAATAACTGACATCCAACCGTCATTTAAAGTCAAAAGATTAAATGTTAAAATTTCATCAATATTGACCATTTTTTCAACGTTCGACTGGTCCGGGGTTATCGTTTTTCATCAGAAAATTGATTTTTTGGACTCTACCAAAAATGATTCAAAATGTCATTTGGATCAGGCCTCATGTTGAATAACCACTTTTTAAACCCTCACAGTGACCAAAACTGCCATTTTTACAGAGTTTTGCTTACTCAAAATCTTCAATTTTGACCAATTTCAGGCACAGAAATGACTTTAAACACACTTATTTTAGTTGAAAAAGTAATAACTCACATCCAACCGTCATTTAAAGTCAAAAGATTAAATGTTAAAATTTCATCAATATTGACCATTTTTTCAACGTTCGACTGGTCCGGGGTCATCGTTTTTCATCAGAAAATTGATTTTTTGGACTCTACCAAAAATGATTCAAAATGTCATTTGGATCGGGCCTCATGTTGAATAACCACTTTTTAAACCCTCACAGTGACCAAAATTGCCATTTTTACAGAGTTTTGCTTACTCAAAATCTTCAATTTTGACCAATTTCAGGCACAGAAATGACTTTAAACACACTTATTTTAGTTGAAAAAGTAATAACTCACATCCAACCGTCATTTAAAGTCAAAAGATTAAATGTTAAAATTTCATCAATATTGACCATTTTTTCAACGTTCGACTGGTCCGGGGTCATCGTTTTTCATCAGAAAATTGATTTTTTGGACTCTACCAAAAATGATTCATAATGTCATTTGGATCGGGCCTCATGTTGAAGAACCACTTTTTAAACCCTCACAGTGACCAAAACTGCCATTTTTACAGAGTTTTGCTTACTCAAAATCTTCAATTTTGACCAATTTCAGGCACAGAAATGACTTTAAACACACTTATTTTAGTTGAAAAAGTAATAACTCACATCCAACCGTCATTTAAAGTCAAAAGATTAAATGTTAAAATTTCATCAATATTGACCAATTTTTTTCAACGTTCGACTGGTCCGGGGTCATCGTTTTTTCATCAGAAAATGGATTTTTTGGACTCTACCAAAATTGATTCAAAATGTCATTTGGATCAGGCCTCATGTTGAATAACCACTTTTTAAACCCTCACAGTGACCAAAACTGCCATTTTTACAGAGTTTTGCTTACTCAAAATCTTCAATTTTGACCAATTTCAGGCACAGAAATGACTTTAAACACACTTATTTTAGTTGAAAAAGTAATAACTCACATCCAACCGTCATTTAAAGTCAAAAGATTAAATATTAAAATTTCATCAATATTGACCATTTTTTCAACGTTCGACTGGTCCGGGGTCATCGTTTTTCATCAGAAAATTGATTTTTTGGACTCTACCAAAAATGATTCAAAATGTCATTTGGATCGGGCCTCATGTTGAATAACCACTTTTTAAACCCTCACAGTGACCAAAATTGCCATTTTTACAGAGTTTTGCTTACTCAAAATCTTCAATTTTGACCAATTTCAGGCACAGAAATGACTTTAAACACACTTATTTTAGTTGAAAAAGTAATAACTCACATCCAACCGTCATTTAAAGTCAAAAGATTAAATGTTAAAATTTCATCAATATTGACCATTTTTTCAACGTTCGACTGGTCCGGGGTAATCGTTTTTCATCAGAAAATGGATTTTTTGGACTCTACCAAAAATGATTCAAAATGTCATTTGGATCGGGCCTCATGTTGAATAACCACTTTTTAAACCCTCACGGTGACCAAAATTGCCATTTTTACAGAGTTTTGCTTACTCAAAATCTTCAATTTTGACCAATTTCAGGCACAGAAATGACTTTAAACACACTTATTTTAGTTGAAAAAGTAATAACTCACATCCAACCGTCATTTAAAGTCAAAAGATTAAATGTTAAAATTTCATCAATATTGACCATTTTTTCAACGTTCGACTGGTCCGGGGTCATCGTTTTTCATCAGAAAATGGATTTTTTGGACTCTACCAAAAATGATTCAAATTGTCATTTGGATCGGGCCTCATGTTGAATAACCACTTTTTAAACCCTCACAGTGACCAAAATTGCCATTTTTACAGAGTTTTGCTTACTCAAAATCTTCAATTTTGACCAATTTCATGCACAGAAATGACTTTAAACACACTTATTGTAGTTGAAAAAGCAATAACTCACATCCAACCGTCATTTAAAGTCAAAAGATTAAATGTTAAAATTTCATCAATATTGACCATTTTTTCAACGTTCAACTGGTCCGGGGTCATCGTTTTTCATCAGAAAATTGATTTTTTGGACTCTACCAAAAATGATTCAAAATGTCATTTGGATCGGGCCTCATGTTGAAGAACCACTTTTTAAACCGTCACAGTGACCAAAATTGCCATTTTTACAGAGTTTTGCTTACTCAAAATCTTCAATTTTGACCAATTTCAGGCACAGAAATGACTTTAAACACACTTATTTTAGTTGAAAAAGTAATAACTCACATCCAACCGTCATTTAAAGTCAAAAGATTAAATGTTAAAATTTCATCAATATTGACAATTTTTTCAACGTTCGACTGGTCCGGGGTCATCGTTTTTCATCAGAAAATTGATTTTTTGGACTCTACCAAAAATGATTCAAAATGTCATTTGGATCGGGCCTCATGTTGAATAACTACTTTTTAAACCCTCAAAGTGACCAAAATTGCCATTTTTACAGAGTTTTGCTTACTCAAAATCTTCAATTTTGACCAATTTCAGGCACAGAAATGACTTTAAACACACTTATTTTAGTTGAAAAAGTAATAACTCACATCTAACCGTCATTTAAAGTGAAAAGATTAAATATTAAAATTTCATCAATATTGACCATTTTTTCAACGTTCGACTGGTCCGGGGTCATCGTTTTTCATCAGAAAATTGATTTTTTGGACTCTACCAAAAATGATTCAAAATGTCATTTGGATCGGGCCTCATGTTGAATAACCACTTTTTAAACCCTCACAGTGACCAAAATTGCCATTTTTACAGAGTTTTGCTTACTCAAAATCTTCAATTTTGACCAATTTCAGGCACAGAAATGACTTTAAACACACTTATTTTAGTTGAAAAAGTAATAACTCACATCCAACCGTCATTTAAAGTCAAAAGATTAAATGTTAAAATTTCATCAATATTGACCATTTTTTCAACGTTCGACTGGTCCGGGGTAATCGTTTTTCATCAGAAAATGGATTTTTTGGACTCTACCAAAAATGATTCAAAATGTCATTTGGATCGGGCCTCATGTTGAATAACCACTTTTTAAACCCTCACGGTGACCAAAATTGCCATTTTTACAGAGTTTTGCTTACTCAAAATCTTCAATTTTGACCAATTTCAGGCACAGAAATGACTTTAAACACACTTATTTTAGTTGAAAAAGTAATAACTCACATCCAACCGTCATTTAAAGTCAAAAGATTAAATGTTAAAATTTCATCAATATTGACCATTTTTTCAACGTTCGACTGGTCCGGGGTCATCGTTTTTCATCAGAAAATTGATTTTTTGGACTCTACCAAAAATGATTCAAAATGTCATTTGGATCGGGCCTCATGTTGAATAACCACTTTTTAAACCCTCACAGTGACCAAAATTGCCATTTTTACAGAGTTTTGCTTACTCAAAATCTTCAATTTTGACCAATTTCAGGCACAGAAATGACTTTAAACACACTTATTTTAGTTGAAAAAGTAATAACTGACATCCAACCGTCATTTAAAGTCAAAAGATTAAATGTTAAAATTTCATCAATATTGACCATTTTTTCAACGTTCGACTGGTCCGGGGTCATCGTTTTTCATCAGAAAATTGATTTTTTGGACTCTACCAAAAATGATTCAAAATGTCATTTGGATCAGGCCTCATGTTGAATAACTACTTTTTAAACCCTCACAGTGACCAAAATTGCCATTTTTACAGAGTTTTGCTTACTCAAAATCTTCAATTTTGACCAATTTCAGGCACAGAAAGGACTTTAAACACACTTATTTTAGTTGAAAAAGTAATAACTCACATCCAACCGTCATTTAAAGTCAAAAGATTAAATGTTAAAATTTCATCAATATTGACCATTTTTTCAATGTTCGACTGGTCCGGGGTCATCGTTTTTCATCAGAAAATGGATTTTTTGGACTCTACCAAAAGTGATTCAAAATGTCATTTGGATCAGGCCTCATGTTGAATAACCACTTTTTAAACCCTCACAGTGACCAAAACTGCCATTTTTACAGAGTTTTGCTTACTCAAAATCTTCAATTTTGACCAATTTCAGGCACAGAAATGACTTTAAACACACTTATTTTAGTTGAAAAAGTAATAACTCACATCCAACCGTCATTTAAAGTCAAAAGATTAAATGTTAAAATTTCATCAATATTGACCATTTTTTCAACGTTCGACTGGTCCGGGGTCATCGTTTTTCATCAGAAAATTGATTTTTTGGACTCTACCAAAAATGAATCAAAATGTCATTTGGATCGGGCCTCATGTTGAATAACCACTTTTTAAACCCTCACAGTGACCAAAATTGCCATTTTTACAGAGTTTTGCTTACTCAAAATCTTCAATTTTGACCAATTTCAGGCACAGAAATGACTTTAAACACACTTATTTTAGTTGAAAAAGTAATAACTCACATCCAACCGTCATTTAAAGTCAAAAGATTAAATGTTAAAATTTCATCAATATTGACCATTTTTTCAACGTTCGACTGGTCCGGGGTCATCGTTTTTCATCAGAAAATTGATTTTTTGGACTCTACCAAAAATGATTCAAAATGTCATTTGGATCGGGCCTCATGTTGAATAACCACTTTTTAAACCCTCACAGTGACCAAAATTGCCATTTTTACAGAGTTTTGCTTACTCAAAATCTTCAATTTTGACCAATTTCAGGCAAAGAAATGACTTTAAACACACTTATTTTAGTTGAAAAAGTAATAACTCACATCCAACCGTCATTTAAAGTCAAAAGATTAAATGTTAAAATTTCATCAATATTGACCAATTTTTTTCAACGTTCGACTTGTCCGGGGTCATCGTTTTTCATCAGAAAATTGATTTTTTGGACTCTACCAAAAATGATTCAAAATGTCATTTGGATCGGGCCTCATGTTGAATAACCACTTTTTAAACCCTCACAGTGACCAAAATTGCCATTTTTACAGAGTTTTGCTTACTCAAAATCTTCAATTTTGACCAATTTCAGGCACAGAAATGACTTTAAACACACTTATTTTAGTTGAAAAAGTAATAACTCACATCCAACCGTCATTTAAAGTGAAAAGATTAAATGTTAAAATTTCATCAATATTGACCATTTTTTCAACGTTCGACTGGTCCGGGGTAATCGTTTTTCATCAGAAAATGGATTTTTTGGACTCTACCAAAAATGATTCAAAATGTCATTTGGATCGGGCCTCATGTTGAATAACCACTTTTTAAACCCTCACGGTGACCAAAATTGCCATTTTTACAGAGTTTTGCTTACTCAAAATCTTCAATTTTGACCAATTTCAGGCACAGAAATGACTTTAAACACACTTATTTTAGTTGAAAAAGTAATAACTCACATCCAACCGTCATTTAAAGTCAAAAGATTAAATGTTAAAATTTCATCAATATTGACCATTTTTTCAACGTTCGACTGGTCCGGGGTCATCGTTTTTCATCAGAAAATGGATTTTTTGGACTCTACCAAAAATGATTCAAATTGTCATTTGGATCGGGCCTCATGTTGAATAACCACTTTTTAAACCCTCACAGTGTCCAAAATTCCCATTTTTACAGAGTTTTGCTTACTCAAAATCTTCAATTTTGACCAATTTCATGCACAGAAATGACTTTAAACACACTTATTGTAGTTGAAAAAGCAATAACTCACATCCAACCGTCATTTAAAGTCAAAAGATTAAATGTTAAAATTTCATCAATATTGACCATTTTTTCAACGTTCAACTGGTCCGGGGTCATCGTTTTTCATCAGAAAATTGATTTTTTGGACTCTACCAAAAATGATTCAAAATGTCATTTGGATCGGGCCTCATGTTGAAGAACCACTTTTTAAACCCTCACAGTGACCAAAATTGCCATTTTTACAGAGTTTTGCTTACTCAAAATCTTCAATTTTGACCAATTTCAGGCACAGAAATGACTTTAAACACACTTATTTTAGTTGAAAAAGTAATAACTCACATCCAACCGTCATTTAAAGTCAAAAGATTAAATGTTAAAATTTCATCAATATTGACCATTTTTTCAACGTTCGACTGGTCCGGGGTCATCGTTTTTCATCAGAAAATTGATTTTTTGGACTCTACCAAAAATGATTCAAAATGTCATTTGGATCGGGCCTCATGTTGAATAACCACTTTTTAAACCCTCACAGTGACCAAAATTGCCATTTTTACAGAGTTTTGCTTACTCAAAATCTTCAATTTTGACCAATTTCATGCACAGAAATGACTTTAAACACACTTATTGTAGTTGAAAAAGCAATAACTCACATCCAACCGTCATTTAAAGTCAAAAGATTAAATGTTAAAATTTCATCAATATTGACCATTTTTTCAACGTTCAACTGGTCCGGGGTCATCGTTTTTCATCAGAAAATTGATTTTTTGGACTCTACCAAAAATGATTAAAAATGTCATTTGGATCGGGCCTCATGTTGAAGAACCACTTTTTAAACCGTCACAGTGACCAAAATTGCCATTTTTACAGAGTTTTGCTTACTCAAAATCTTCAATTTTGACCAATTTCAGGCACAGAAATGACTTTAAACACACTTATTTTAGTTGAAAAAGTAATAACTCACATCCAACCGTCATTTAAAGTCAAAAGATTAAATGTTAAAATTTCATCAATATTGACCATTTTTTCAACGTTCGACTGGTCCGGGGTAATCGTTTTTCATCAGAAAATGGATTTTTTGGACTCTACCAAAAATGATTCAAAATGTCATTTGGATCGGGCCTCATGTTGAATAACCACTTTTTAAACCCTCACGGTGACCAAAATTGCCATTTTTACAGAGTTTTGCTTACTCAAAATCTTCAATTTTGACCAATTTCAGGCACAGAAATGACTTTAAACACACTTATTTTAGTTGAAAAAGTAATAACTCACATCCAACCGTCATTTAAAGTCAAAAGATTAAATGTTAAAATTTCATCAATATTGACCATTTTTTCAACGTTCGACTGGTCCGGGGTCATCGTTTTTCATCAGAAAATTGATTTTTTGGACTCTACCAAAAATGATTCAAAATGTCATTTGGATCGGGCCTCATGTTGAATAACCACTTTTTAAACCCTCACAGTGACCAAAATTGCCATTTTTACAGAGTTTTGCTTACTCAAAATCTTCAATTTTGACCAATTTCAGGCACAGAAATGACTTTAAACACACTTATTTTAGTTGAAAAAGTAATAACTGACATCCAACCGTCATTTAAAGTCAAAAGATTAAATGTTAAAATGTCATCAATATTGACCATTTTTTCAACGTTCGACTGGTCCGGGGTCATCGTTTTTCATCAGAAAATTGATTTTTTGGACTCTACCAAAAATGATTCAAAATGTCATTTGGATCAGGCCTCATGTTGAATAACTACTTTTTAAACCCTCACAGTGACCAAAATTGCCATTTTTACAGAGTTTTGCTTACTCAAAATCTTCAATTTTGACCAATTTCAGGCACAGAAAGGACTTTAAACACACTTATTTTAGTTGAAAAAGTAATAACTCACATCCAACCGTCATTTAAAGTCAAAAGATTAAATGTTAAAATTTCATCAATATTGACCATTTTTTCAATGTTCGACTGGTCCGGGGTCATCGTTTTTCATCAGAAAATGGATTTTTTGGACTCTACCAAAAGTGATTCAAAATGTCATTTGGATCAGGCCTCATGTTGAATAACCACTTTTTAAACCCTCACAGTGACCAAAACTGCCATTTTTACAGAGTTTTGCTTACTCAAAATCTTCAATTTTGACCAATTTCAGGCACAGAAATGACTTTAAACACACTTATTTTAGTTGAAAAAGTAATAACTCACATCCAACCGTCATTTAAAGTCAAAAGATTAAATGTTAAAATTTCATCAATATTGACCATTTTTTCAACGTTCGACTGGTCCGGGGTCATCGTTTTTCATCAGAAAATTGATTTTTTGGACTCTACCAAAAATGAATCAAAATGTCATTTGGATCGGGCCTCATGTTGAATAACCACTTTTTAAACCCTCACAGTGACCAAAATTGCCATTTTTACAGAGTTTTGCTTACTCAAAATCTTCAATTTTGACCAATTTCAGGCACAGAAATGACTTTAAACACACTTATTTTAGTTGAAAAAGTAATAACTCACATCCAACCGTCATTTAAAGTCAAAAGATTAAATGTTAAAATTTCATCAATATTGACCATTTTTTCAACGTTCGACTGGTCCGGGGTCATCGTTTTTCATCAGAAAATTGATTTTTTGGACTCTACCAAAAATGATTCAAAATGTCATTTGGATCGGGCCTCATGTTGAATAACCACTTTTTAAACCCTCACAGTGACCAAAATTGCCATTTTTACAGAGTTTTGCTTACTCAAAATCTTCAATTTTGACCAATTTCAGGCAAAGAAATGACTTTAAACACACTTATTTTAGTTGAAAAAGTAATAACTCACATCCAACCGTCATTTAAAGTCAAAAGATTAAATGTTAAAATTTCATCAATATTGACCAATTTTTTTCAACGTTCAACTGGTCCGGGGTCATCGTTTTTCATCAGAAAATTGATTTTTTGGACTCTACCAAAAATGATTCAAAATGTCATTTGGATCGGGCCTCATGTTGAATAACCACTTTTTAAACCCTCACAGTGACCAAAATTGCCATTTTTACAGAGTTTTGCTTACTCAAAATCTTCAATTTTGACCAATTTCAGGCACAGAAATGACTTTAAACACACTTATTTTAGTTGAAAAAGTAATAACTCACATCCAACCGTCATTTAAAGTGAAAAGATTAAATGTTAAAATTTCATCAATATTGACCATTTTTTCAACGTTCGACTGGTCCGGGGTAATCGTTTTTCATCAGAAAATGGATTTTTTGGACTCTACCAAAAATGATTCAAAATGTCATTTGGATCGGGCCTCATGTTGAATAACCACTTTTTAAACCCTCACGGTGACCAAAATTGCCATTTTTACAGAGTTTTGCTTACTCAAAATCTTCAATTTTGACCAATTTCAGGCACAGAAATGACTTTAAACACACTTATTTTAGTTGAAAAAGTAATAACTCACATCCAACCGTCATTTAAAGTCAAAAGATTAAATGTTAAAATTTCATCAATATTGACCATTTTTTCAACGTTCGACTGGTCCGGGGTCATCGTTTTTCATCAGAAAATGGATTTTTTGGACTCTACCAAAAATGATTCAAATTGTCATTTGGATCGGGCCTCATGTTGAATAACCACTTTTTAAACCCTCACAGTGTCCAAAATTCCCATTTTTACAGAGTTTTGCTTACTCAAAATCTTCAATTTTGACCAATTTCATGCACAGAAATGACTTTAAACACACTTATTGTAGTTGAAAAAGCAATAACTCACATCCAACCGTCATTTAAAGTCAAAAGATTAAATGTTAAAATTTCATCAATATTGACCATTTTTTCAACGTTCAACTGGTCCGGGGTCATCGTTTTTCATCAGAAAATTGATTTTTTGGACTCTACCAAAAATGATTCAAAATGTCATTTGGATCGGGCCTCATGTTGAAGAACCACTTTTTAAACCCTCACAGTGACCAAAATTGCCATTTTTACAGAGTTTTGCTTACTCAAAATCTTCAATTTTGACCAATTTCAGGCACAGAAATGACTTTAAACACACTTATTTTAGTTGAAAAAGTAATAACTCACATCCAACCGTCATTTAAAGTCAAAAGATTAAATGTTAAAATTTCATCAATATTGAACATTTTTTCAACGTTCGACTGGTCCGGGGTCATCGTTTTTCATCAGAAAATTGATTTTTTGGACTCTACCAAAAATGATTCAAAATGTCATTTGGATCGGGCCTCATGTTGAATAACCACTTTTTAAACCCTCACAGTGACCAAAATTGCCATTTTTACAGAGTTTTGCTTACTCAAAATCTTCAATTTTGACCAATTTCATGCACAGAAATGACTTTAAACACACTTATTGTAGTTGAAAAAGCAATAACTCACATCCAACCGTCATTTAAAGTCAAAAGATTAAATGTTAAAATTTCATCAATATTGACCATTTTTTCAACGTTCAACTGGTCCGGGGTCATCGTTTTTCATCAGAAAATTGATTTTTTGGACTCTACCAAAAATGATTAAAAATGTCATTTGGATCGGGCCTCATGTTGAAGAACCACTTTTTAAACCGTCACAGTGACCAAAATTGCCATTTTTACAGAGTTTTGCTTACTCAAAATCTTCAATTTTGACCAATTTCAGGCACAGAAATGACTTTAAACACACTTATTTTAGTTGAAAAAGTAATAACTCACATCCAACCGTCATTTAAAGTCAAAAGATTAAATGTTAAAATTTCATCAATATTGACAATTTTTTCAACGTTCGACTGGTCCGGGGTCATCGTTTTTCATCAGAAAATTGATTTTTTGGACTCTACCAAAAATGATTCAAAATGTCATTTGGATCGGGCCTCATGTTGAATAACCACTTTTTAAACCCTCAAAGTGACCAAAATTGCCATTTTTACAGAGTTTTGCTTACTCAAAATCTTCAATTTTGACCAATTTCAGGCACAGAAATGACTTTAAACACACTTATTTTAGTTGAAAAAGTAATAACTCACATCTAACCGTCATTTAAAGTGAAAAGATTAAATATTAAAATTTCATCAATATTGACCATTTTTTCAACGTTCGACTGGTCCGGGGTCATCGTTTTTCATCAGAAAATTGATTTTTTGGACTCTACCAAAAATGATTCAAAATGTCATTTGGATCGGGCCTCATGTTGAATAACCACTTTTTAAACCCTCACAGTGACCAAAATTGCCATTTTTACAGAGTTTTGCTTACTCAAAATCTTCAATTTTGACCAATTTCAGGCACAGAAATGACTTTAAACACACTTATTTTAGTTGAAAAAGTAATAACTCACATCCAACCGTCATTTAAAGTCAAAAGATTAAATGTTAAAATTTCATCAATATTGACCATTTTTTCAACGTTCGACTGGTCCGGGGTCATCGTTTTTAATCAGAAAATGGATTTTTTGGACTCTACCAAAAATGATTCAAAATGTCATTTGGATCGGGCCTCATGTTGAATAACCACTTTTTAAACCCTCACAGTGACCAAAATTGCCATTTTTACAGAGTTTTGCTTACTCAAAATCTTCAATTTTGACCAATTTCAGGCACAGAAATGACTTTAAACACACTTATTTTAGTTGAAAAAGTAATAACTGACATCCAACCGTCATTTAAAGTCAAAAGATTAAATGTTAAAATTTCATCAATATTGACCATTTTTTCAACGTTCGACTGGTCCGGGGTCATCATTTTTCATCAGAAAATTGATTTTTTGGACTCTACCAAAAATGATTCAAAATGTCATTTGGATCAGGCCTCATGTTGAATAACTACTTTTTAAACCCTCACAGTGACCAAAATTGCCATTTTTACAGAGTTTTGCTTACTCAAAATCTTCAATTTTGACCAATTTCAGGCACAGAAAGGACTTTAAACACACTTATTTTAGTTGAAAAAGTAATAACTCACATCCAACCGTCATTTAAAGTCAAAAGATTAAATGTTAAAATTTCATCAATATTGACCATTTTTTCAATGTTCGACTGGTCCGGGGTCATCGTTTTTCATCAGAAAATGGATTTTTTGGACTCTACCAAAAGTGATTCAAAATGTCATTTGGATCAGGCCTCATGTTGAATAACCACTTTTTAAACCCTCACAGTGACCAAAACTGCCATTTTTACAGAGTTTTGCTTACTCAAAATCTTCAATTTTGACCAATTTCAGGCACAGAAATGACTTTAAACACACTTATTTTAGTTGAAAAAGTAATAACTCACATCCAACCGTCATTTAAAGTCAAAAGATTAAATGTTAAAATTTCATCAATATTGACCATTTTTTCAACGTTCGACTGGTCCGGGGTCATCGTTTTTCATCAGAAAATTGATTTTTTGGACTCTACCAAAAATGATTCAAAATGTCATTTGGATCGGGCCTCATGTTGAATAACCACTTTTTAAACCCTCACAGTGACCAAAATTGCCATTTTTACAGAGTTTTGCTTACTCAAAATCTTCAATTTTGACCAATTTCAGGCACAGAAATGACTTTAAACACACTTATTTTAGTTGAAAAAGTAATAACTCACATCCAACCGTCATTTAAAGTCAAAAGATTAAATGTTAAAATTTCATCAATATTGACCATTTTTTCAACGTTCGACTGGTCCGGGGTCATCGTTTTTCATCAGAAAATTGATTTTTTGGACTCTACCAAAAATGATTCAAAATGTCATTTGGATCGGGCCTCATGTTGAATAACCACTTTTTAAACCCTCACAGTGACCAAAATTGCCATTTTTACAGAGTTTTGCTTACTCAAAATCTTCAATTTTGACCAATTTCAGGCAAAGAAATGACTTTAAACACACTTATTTTAGTTGAAAAAGTAATAACTCACATCCAACCGTCATTTAAAGTCAAAAGATTAAATGTTAAAATTTCATCAATATTGACCAATTTTTTTCAACGTTCGACTGGTCCGGGGTCATCGTTTTTTCATCAGAAAATGGATTTTTTGGACTCTACCAAAAATGATTCAAAATGTCATTTGGATCAGGCCTCATGTTGAATAACCACTTTTTAAACCCTCACAGTGACCAAAACTGCCATTTTTACAGAGTTTTGCTTACTCAAAATCTTCAATTTTGACCAATTTCAGGCACAGAAATGACTTTAAACACACTTATTTTAGTTGAAAAAGTAATAACTCACATCCAACCGTCATTTAAAGTGAAAAGATTAAATATTAAAATTTCATCAATATTGACAATTTTTTCAACGTTCGACTGGTCCGGGGTCATCGTTTTTCATCAGAAAATTGATTTTTTGGACTCTACCAAAAATGATTCAAAATGTCATTTGGATCGGGCCTCATGTTGAATAACCACTTTTTAAACCCTCACAGTGACCAAAATTGCCATTTTTACAGAGTTTTGCTTACTCAAAATCTTCAATTTTGACCAATTTCAGGCACAGAAATGACTTTAAACACACTTATTTTAGTTGAAAAAGTAATAACTCACATCCAACCGTCATTTAAAGTGAAAAGATTAAATATTAAAATTTCATCAATATTGACAATTTTTTCAACGTTCAACTGGTCCGGGGTCATCGTTTTTCATCAGAAAATTGATTTTTTGGACTCTACCAAAAATGATTCAAAATGTCATTTGGATCGGGCCTCATGTTGAATAACCACTTTTTAAACCCTCACAGTGACCAAAATTGCCATTTTTACAGAGTTTTGCTTACTCAAAATCTTCAATTTTGACCAATTTCAGGCACATAAATGACTTTAAACACACTTATTTTAGTTGAAAAAGTAATAACTCACATCCAACCGTCATTTAAAGTGAAAAGATTAAATGTTAAAATTTCATCAATATTGACCATTTTTTCAACGTTCGACTGGTCCGGGGTAATCGTTTTTCATCAGAAAATGGATTTTTTGGACTCTACCAAAAATGATTCAAAATGTCATTTGGATCGGGCCTCATGTTGAATAACCACTTTTTAAACCCTCACGGTGACCAAAATTGCCATTTTTACAGAGTTTTGCTTACTCAAAATCTTCAATTTTGACCAATTTCAGGCACAGAAATGACTTTAAACACACTTATTTTAGTTGAAAAAGTAATAACTCACATCCAACCGTCATTTAAAGTCAAAAGATTAAATGTTAAAATTTCATCAATATTGACCATTTTTTCAACGTTCGACTGGTCCGGGGTCATCGTTTTTCATCAGAAAATGGATTTTTTGGACTCTACCAAAAATGATTCAAATTGTCATTTGGATCGGGCCTCATGTTGAATAACCACTTTTTAAACCCTCACAGTGTCCAAAATTCCCATTTTTACAGAGTTTTGCTTACTCAAAATCTTCAATTTTGACCAATTTCATGCACAGAAATGACTTTAAACACACTTATTGTAGTTGAAAAAGCAATAACTCACATCCAACCGTCATTTAAAGTCAAAAGATTAAATGTTAAAATTTCATCAATATTGACCATTTTTTCAACGTTCAACTGGTCCGGGGTCATCGTTTTTCATCAGAAAATTGATTTTTTGGACTCTACCAAAAATGATTCAAAATGTCATTTGGATCGGGCCTCATGTTGAAGAACCACTTTTTAAACCCTCACAGTGACCAAAATTGCCATTTTTACAGAGTTTTGCTTACTCAAAATCTTCAATTTTGACCAATTTCAGGCACAGAAATGACTTTAAACACACTTATTTTAGTTGAAAAAGTAATAACTCACATCCAACCGTCATTTAAAGTCAAAAGATTAAATGTTAAAATTTCATCAATATTGACCATTTTTTCAACGTTCGACTGGTCCGGGGTCATCGTTTTTCATCAGAAAATTGATTTTTTGGACTCTACCAAAAATGATTCAAAATGTCATTTGGATCGGGCCTCATGTTGAATAACCACTTTTTAAACCCTCAAAGTGACCAAAATTGCCATTTTTACAGAGTTTTGCTTACTCAAAATCTTCAATTTTGACCAATTTCAGGCACAGAAATGACTTTAAACACACTTATTTTAGTTGAAAAAGTAATAACTCACATCTAACCGTCATTTAAAGTGAAAAGATTAAATATTAAAATTTCATCAATATTGACCATTTTTTCAACGTTCGACTGGTCCGGGGTCATCGTTTTTCATCAGAAAATTGATTTTTTGGACTCTACCAAAAATGATTCAAAATGTCATTTGGATCGGGCCTCATGTTGAATAACCACTTTTTAAACCCTCACAGTGACCAAAATTGCCATTTTTACAGAGTTTTGCTTACTCAAAATCTTCAATTTTGACCAATTTCAGGCACAGAAATGACTTTAAACACACTTATTTTAGTTGAAAAAGTAATAACTCACATCCAACCGTCATTTAAAGTCAAAAGATTAAATGTTAAAATTTCATCAATATTGACCATTTTTTCAACGTTCGACTGGTCCGGGGTCATCGTTTTTAATCAGAAAATGGATTTTTTGGACTCTACCAAAAATGATTCAAAATGTCATTTGGATCGGGCCTCATGTTGAATAACCACTTTTTAAACCCTCACAGTGACCAAAATTGCCATTTTTACAGAGTTTTGCTTACTCAAAATCTTCAATTTTGACCAATTTCAGGCACAGAAATGACTTTAAACACACTTATTTTAGTTGAAAAAGTAATAACTGACATCCAACCGTCATTTAAAGTCAAAAGATTAAATGTTAAAATTTCATCAATATTGACCATTTTTTCAACGTTCGACTGGTCCGGGGTCATCGTTTTTCATCAGAAAATTGATTTTTTGGACTCTACCAAAAATGATTCAAAATGTCATTTGGATCAGGCCTCATGTTGAATAACTACTTTTTAAACCCTCACAGTGACCAAAATTGCCATTTTTACAGAGTTTTGCTTACTCAAAATCTTCAATTTTGACCAATTTCAGGCACAGAAAGGACTTTAAACACACTTATTTTAGTTGAAAAAGTAATAACTCACATCCAACCGTCATTTAAAGTCAAAAGATTAAATGTTAAAATTTCATCAATATTGACCATTTTTTCAATGTTCGACTGGTCCGGGGTCATCGTTTTTCATCAGAAAATGGATTTTTTGGACTCTACCAAAAGTGATTCAAAATGTCATTTGGATCAGGCCTCATGTTGAATAACCACTTTTTAAACCCTCACAGTGACCAAAACTGCCATTTTTACAGAGTTTTGCTTACTCAAAATCTTCAATTTTGACCAATTTCAGGCACAGAAATGACTTTAAACACACTTATTTTAGTTGAAAAAGTAATAACTCACATCCAACCGTCATTTAAAGTCAAAAGATTAAATGTTAAAATTTCATCAATATTGACCATTTTTTCAACGTTCGACTGGTCCGGGGTCATCGTTTTTCATCAGAAAATTGATTTTTTGGACTCTACCAAAAATGAATCAAAATGTCATTTGGATCGGGCCTCATGTTGAATAACCACTTTTTAAACCCTCACAGTGACCAAAATTGCCATTTTTACAGAGTTTTGCTTACTCAAAATCTTCAATTTTGACCAATTTCAGGCACAGAAATGACTTTAAACACACTTATTTTAGTTGAAAAAGTAATAACTCACATCCAACCGTCATTTAAAGTCAAAAGATTAAATGTTAAAATTTCATCAATATTGACCATTTTTTCAACGTTCGACTGGTCCGGGGTCATCGTTTTTCATCAGAAAATTGATTTTTTGGACTCTACCAAAAATGATTCAAAATGTCATTTGGATCGGGCCTCATGTTGAATAACCACTTTTTAAACCCTCACAGTGACCAAAATTGCCATTTTTACAGAGTTTTGCTTACTCAAAATCTTCAATTTTGACCAATTTCAGGCAAAGAAATGACTTTAAACACACTTATTTTAGTTGAAAAAGTAATAACTCACATCCAACCGTCATTTAAAGTCAAAAGATTAAATGTTAAAATTTCATCAATATTGACCAATTTTTTTCAACGTTCGACTGGTCCGGGGTCATCGTTTTTTCATCAGAAAATGGATTTTTTGGACTCTACCAAAAATGATTCAAAATGTCATTTGGATCAGGCCTCATGTTGAATAACCACTTTTTAAACCCTCACAGTGACCAAAACTGCCATTTTTACAGAGTTTTGCTTACTCAAAATCTTCAATTTTGACCAATTTCAGGCACAGAAATGACTTTAAACACACTTATTTTAGTTGAAAAAGTAATAACTCACATCCAACCGTCATTTAAAGTGAAAAGATTAAATATTAAAATTTCATCAATATTGACAATTTTTTCAACGTTCGACTGGTCCGGGGTCATCGTTTTTCATCAGAAAATTGATTTTTTGGACTCTACCAAAAATGATTCAAAATGTCATTTGGATCGGGCCTCATGTTGAATAACCACTTTTTAAACCCTCACAGTGACCAAAATTGCCATTTTTACAGAGTTTTGCTTACTCAAAATCTTCAATTTTGACCAATTTCAGGCACAGAAATGACTTTAAACACACTTATTTTAGTTGAAAAAGTAATAACTCACATCCAACCGTCATTTAAAGTGAAAAGATTAAATGTTAAAATTTCATCAATATTGACCATTTTTTCAACGTTCGACTGGTCCGGGGTAATCGTTTTTCATCAGAAAATGGATTTTTTGGACTCTACCAAAAATGATTCAAAATGTCATTTGGATCGGGCCTCATGTTGAATAACCACTTTTTAAACCCTCACGGTGACCAAAATTGCCATTTTTACAGAGTTTTGCTTACTCAAAATCTTCAATTTTGACCAATTTCAGGCACAGAAATGACTTTAAACACACTTATTTTAGTTGAAAAAGTAATAACTCACATCCAACCGTCATTTAAAGTCAAAAGATTAAATGTTAAAATTTCATCAATATTGACCATTTTTTCAACGTTCGACTGGTCCGGGGTCATCGTTTTTCATCAGAAAATGGATTTTTTGGACTCTACCAAAAATGATTCAAATTGTCATTTGGATCGGGCCTCATGTTGAATAACCACTTTTTAAACCCTCACAGTGTCCAAAATTCCCATTTTTACAGAGTTTTGCTTACTCAAAATCTTCAATTTTGACCAATTTCATGCACAGAAATGACTTTAAACACACTTATTGTAGTTGAAAAAGCAATAACTCACATCCAACCGTCATTTAAAGTCAAAAGATTAAATGTTAAAATTTCATCAATATTGACCATTTTTTCAACGTTCAACTGGTCCGGGGTCATCGTTTTTCATCAGAAAATTGATTTTTTGGACTCTACCAAAAATGATTCAAAATGTCATTTGGATCGGACCTCATGTTGAAGAACCACTTTTTAAACCCTCACAGTGACCAAAATTGCCATTTTTACAGAGTTTTGCTTACTCAAAATCTTCAATTTTGACCAATTTCAGGCACAGAAATGACTTTAAACACACTTATTTTAGTTGAAAAAGTAATAACTCACATCCAACCGTCATTTAAAGTCAAAAGATTAAATGTTAAAATTTCATCAATATTGACCATTTTTTCAACGTTCGACTGGTCCGGGGTCATCGTTTTTCATCAGAAAATTGATTTTTTGGACTCTACCAAAAATGATTCAAAATGTCATTTGGATCGGGCCTCATGTTGAATAACCACTTTTTAAACCCTCACAGTGACCAAAATTGCCATTTTTACAGAGTTTTGCTTACTCAAAATCTTCAATTTTGACCAATTTCATGCACAGAAATGACTTTAAACACACTTATTGTAGTTGAAAAAGCAATAACTCACATCCAACCGTCATTTAAAGTCAAAAGATTAAATGTTAAAATTTCATCAATATTGACCATTTTTTCAACGTTCAACTGGTCCGGGGTCATCGTTTTTCATCAGAAAATTGATTTTTTGGACTCTACCAAAAATGATTAAAAATGTCATTTGGATCGGGCCTCATGTTGAAGAACCACTTTTTAAACCGTCACAGTGACCAAAATTGCCATTTTTACAGAGTTTTGCTTACTCAAAATCTTCAATTTTGACCAATTTCAGGCACAGAAATGACTTTAAACACACTTATTTTAGTTGAAAAAGTAATAACTCACATCCAACCGTCATTTAAAGTCAAAAGATTAAATGTTAAAATTTCATCAATATTGACAATTTTTTCAACGTTCGACTGGTCCGGGGTCATCGTTTTTCATCAGAAAATTGATTTTTTGGACTCTACCAAAAATGATTCAAAATGTCATTTGGATCGGGCCTCATGTTGAATAACCACTTTTTAAACCCTCAAAGTGACCAAAATTGCCATTTTTACAGAGTTTTGCTTACTCAAAATCTTCAATTTTGACCAATTTCAGGCACAGAAATGACTTTAAACACACTTATTTTAGTTGAAAAAGTAATAACTCACATCTAACCGTCATTTAAAGTGAAAAGATTAAATATTAAAATTTCATCAATATTGACCATTTTTTCAACGTTCGACTGGTCCGGGGTCATCGTTTTTCATCAGAAAATTGATTTTTTGGACTCTACCAAAAATGATTCAAAATGTCATTTGGATCGGGCCTCATGTTGAATAACCACTTTTTAAACCCTCACAGTGACCAAAATTGCCATTTTTACAGAGTTTTGCTTACTCAAAATCTTCAATTTTGACCAATTTCAGGCACAGAAATGACTTTAAACACACTTATTTTAGTTGAAAAAGTAATAACTCACATCCAACCGTCATTTAAAGTCAAAAGATTAAATGTTAAAATTTCATCAATATTGACCATTTTTTCAACGTTCGACTGGTCCGGGGTCATCGTTTTTCATCAGAAAATGGATTTTTTGGACTCTACCAAAAATGATTCAAAATGTCATTTGGATCGGGCCTCATGTTGAATAACCACTTTTTAAACCCTCACGGTGACCAAAATTGCCATTTTTACAGAGTTTTGCTTACTCAAAATCTTCAATTTTGACCAATTTCAGGCACAGAAATGACTTTAAACACACTTATTTTAGTTGAAAAAGTAATAACTCACATCCAACCGTCATTTAAAGTCAAAAGATTAAATGTTAAAATTTCATCAATATGACCATTTTTTCAACGTTCGACTGGTCCGGGGTCATCGTTTTTCATCAGAAAATTGATTTTTTGGACTCTACCAAAAATGATTCAAAATGTCATTTGGATCGGGCCTCATGTTGAATAACCACTTTTTAAACCCTCACAGTGACCAAAATTGCCATTTTTACAGAGTTTTGCTTACTCAAAATCTTCAATTTTGACCAATTTCAGGCACAGAAATGACTTTAAACACACTTATTTTAGTTGAAAAAGTAATAACTGACATCCAACCGTCATTTAAAGTCAAAAGATTAAATGTTAAAATTTCATCAATATTGACCATTTTTTCAACGTTCGACTGGTCCGGGGTCATCGTTTTTCATCAGAAAATTGATTTTTTGGACTCTACCAAAAATGATTCAAAATGTCATTTGGATCGGGCCTCATGTTGAATAACCACTTTTTAAACCCTCACAGTGACCAAAATTGCCATTTTTACAGAGTTTTGCTTACTCAAAATCTTCAATTTTGACCAATTTCAGGCACAGAAATGACTTTAAACACACTTATTTTAGTTGAAAAAGTAATAACTCACATCCAACCGTCATTTAAAGTCAAAAGATTAAATGTTAAAATTTCATCAATATTGACCATTTTTTCAATGTTTGACTGGTCCGGGGTCATCGTTTTTCATCAGAAAATTGATTTTTTGGACTCTACCAAAAATGATTCAAAATGTCATTTGGATCGGGCCTCATGTTGAATAACCACTTTTTAAACCCTCACAGTGACCAAAATTGCCATTTTTACAGAGTTTTGCTTACTCAAAATCTTCAATTTTGACCAATTTCAGGTACAGAAATGACTTTAAACACACTTATGTTAGTTGAAAAAGTAATAACTCACATCCAACCGTCATTTAAAGTCAAAAGATTAAATGTTAAAATTTCATCAATATTGACCATTTTTTCAACGTTCGACTGGTCCGGGGTCATCGTTTTTCATCAGAAAATTGATTTTTTGGACTCTACCAAAAATGATTCAAAATGTCATTTGGATCGGGCCTCATGTTGAATAACCACTTTTTAAACCCTCACAGTGACCAAAATTGCCATTTTTACAGAGTTTTGCTTACTCAAAATCTTCAATTTTGACCAATTTCAGGCACAGAAATGACTTTAAACACACTTATTTTAGTTGAAAAAGTAATAACTCACATCCAACCGTCATTTAAAGTCAAAAGATTAAATGTTAAAATTTCATCAATATTGATCATTTTTCCAACGTTCGACTGGTCCGGGGTCATCGTTTTTCATCAGAAAATGGATTTTTTGGACTCTACCAAAAATGATTCAAAATGTCATTTGGATCAGGCCTCATGTTGAATAACCACTTTTTAAACCCTCACAGTGACCAAAACTGCCATTTTTACAGAGTTTTGCTTACTCAAAATCTTCAATTTTGACCAATTTCAGGCACATAAATGACTTTAAACACACTTATTTTAGTTGAAAAAGTAATAACTCACATCCAACCGTCATTTAAAGTCAAAAGATTAAATGTTAAAATTTCATCAATATTGACCATTTTTTCAACGTTCGACTGGTCCGGGGTCATCGTTTTTCATCAGAAAATTGATTTTTTGGACTCTACCAAAAATGAATCAAAATGTCATTTGGATCGGGCCTCATGTTGAATAACTACTTTTTAAACCCTCACAGTGACCAAAATTGCCATTTTTACAGAGTTTTGCTTACTCAAAATCTTCAATTTTGACCAATTTCAGGCACAGAAAGGACTTTAAACACACTTATTTTAGTTGAAAAAGTAATAACTCACATCCAACCGTCATTTAAAGTCAAAAGATTAAATGTTAAAATTTCATCAATATTGACCATTTTTTCAATGTTCGACTGGTCCGGGGTCATCGTTTTTCATCAGAAAATGGATTTTTTGGACTCTACCAAAAGTGATTCAAAATGTCATTTGGATCAGGCCTCATGTTGAATAACCACTTTTTAAACCCTCACAGTGACCAAACTGCCATTTTTTACAGAGTTTTGCTTACTCAAAATCTTCAATTTTGACCAATTTCAGGCACAGAAATGACTTTAAACACACTTATTTTAGTTGAAAAAGTAATAACTCACATCCAACCGTCATTTAAAGTCAAAAGATTAAATGTTAAAATTTCATCAATATTGACCAATTTTTTTCAACGTTCGACTGGTCCGGGGTCATCGTTTTTTCATCAGAAAATGTATTTTTTGGACTCTACCAAAAATGATTCAAAATGTCATTTGGATCAGGCCTCATGTTGAATAACCACTTTTTAAACCCTCACAGTGACCAAAACTGCCATTTTTACAGAGTTTTGCTTACTCAAAATCTTCAATTTTGACCAATTTCAGGCACAGAAATGACTTTAAACACACTTATTTTAGTTGAAAAAGTAATAACTCACATCCAACCGTCATTTAAAGTCAAAAGATTAAATGTTAAAATTTCATCAATATTGACCATTTTTTCAACGTTCGACTGGTCCGGGGTCATCGTTTTTCATCAGAAAATTGATTTTTTGGACTCTACCAAAAATGATTCAAAATGTCATTTGGATCGGGCCTCATGTTGAATAACCACTTTTTAAACCCTCACAGTGACCAAAATTGCCATTTTTACAGAGTTTTGCTTACTCAAAATCTTCAATTTTGACCAATTTCAGGCACAGAAATGACTTTAAACACACTTATTTTAGTTGAAAAAGTAATAACTCACATCCAACCGTCATTTAAAGTCAAAAGATTAAATGTTAAAATTTCATCAATATTGACCATTTTTTCAACGTTCGACTGGTCCGGGGTCATCGTTTTTCATCAGAAAATTGATTTTTTGGACTCTACCAAAAATGAATCAAAATGTCATTTGGATCGGGCCTCATGTTGAATAACCACTTTTTAAACCCTCACAGTGACCAAAATTGCCATTTTTACAGAGTTTTGCCTACTCAAAATCTTCAATTTTGACCAATTTCAGGCACAGAAATGACTTTAAACACACTTATTTTAGTTGAAAAAGTAATAACTCACATCCAACCGTCATTTAAAGTCAAAAGATTAAATGTTAAAATTTCATCAATATTGACCATTTTTTCAACGTTCGACTGGTCCGGGGTCATCGTTTTTCATCAGAAAATTGATTTTTTGGACTCTACCAAAAATGATTCAAAATGTCATTTGGATCGGGCCTCATGTTAAATAACCACTTTTTAAACCCTCACAGTGACCAAAATTGCCATTTTTACAGAGTTTTGCTTACTCAAAATCTTCAATTTTGACCAATTTCAGGCAAAGAAATGACTTTAAACACACTTATTTTAGTTGAAAAAGTAATAACTCACATCCAACCGTCATTTAAAGTCAAAAGATTAAATGTTAAAATTTCATCAATATTGACCAATTTTTTTCAACGTTCGACTGGTCCGGGGTCATCGTTTTTTCATCAGAAAATGGATTTTTTGGACTCTACCAAAAATGATTCAAAATGTCATTTGGATCAGGCCTCATGTTGAATAACCACTTTTTAAACCCTCACAGTGACCAAAACTGCCATTTTTACAGAGTTTTGCTTACTCAAAATCTTCAATTTTGACCAATTTCAGGCACAGAAATGACTTTAAACACACTTATTTTAGTTGAAAAAGTAATAACTCACATCCAACCGTCATTTAAAGTGAAAAGATTAAATATTAAAATTTCATCAATATTGACAATTTTTTCAACGTTCGACTGGTCCGGGGTCATCGTTTTTCATCAGAAAATTGATTTTTTGGACTCTACCAAAAATGATTCAAAATGTCATTTGGATCGGGCCTCATGTTGAATAACCACTTTTTAAACCCTCACAGTGACCAAAATTGCCATTTTTACAGAGTTTTGCTTACTCAAAATCTTCAATTTTGACCAATTTCAGGCACAGAAATGACTTTAAACACACTTATTTTAGTTGAAAAAGTAATAACTCACATCCAACCGTCATTTAAAGTCAAAAGATTAAATGTTAAAATTTCATCAATATTGACCATTTTTTCAACGTTCGACTGGTCCGGGGTCATCGTTTTTCATCAGAAAATTGATTTTTTGGACTCTACCAAAAATGATTCAAATTGTCATTTGGATCGGGCCTCATGTTGAATAACCACTTTTTAAACCCTCACAGTGTCCAAAATTCCCATTTTTACAGAGTTTTGCTTACTCAAAATCTTCAATTTTGACCAATTTCATGCACAGAAATGACTTTAAACACACTTATTGTAGTTGAAAAAGCAATAACTCACATCCAACCGTCATTTAAAGTCAAAAGATTAAATGTTAAAATTTCATCAATATTGACCATTTTTTCAACGTTCAACTGGTCCGGGGTCATCGTTTTTCATCAGAAAATTGATTTTTTGGACTCTACCAAAAATGATTCAAAATGTCATTTGGATCGGGCCTCATGTTGAAGAACCACTTTTTAAACCCTCACAGTGACCAAAATTGCCATTTTTACAGAGTTTTGCTTACTCAAAATCTTCAATTTTGACCAATTTCAGGCACAGAAATGACTTTAAACACACTTATTTTAGTTGAAAAAGTAATAACTCACATCCAACCGTCATTTAAAGTCAAAAGATTAAATGTTAAAATTTCATCAATATTGACCATTTTTTCAACGTTCGACTGGTCCGGGGTCATCGTTTTTCATCAGAAAATTGATTTTTTGGACTCTACCAAAAATGATTCAAAATGTCATTTGGATCGGGCCTCATGTTGAATAACCACTTTTTAAACCCTCACAGTGACCAAAATTGCCATTTTTACAGAGTTTTGCTTACTCAAAATCTTCAATTTTGACCAATTTCATGCACAGAAATGACTTTAAACACACTTATTGTAGTTGAAAAAGCAATAACTCACATCCAACCGTCATTTAAAGTCAAAAGATTAAATGTTAAAATTTCATCAATATTGACCATTTTTTCAACGTTCAACTGGTCCGGGGTCATCGTTTTTCATCAGAAAATTGATTTTTTGGACTCTACCAAAAATGATTAAAAATGTCATTTGGATCGGGCCTCATGTTGAAGAACCACTTTTTAAACCGTCACAGTGACCAAAATTGCCATTTTTACAGAGTTTTGCTTACTCAAAATCTTCAATTTTGACCAATTTCAGGCACAGAAATGACTTTAAACACACTTATTTTAGTTGAAAAAGTAATAACTCACATCCAACCGTCATTTAAAGTCAAAAGATTAAATGTTAAAATTTCATCAATATTGACAATTTTTTCAACGTTCGACTGGTCCGGGGTCATCGTTTTTCATCAGAAAATTGATTTTTTGGACTCTACCAAAAATGATTCAAAATGTCATTTGGATCGGGCCTCATGTTGAATAACCACTTTTTAAACCCTCAAAGTGACCAAAATTGCCATTTTTACAGAGTTTTGCTTACTCAAAATCTTCAATTTTGACCAATTTCAGGCACAGAAATGACTTTAAACACACTTATTTTAGTTGAAAAAGTAATAACTCACATCTAACCGTCATTTAAAGTGAAAAGATTAAATATTAAAATTTCATCAATATTGACCATTTTTTCAACGTTCGACTGGTCCGGGGTCATCGTTTTTCATCAGAAAATTGATTTTTTGGACTCTACCAAAAATGATTCAAAATGTCATTTGGATCGGGCCTCATGTTGAATAACCACTTTTTAAACCCTCACAGTGACCAAAATTGCCATTTTTACAGAGTTTTGCTTACTCAAAATCTTCAATTTTGACCAATTTCAGGCACAGAAATGACTTTAAACACACTTATTTTAGTTGAAAAAGTAATAACTCACATCCAACCGTCATTTAAAGTCAAAAGATTAAATGTTAAAATTTCATCAATATTGACCATTTTTTCAATGTTTGACTGGTCCGGGGTCATCGTTTTTCATCAGAAAATTGATTTTTTGGACTCTACCAAAAATGATTCAAAATGTCATTTGGATCGGGCCTCATGTTGAATAACCACTTTTTAAACCCTCACAGTGACCAAAATTGCCATTTTTACAGAGTTTTGCTTACTCAAAATCTTCAATTTTGACCAATTTCAGGTACAGAAATGACTTTAAACACACTTATGTTAGTTGAAAAAGTAATAACTCACATCCAACCGTCATTTAAAGTCAAAAGATTAAATGTTAAAATTTCATCAATATTGACCATTTTTTCAACGTTCGACTGGTCCGGGGTCATCGTTTTTCATCAGAAAATTGATTTTTTGGACTCTACCAAAAATGATTCAAAATGTCATTTGGATCGGGCCTCATGTTGAATAACCACTTTTTAAACCCTCACAGTGACCAAAATTGCCATTTTTACAGAGTTTTGCTTACTCAAAATCTTCAATTTTGACCAATTTCAGGCACAGAAATGACTTTAAACACACTTATTTTAGTTGAAAAAGTAATAACTCACATCCAACCGTCATTTAAAGTCAAAAGATTAAATGTTAAAATTTCATCAATATTGATCATTTTTCCAACGTTCGACTGGTCCGGGGTCATCGTTTTTCATCAGAAAATGGATTTTTTGGACTCTACCAAAAATGATTCAAAATGTCATTTGGATCAGGCCTCATGTTGAATAACCACTTTTTAAACCCTCACAGTGACCAAAACTGCCATTTTTACAGAGTTTTGCTTACTCAAAATCTTCAATTTTGACCAATTTCAGGCACATAAATGACTTTAAACACACTTATTTTAGTTGAAAAAGTAATAACTCACATCCAACCGTCATTTAAAGTCAAAAGATTAAATGTTAAAATTTCATCAATATTGACCATTTTTTCAACGTTCGACTGGTCCGGGGTCATCGTTTTTCATCAGAAAATTGATTTTTTGGACTCTACCAAAAATGAATCAAAATGTCATTTGGATCGGGCCTCATGTTGAATAACTACTTTTTAAACCCTCACAGTGACCAAAATTGCCATTTTTACAGAGTTTTGCTTACTCAAAATCTTCAATTTTGACCAATTTCAGGCACAGAAAGGACTTTAAACACACTTATTTTAGTTGAAAAAGTAATAACTCACATCCAACCGTCATTTAAAGTCAAAAGATTAAATGTTAAAATTTCATCAATATTGACCATTTTTTCAATGTTCGACTGGTCCGGGGTCATCGTTTTTCATCAGAAAATGGATTTTTTGGACTCTACCAAAAGTGATTCAAAATGTCATTTGGATCAGGCCTCATGTTGAATAACCACTTTTTAAACCCTCACAGTGACCAAAACTGCCATTTTTACAGAGTTTTGCTTACTCAAAATCTTCAATTTTGACCAATTTCAGGCACAGAAATGACTTTAAACACACTTATTTTAGTTGAAAAAGTAATAACTCACATCCAACCGTCATTTAAAGTCAAAAGATTAAATGTTAAAATTTCATCAATATTGACCATTTTTTCAACGTTCGACTGGTCCGGGGTCATCGTTTTTCATCAGAAAATTGATTTTTTGGACTCTACCAAAAATGATTCAAAATGTCATTTGGATCGGGCCTCATGTTGAATAACCACTTTTTAAACCCTCACAGTGACCAAAATTGCCATTTTTACAGAGTTTTGCTTACTCAAAATCTTCAATTTTGACCAATTTCAGGCACAGAAATGACTTTAAACACACTTATTTTAGTTGAAAAAGTAATAACTCACATCTAACCGTCATTTAAAGTGAAAAGATTAAATATTAAAATTTCATCAATATTGACCATTTTTTCAACGTTCGACTGGTCCGGGGTCATCGTTTTTCATCAGAAAATTGATTTTTTGGACTCTACCAAAAATGATTCAAAATGTCATTTGGATCGGGCCTCATGTTGAATAACCACTTTTTAAACCCTCACAGTGACCAAAATTGCCATTTTTACAGAGTTTTGCTTAATCAAAATCTTCAATTTTGACCAATTTCAGGCACAGAAATGACTTTAAACACACTTATTTTAGTTGAAAAAGTAATAACTGACATCCAACCGTCATTTAAAGTCAAAAGATTAAATGTTAAAATGTCATCAATATTGACCATTTTTTCAACGTTCGACTGGTCCGGGGTCATCGTTTTCATCAGAAAATTGATTTTTTGGACTCTACCAAAAATGATTCAAAATGTCATTTGGATCGGGCCTCATGTTGAATAACCACTTTTTAAACCCTCACAGTGACCAAAATTGCCATTTTTACAGAGTTTTGCTTACTCAAAATCTTCAATTTTGACCAATTTCAGGCACAGAAATGACTTTAAACACACTTATTTTAGTTGAAAAAGTAATAACTCACATCTAACCGTCATTTAAAGTGAAAAGATTAAATATTAAAATTTCATCAATATTGACCATTTTTTCAACGTTCGACTGGTCCGGGGTCATCGTTTTTCATCAGAAAATTGATTTTTTGGACTCTACCAAAAATGATTCAAAATGTCATTTGGATCGGGCCTCATGTTGAATAACCACTTTTTAAACCCTCACAGTGACCAAAATTGCCATTTTTACAGAGTTTTGCTTAATCAAAATCTTCAATTTTGACCAATTTCAGGCAGAGAAATGACTTTAAACACACTTATTTTAGTTGAAAAAGTAATAACTCACATCCAACCGTCATTTAAAGTCAAAAGATTAAATGTTAAAATTTCATCAATATTGACCATTTTTTCAACGTTCGACTGGTCCGGGGTCATCGTTTTTCATCAGAAAATTGATTTTTTGGACTCTACCAAAAATGATTCAAAATGTCATTTGGATCGGGCCTCATGTTGAATAACCACTTTTTAAACCCTCACAGTGACCAAAATTGCCATTTTTACAGAGTTTTGCTTAATCAAAATCTTCAATTTTGACCAATTTCAGGCACAGAAATGACTTTAAACACACTTATTTTAGTTGAAAAAGTAATAACTCACATCCAACCGTCATTTAAAGTCAAAAGATTAAATGTTAAAATTTCATCAATATTGACCATTTTTTCAACGTTCGACTGGTCCGGGGTAATCGTTTTTCATCAGAAAATTGATTTTTTGGACTCTACCAAAAATGATTCAAAATGTCATTTGGATCGGGCCTCATGTTGAATAACCACTTTTTAAACCCTCACGGTGACCAAAATTGCCATTTTTACAGAGTTTTGCTTACTCAAAATCTTCAATTTTGACCAATTTCAGGCACAGAAATGACTTTAAACACACTTATTTTAGTTGAAAAAGTAATAACTCACATCCAACCGTCATTTAAAGTCAAAAGATTAAATGTTAAAATTTCATCAATATTGACCATTTTTTCAACGTTCGACTGGTCCGGGGTCATCGTTTTTCTTCAGAAAATTGATTTTTTGGACTCTACCAAAAATGATTCAAAATGTCATTTGGATCGGGCCTCATGTTGAATAACCACTTTTTAAACCCTCACAGTGACCAAAATTGCCATTTTTACAGAGTTTTGCTTACTCAAAATCTTCAATTTTGACCAATTTCAGGCACAGAAATGACTTTAAACACACTTATTTTAGTTGAAAAAGTAATAACTGACATCCAACCGTCATTTAAAGTCAAAAGATTAAATGTTAAAATGTCATCAATATTGACCATTTTTTCAACGTTCGACTGGTCCGGGGTCATCGTTTTCATCAGAAAATTGATTTTTTGGACTCTACCAAAAATGATTCAAAATGTCATTTGGATCGGGCCTCATGTTGAATAACCACTTTTTAAACCCTCACAGTGACCAAAATTGCCATTTTTACAGAGTTTTGCTTACTCAAAATCTTCAATTTTGTCCAATTTCAGGCACAGAAATGACTTTAAACACACTTATTTTAGTTGAAAAAGTAATAACTCACATCCAACCGTCATTTAAAGTCAAAAGATTAAATGTTAAAATTTCATCAATATTGACCATTTTTTCAACGTTCGACTGGTCCGGGGTCATCGTTTTTCATCAGAAAATTGATTTTTTTGGACTCTACCAAAAATGATTCAAAATGTCATTTGGATCGGGCCTCATGTTGAATAACCACTTTTTAAACCCTCACAGTGACCAAAATTGCCATTTTTACAGAGTTTTGCTTACTCAAAATCTTCAATTTTGACCAATTTCAGGCACAGAAATGACTTTAAACACACTTATTTTAGTTGAAAAAGTAATAACTGACATCCAACCGTCATTTAAAGTCAAAAGATTAAATGTTAAAATTTCATCAATATTGACCATTTTTTCAACGTTCGACTGGTCCGGGGTCATCGTTTTTCATCAGAAAATGGATTTTTTGGACTCTACCAAAAATGATTCAAATTGTCATTTGGATCGGGCCTCATGTTGAATAACCACTTTTTAAACCCTCACAGTGACCAAAATTGCCATTTTTACAGAGTTTTGCTTACTCAAAATCTTCAATTTTGACCAATTTCATGCACAGAAATGACTTTAAACACACTTATTGTAGTTGAAAAAGCAATAACTCACATCCAACCGTCATTTAAAGTCAAAAGATTAAATGTTAAAATTTCATCAATATTGACCATTTTTTCAACGTTCGACTGGTCCGGGGTCATCGTTTTTCATCAGAAAATTGATTTTTTGGACTCTACCAAAAATGATTCAAAATGTCATTTGGATCGGGCCTCATGTTGAAGAACCACTTTTTAAACCCTCACAGTGACCAAAATTGCCATTTTTACAGAGTTTTGCTTACTCAAAATCTTCAATTTTGACCAATTTCAGGCACAGAAATGACTTTAAACACACTTATTTTAGTTGAAAAAGTAATAACTCACATCCAACCGTCATTTAAAGTCAAAAGATTAAATGTTAAAATTTCATCAATATTGACCATTTTTTCAACGTTCGCGTCCGGGGTCATCGTTTTTCATCAGAAAATTGATTTTTTGGACTCTACCAAAAAATGATTCAAAATGTCATTTGGATCGGGCCTCATGTTGAATAACCACTTTTTAAACCCTCACAGTGACCAAAATTGCCATTTTTACAGAGTTTTGCTTACTCAAAATCTTCAATTTTGACCAATTTCAGGCACAGAAATGACTTTAAACACACTTATTTTAGTTGAAAAAGTAATAACTCACATCCAACCGTCATTTAAAGTCAAAAGATTAAATGTTAAAATTTCATCAATATTGACCAATTTTTTTCAACGTTCGACTGGTCCGGGGTCATCGTTTTTTCATCAGAAAATGGATTTGTTGGACTCTACCAAAAATGATTCAAAATGTCATTTGGATCGGGCCTCATGTTGAATAACCACTTTTTAAACCCTCACAGTGACCAAAATTGCCATTTTTACAGAGTTTTGCTTACTCAAAATCTTCAATTTTGACCAATTTCAGGCACAGAAATGACTTTAAACACACTTATTTTAGTTGAAAAAGTAATAACTCACATCCAACCGTCATTTAAAGTGAAAAGATTAAATGTTAAAATTTCATCAATATTGACCATTTTTTCAACGTTCGACTGGTCCGGGGTAATCGTTTTTCATCAGAAAATGGATTTTTTGGACTCTACCAAAAATGATTCAAAATGTCATTTGGATCGGGCCTCATGTTGAATAACCACTTTTTAAACCCTCACGGTGACCAAAATTGCCATTTTTACAGAGTTTTGCTTACTCAAAATCTTCAATTTTGACCAATTTCAGGCACAGAAATGACTTTAAACACACTTATTTTAGTTGAAAAAGTAATAACTCACATCCAACCGTCATTTAAAGTCAAAAGATTAAATGTTAAAATTTCATCAATATTGACCATTTTTTCAACGTTCGACTGGTCCGGGGTCATCGTTTTTCATCAGAAAATGGATTTTTTGGACTCTACCAAAAATGATTCAAATTGTCATTTGGATCGGGCCTCATGTTGAATAACCACTTTTTAAACCCTCACAGTGACCAAAATTGCCATTTTTACAGAGTTTTGCTTACTCAAAATCTTAAATTTTGACCAATTCATGCACAGAAATGACTTTAAACACACTTATTGTAGTTGAAAAAGCAATAACTCACATCCAACCGTCATTTAAAGTCAAAAGATTAAATGTTAAAATTTCATCAATATTGACCATTTTTTCAACGTTCAACTGGTCCGGGGTCATCGTTTTTCATCAGAAAATTGATTTTTTGGACTCTACCAAAAATGATTCAAAATGTCATTTGGATCGGGCCTCATGTTGAAGAACCACTTTTTAAACCCTCACAGTGACCAAAATTGCCATTTTTACAGAGTTTTGCTTACTCAAAATCTTCCATTTTGACCAATTTCAGGCACAGAAATGACTTTAAACACACTTATTTTAGTTGAAAAAGTAATAACTCACATCCAACCGTCATTTAAAGTCAAAAGATTAAATGTTAAAATTTCATCAATATTGACCATTTTTTCAACGTTCGACTGGTCCGGGGTCATCGTTTTTCATCAGAAAATTGATTTTTTGGACTCTACCAAAAATGATTCAAAATGTCATTTGGATCGGGCCTCATGTTGAATAACCACTTTTTAAACCCTCACAGTGACCAAAATTGCCATTTTTACAGAGTTTTGCTTACTCAAAATCTTCAATTTTGACCAATTTCAGGCACAGAAATGACTTTAAACACACTTATTTTAGTTGAAAAAGTAATAACTCACATCTAACCGTCATTTAAAGTCAAAAGATTAAATGTTAAAATTTCATCAATATTGACCATTTTTTCAACGTTCGACTGGTCCGGGGTAATCGTTTTTCATCAGAAAATGGATTTTTTGGACTCTACCAAAAATGATTAAAAATGTCATTTGGATCGTGCCTCATGTTGAATAACCACTTTTTAAACCCTCACGGTGACCAAAATTGCCATTTTTACAGAGTTTTGCTTACTCAAAATCTTCAATTTTGACCAATTTCAGGCACAGAAATGACTTTAAACACACTTATTTTAGTTGAAAAAGTAATAACTCACATCCAACCGTCATTTAAAGTCAAAAGATTAAATGTTAAAATTTCATCAATATTGACCATTTTTTCAACGTTCGACTGGTCCGGGGTCATCGTTTTTCATCAGAAAATTGATTTTTTGGACTCTACCAAAAATGATTCAAAATGTCATTTGGATCGGGCCTCATGTTGAATAACCACTTTTTAAACCCTCACAGTGACCAAAATTGCCATTTTTACAGAGTTTTGCTTACTCAAAATCTTCAATTTTGACCAATTTCAGGCACAGAAATGACTTTAAACACACTTATTTTAGTTGAAAAAGTAATAACTGACATCCAACCGTCATTTAAAGTCAAAAGATTAAATGTTAAAATTTCATCAATATTGACCATTTTTTCAACGTTCGACTGGTCCGGGGTCATCGTTTTTCATCAGAAAATTGATTTTTTGGACTCTACCAAAAATGATTCAAAATGTCATTTGGATCGGGCCTCATGTTGAATAACCACTTTTTAAACCCTCACAGTGACCAAAATTGCCATTTTTACAGAGTTTTGCTTACTCAAAATCTTCAATTTTGACCAATTTCAGGCACAGAAATGACTTTAAACACACTTATTTTAGTTGAAAAAGTAATAACTCACATCTAACCGTCATTTAAAGTCAAAAGATTAAATGTTAAAATTTCATCAATATTGACCATTTTTTCAACGTTCGACTGGTCCGGGGTAATCGTTTTTCATCAGAA
This sequence comes from Lissotriton vulgaris, assembly GCF_964263255.1. Taxonomy (NCBI): domain Eukaryota; kingdom Metazoa; phylum Chordata; class Amphibia; order Caudata; family Salamandridae; genus Lissotriton; species Lissotriton vulgaris. The sequence goes on along the minus strand of NW_028247435.1, from coordinate 114,664 downwards.
AATGTATTTTTGGACTCTACCAAAAATGATTCAAAATGTCATTTGGATCGTGCCTCATGTTGAATAACCACTTTTTAAACCCTCACGGTGACCAAAATTGCCATTTTTACAGAGTTTTGCTTACTCAAAATCTTCAATTTTGACCAATTTCAGGCACAGAAATGACTTTAAACACACTTATTTTAGTTGAAAAAGTAATAACTCACATCCAACCGTCATTTAAAGTCAAAAGATTAAATGTTAAAATTTCATCAATATTGACCATTTTTTCAACGTTCGACTGGTCCGGGGTCATCGTTTTTCATCAGAAAATTGATTTTTTGGACTCTACCAAAAATGATTCAAAATGTCATTTGGATCGGGCCTCATGTTGAATAACCACTTTTTAAACCCTCACAGTGACCAAAATTGCCATTTTTACAGAGTTTTGCTTACTCAAAATCTTCAATTTTGACCAATTTCAGGCACAGAAATGACTTTAAACACACTTATTTTAGTTGAAAAAGTAATAACTGACATCCAACCGTCATTTAAAGTCAAAAGATTAAATGTTAAAATTTCATCAATATTGACCATTTTTTCAACGTTCGACTGGTCCGGGGTCATCGTTTTTCATCAGAAAATTGATTTTTTGGACTCTACCAAAAATGATTCAAAATGTCATTTGGATCGGGCCTCATGTTGAATAACCACTTTTTAAACCCTCACAGTGACCAAAATTGCCATTTTTACAGAGTTTTGCTTACTCAAAATCTTCAATTTTGTCCAATTTCAGGCACAGAAATGACTTTAAACACACTTATTTTAGTTGAAAAAGTAATAACTCACATCCAACCGTCATTTAAAGTCAAAAGATTAAATGTTAAAATTTCATCAATATTGACCATTTTTTCAACGTTCGACTGGTCCGGGGTCATCGTTTTTCATCAGAAAATTGATTTTTTGGACTCTACCAAAAATGATTCAAAATGTCATTTGGATCGGGCCTCATGTTGAATAACCACTTTTTAAACCCTCACAGTGACCAAAATTGCCATTTTTACAGAGTTTTGCTTACTCAAAATCTTCAATTTTGACCAATTTCAGGCACAGAAATGACTTTAAACACACTTATTTTAGTTGAAAAAGTAATAACTCACATCCAACCGTCATTTAAAGTCAAAAGATTAAATGTTAAAATTTCATCAATATTGACCATTTTTTCAACGTTCGACTGGTCCGGGGTCATCGTTTTTCATCAGAAAATGGATTTTTTGGACTCTACCAAAAATGATTCAAATTGTCATTTGGATCGGGCCTCATGTTGAATAACCACTTTTTAAACCCTCACAGTGACCAAAATTGCCATTTTTACAGAGTTTTGCTTACTCAAAATCTTCAATTTTGACCAATTTCATGCACAGAAATGACTTTAAACACACTTATTGTAGTTGAAAAAGCAATAACTCACATCCAACCGTCATTTAAAGTCAAAAGATTAAATGTTAAAATTTTATCAATATTGACCATTTTTTCAACGTTCAACTGGTCCGGGGTCATCGTTTTTCATCAGAAAATTGATTTTTTGGACTCTACCAAAAATGATTCAAAATGTCATTTGGATCGGGCCTCATGTTGAAGAACCACTTTTTAAACCCTCACAGTGACCAAAATTGCCATTTTTACAGAGTTTTGCTTACTCAAAATCTTCAATTTTGACCAATTTCAGGCACAGAAATGACTTTAAACACACTTATTTTAGTTGAAAAAGTAATAACTCACATCCAACCGTCATTTAAAGTCAAAAGATTAAATGTTAAAATTTCATCAATATTGACCATTTTTTCAACGTTCGCGTCCGGGGTCATCGTTTTTCATCAGAAAATTGATTTTTTGGACTCTACCAAAAAATGATTCAAAATGTCATTTGGATCGGGCCTCATGTTGAATAACCACTTTTTAAACCCTCACAGTGACCAAAATTGCCATTTTTACAGAGTTTTGCTTACTCAAAATCTTCAATTTTGACCAATTTCAGGCACAGAAATGACTTTAAACACACTTATTTTAGTTGAAAAAGTAATAACTCACATCCAACCGTCATTTAAAGTCAAAAGATTAAATGTTAAAATTTCATCAATATTGACCAATTTTTTTCAACGTTCGACTGGTCCGGGGTCATCGTTTTTTCATCAGAAAATGGATTTGTTGGACTCTACCAAAAATGATTCAAAATGTCATTTGGATCGGGCCTCATGTTGAATAACCACTTTTTAAACCCTCACAGTGACCAAAATTGCCATTTTTACAGAGTTTTGCTTACTCAAAATCTTCAATTTTGACCAATTTCAGGCACAGAAATGACTTTAAACACACTTATTTTAGTTGAAAAAGTAATAACTCACATCCAACCGTCATTTAAAGTGAAAAGATTAAATGTTAAAATTTCATCAATATTGACCATTTTTTCAACGTTCGACTGGTCCGGGGTAATCGTTTTTCATCAGAAAATGGATTTTTTGGACTCTACCAAAAATGATTCAAAATGTCATTTGGATCGGGCCTCATGTTGAATAACCACTTTTTAAACCCTCACGGTGACCAAAATTGCCATTTTTACAGAGTTTTGCTTACTCAAAATCTTCAATTTTGACCAATTTCAGGCACAGAAATGACTTTAAACACACTTATTTTAGTTGAAAAAGTAATAACTCACATCCAACCGTCATTTAAAGTCAAAAGATTAAATGTTAAAATTTCATCAATATTGACCATTTTTTCAACGTTCGACTGGTCCGGGGTCATCGTTTTTCATCAGAAAATGGATTTTTTGGACTCTACCAAAAATGATTCAAATTGTCATTTGGATCGGGCCTCATGTTGAATAACCACTTTTTAAACCCTCACAGTGACCAAAATTGCCATTTTTACAGAGTTTTGCTTACTCAAAATCTTAAATTTTGACCAATTCATGCACAGAAATGACTTTAAACACACTTATTGTAGTTGAAAAAGCAATAACTCACATCCAACCGTCATTTAAAGTCAAAAGATTAAATGTTAAAATTTCATCAATATTGACCATTTTTTCAACGTTCAACTGGTCCGGGGTCATCGTTTTTCATCAGAAAATTGATTTTTTGGACTCTACCAAAAATGATTCAAAATGTCATTTGGATCGGGCCTCATGTTGAAGAACCACTTTTTAAACCCTCACAGTGACCAAAATTGCCATTTTTACAGAGTTTTGCTTACTCAAAATCTTCCATTTTGACCAATTTCAGGCACAGAAATGACTTTAAACACACTTATTTTAGTTGAAAAAGTAATAACTCACATCCAACCGTCATTTAAAGTCAAAAGATTAAATGTTAAAATTTCATCAATATTGACCATTTTTTCAACGTTCGACTGGTCCGGGGTCATCGTTTTTCATCAGAAAATTGATTTTTTGGACTCTACCAAAAATGATTCAAAATGTCATTTGGATCGGGCCTCATGTTGAATAACCACTTTTTAAACCCTCACAGTGACCAAAATTGCCATTTTTACAGAGTTTTGCTTACTCAAAATCTTCAATTTTGACCAATTTCAGGCACAGAAATGACTTTAAACACACTTATTTTAGTTGAAAAAGTAATAACTCACATCTAACCGTCATTTAAAGTCAAAAGATTAAATGTTAAAATTTCATCAATATTGACCATTTTTTCAACGTTCGACTGGTCCGGGGTAATCGTTTTTCATCAGAAAATGGATTTTTTGGACTCTACCAAAAATGATTAAAAATGTCATTTGGATCGTGCCTCATGTTGAATAACCACTTTTTAAACCCTCACGGTGACCAAAATTGCCATTTTTACAGAGTTTTGCTTACTCAAAATCTTCAATTTTGACCAATTTCAGGCACAGAAATGACTTTAAACACACTTATTTTAGTTGAAAAAGTAATAACTCACATCCAACCGTCATTTAAAGTCAAAAGATTAAATGTTAAAATTTCATCAATATTGACCATTTTTTCAACGTTCGACTGGTCCGGGGTCATCGTTTTTCATCAGAAAATTGATTTTTTGGACTCTACCAAAAATGATTCAAAATGTCATTTGGATCGGGCCTCATGTTGAATAACCACTTTTTAAACCCTCACAGTGACCAAAATTGCCATTTTTACAGAGTTTTGCTTACTCAAAATCTTCAATTTTGACCAATTTCAGGCACAGAAATGACTTTAAACACACTTATTTTAGTTGAAAAAGTAATAACTGACATCCAACCGTCATTTAAAGTCAAAAGATTAAATGTTAAAATTTCATCAATATTGACCATTTTTTCAACGTTCGACTGGTCCGGGGTCATCGTTTTTCATCAGAAAATTGATTTTTTGGACTCTACCAAAAATGATTCAAAATGTCATTTGGATCGGGCCTCATGTTGAATAACCACTTTTTAAACCCTCACAGTGACCAAAATTGCCATTTTTACAGAGTTTTGCTTACTCAAAATCTTCAATTTTGACCAATTTCAGGCACAGAAATGACTTTAAACACACTTATTTTAGTTGAAAAAGTAATAACTCACATCTAACCGTCATTTAAAGTCAAAAGATTAAATGTTAAAATTTCATCAATATTGACCATTTTTTCAACGTTCGACTGGTCCGGGGTAATCGTTTTTCATCAGAAAATGTATTTTTGGACTCTACCAAAAATGATTCAAAATGTCATTTGGATCGTGCCTCATGTTGAATAACCACTTTTTAAACCCTCACGGTGACCAAAATTGCCATTTTTACAGAGTTTTGCTTACTCAAAATCTTCAATTTTGACCAATTTCAGGCACAGAAATGACTTTAAACACACTTATTTTAGTTGAAAAAGTAATAACTCACATCCAACCGTCATTTAAAGTCAAAAGATTAAATGTTAAAATTTCATCAATATTGACCATTTTTTCAACGTTCGACTGGTCCGGGGTCATCGTTTTTCATCAGAAAATTGATTTTTTGGACTCTACCAAAAATGATTCAAAATGTCATTTGGATCGGGCCTCATGTTGAATAACCACTTTTTAAACCCTCACAGTGACCAAAATTGCCATTTTTACAGAGTTTTGCTTACTCAAAATCTTCAATTTTGACCAATTTCAGGCACAGAAATGACTTTAAACACACTTATTTTAGTTGAAAAAGTAATAACTGACATCCAACCGTCATTTAAAGTCAAAAGATTAAATGTTAAAATTTCATCAATATTGACCATTTTTTCAACGTTCGACTGGTCCGGGGTCATCGTTTTTCATCAGAAAATTGATTTTTTGGACTCTACCAAAAATGATTCAAAATGTCATTTGGATCGGGCCTCATGTTGAATAACCACTTTTTAAACCCTCACAGTGACCAAAATTGCCATTTTTACAGAGTTTTGCTTACTCAAAATCTTCAATTTTGTCCAATTTCAGGCACAGAAATGACTTTAAACACACTTATTTTAGTTGAAAAAGTAATAACTCACATCCAACCGTCATTTAAAGTCAAAAGATTAAATGTTAAAATTTCATCAATATTGACCATTTTTTCAACGTTCGACTGGTCCGGGGTCATCGTTTTTCATCAGAAAATTGATTTTTTGGACTCTACCAAAAATGATTCAAAATGTCATTTGGATCGGGCCTCATGTTGAATAACCACTTTTTAAACCCTCACAGTGACCAAAATTGCCATTTTTACAGAGTTTTGCTTACTCAAAATCTTCAATTTTGACCAATTTCAGGCACAGAAATGACTTTAAACACACTTATTTTAGTTGAAAAAGTAATAACTCACATCCAACCGTCATTTAAAGTCAAAAGATTAAATGTTAAAATTTCATCAATATTGACCATTTTTTCAACGTTCGACTGGTCCGGGGTCATCGTTTTTCATCAGAAAATGGATTTTTTGGACTCTACCAAAAATGATTCAAATTGTCATTTGGATCGGGCCTCATGTTGAATAACCACTTTTTAAACCCTCACAGTGACCAAAATTGCCATTTTTACAGAGTTTTGCTTACTCAAAATCTTCAATTTTGACCAATTTCATGCACAGAAATGACTTTAAACACACTTATTGTAGTTGAAAAAGCAATAACTCACATCCAACCGTCATTTAAAGTCAAAAGATTAAATGTTAAAATTTTATCAATATTGACCATTTTTTCAACGTTCAACTGGTCCGGGGTCATCGTTTTTCATCAGAAAATTGATTTTTTGGACTCTACCAAAAATGATTCAAAATGTCATTTGGATCGGGCCTCATGTTGAAGAACCACTTTTTAAACCCTCACAGTGACCAAAATTGCCATTTTTACAGAGTTTTGCATACTCAAAATCTTCAATTTTGACCAATTTCAGGCACAGAAATGACTTTAAACAAACTTATTTTAGTTGAAAAAGTAATAACTCACATCCAACCGTCATTTAAAGTCAAAAGATTAAATGTTAAAAATTCATCAATATTGACCATTTTTTCAACGTTCGCGTCCGGGGTCATCGTTTTTCATCAGAAAATTGATTTTTTGGACTCTACCAAAAAATGATTCAAAATGTCATTTGGATCGGGCCTCATGTTGAATAACCACTTTTTAAACCCTCACAGTGACCAAAATTGCCATTTTTACAGAGTTTTGCTTACTCAAAATCTTCAATTTTGACCAATTTCAGGCACAGAAATGACTTTAAACACACTTATTTTAGTTGAAAAAGTAATAACTCACATCCAACCGTCATTTAAAGTCAAAAGATTAAATGTTAAAATTTCATCAATATTGACCATTTTTTCTATGTTCGACTGGTCCGGGGTCATCGTTTTTCATCAGAAAATTGATTTTTTGGACTCTACCAAAAATGATTCAAAATGTCATTTGGATCGGGCCTCATGTTGAATAACCACTTTTTAAACCCTCACAGTGACCAAAATTGCCATTTTTACAGAGTTTTGCTTACTCAAAATCTTCAATTTTGACCAATTTCAGGCACAGAAATGACTTTAAACACACTTATTTTAGTTGACAAAGTAATAACTGACATCCAACCGTCATTTAAAGTCAAAAGATTAAATGTTAAAATTTCATCAATATTGACCATTTTTTCAACGTTCGACTGGTCCGGGGTCATCGTTTTTCATCAGAAAATTGATTTTTTGGACTCTACCAAAAATGATTCAAAATGTCATTTGGATCGGGCCTCATGTTGAATAACCACTTTTTAAACCCTCACAGTGACCAAAATTGCCATTTTTACAGAGTTTTGCTTACTCAAAATCTTCAATTTTGTCCAATTTCAGGCACAGAAATGACTTTAAACACACTTATTTTAGTTGAAAAAGTAATAACTCACATCCAACCGTCATTTAAAGTCAAAAGATTAAATGTTAAAATTTCATCAATATTGACCATTTTTTCAACGTTCGACTGGTCCGGGGTCGTCGTTTTTCATCAGAAAATTGATTTTTTGGACTCTACCAAAAATGATTCAAAATGTCATTTGGATCGGGCCTCATGTTGAATAACCACTTTTTAAACCCTCACAGTGACCAAAATTGCCATTTTTACAGAGTTTTGCTTACTCAAAATCTTCAATTTTGACCAATTCCAGGCACAGAAATGACTTTAAACACACTTATTTTAGTTGAAAAAGTAATAACTCACATCCAACCGTCATTTAAAGTCAAAAGATTAAATGTTAAAATTTCATCAATATTGACCATTTTTTCAACGTTCGACTGGTCCGGGGTCATCGTTTTTCATCAGAAAATGGATTTTTTGGACTCTACCAAAAATGATTCAAAATGTCATTTGGATCGGGCCTCATGTTGAAGAACCACTTTTTAAACCCTCACAGTGACCAAAACTGCCATTTTTACAGAGTTTTGCTTACTCAAAATCTTCAATTTTGACCAATTTCAGGCACAGAAATGACTTTAAACACACTTATTTTAGTTGAAAAAGTAATAACTCACATCCAACCGTCATTTAAAGTCAAAAGATTAAATGTTAAAATTTCATCAATATTGACCATTTTTTCAACGTTCGACTGGTCCGGGGTCATCGTTTTTCATCAGAAAATGGATTTTTTGGACTCTACCAAAAATGATTCAAATTGTCATTTGGATCGGGCCTCATGTTGAATAACCACTTTTTAAACTGTCACAGTGACCAAAATTGCCATTTTTACAGAGTTTTGCTTACTCAAAATCTTCAATTTTGACCAATTTCAGGCACAGAAATGACTTTAAACACACTTATTTTAGTTGAAAAAGTAATAACTCACATCCAACCGTCATTTAAAGTCAAAAGATTAAATGTTAAAATTTCATCAATATTGACCATTTTTTCAACGTTCGACTGGTCCGGGGGTAATCGTTTTTCATCAGAAAATGGATTTTTTGGACTCTACCAAAAATGATTCAAAATGTCATTTGGATCGGGCCTCATGTTGAATAACCACTTTTTAAACCCTCACGGTGACCAAAATTGCCATTTTTACAGAGTTTTGCTTACTCAAAATCTTCAATTTTGACCAATTTCAGGCACAGAAATGACTTTAAACACACTTATTTTAGTTGAAAAAGTAATAACTGACATCCAACCGTCATTTAAAGTCAAAAGATTAAATGTTAAAATTTCATCAATATTGACCATTTTTTCAACGTTCGACTGGTCCGGGGTCATCGTTTTTCATCAGAAAATTGATTTTTTTGGACTCTACCAAAAATGATTCAAAATGTCATTTGGATCGGGCCTCATGTTGAATAACCACTTTTTAAACCCTCACAGTGACCAAAATTGCCATTTTTACAGAGTTTTGCTTACTCAAAATCTTCAATTTTGACAAATTTCAGGCACAGAAATGACTTTAAACACACTTATTTTAGTTGAAAAAGTAATAACTGACATCCAACCGTCATTTAAAGTCAAAAGATTAAATGTTAAAATTTCATCAATATTGACCATTTTTTCAACGTTCGACTGGTCCGGGGTCATCGTTTTTCATCAGAAAATTGATTTTTTGGACTCTACCAAAAATGATTCAAAATGTCATTTGGATCGGGCCTCATGTTGAATAACCACTTTTTAAACCCTCACAGTGACCAAAATTGCCATTTTTACAGAGTTTTGCTTACTCAAAATCTTCAATTTTGACCAATTTCAGGCACAGAAATGACTTTAAACACACTTATTTTAGTTGAAAAAGTAATAACTCACATCCAACCGTCATTTAAAGTCAAAAGATTAAATGTTAAAATTTCATCAATATTGACCATTTTTTCAACGTTCGACTGGTCCGGGGTCATCGTTTTTCATCAGAAAATTGATTTTTTGGACTCTACCAAAAATGATTCAAAATGTCATTTGGATCGGGCCTCATGTTGAATAACCACTTTTTAAACCCTCACAGTGACCAAAATTGCCATTTTTACAGAGTTTTGCTTACTCAAAATCTTCAATTTTGACCAATTTCAGGCACAGAAATGACTTTAAACACACTTATTTTAGTTGAAAAAGTAATAACTCACATCCAACCGTCATTTAAAGTCAAAAGATTAAATGTTAAAATGTCATCAATATTGACCATTTTTCCAACGTTCGACTGGTCCGGGGTCATCGTTTTTCATCAGAAAATGGATTTTTTGGACTCTACCAAAAATGATTCAAAATGTCATTTGGATCAGGCCTCATGTTGAATAACCACTTTTTAAACCCTCACAGTGACCAAAACTGCCATTTTTACAGAGTTTTGCTTACTCAAAATCTTCAATTTTGACCAATTTCAGGCACAGAAATGACTTTAAACACACTTATTTTAGTTGAAAAAGTAATAACTCACATCCAACCGTCATTTAAAGTCAAAAGATTAAATGTTAAAATTTCATCAATATTGACCATTTTTTCAACGTTCGACTGGTCCGGGGTCATCGTTTTTCATCAGAAAATTGATTTTTTGGACTCTACCAAAAATGAATCAAAATGTCATTTGGATCGGGCCTCATGTTGAATAACCACTTTTTAAACCCTCACAGTGACCAAAATTGCCAGTTTTTACAGAGTTTTGCTTACTCAAAATCTTCAATTTTGACCAATTTCAGGCACAGAAATGACTTTAAACACACTTATTTTAGTTGAAAAAGTAATAACTCACATCCAACTGTCATTTAAAGTCAAAAGATTAAATGTTAAAATTTCATCAATTTTGACCATTTTTTCAATGTTCGACTGGTCCGGGGTCATCGTTTTTCATCAGAAAATGGATTTTTTGGACTCTACCAAAAGTGATTCAAAATGTCATTTGGATCAGGCCTCATGTTGAATAACCACTTTTTAAACCCTCACAGTGACCAAAACTGCCATTTTTACAGAGTTTTGCTTACTCAAAATCTTCAATTTTGACCAATTTCAGGCACAGAAATGACTTTAAACACACTTATTTTAGTTGAAAAAGTAATAACTCACATCCAACCGTCATTTAAAGTCAAAAGATTAAATGTTAAAATTTCATCAATATTGACCAATTTTTTTCAACGTTCGACTGGTCCGGGGTCATCGTTTTTTCATCAGAAAATGTATTTTTTGGACTCTACCAAAAATGATTCAAAATGTCATTTGGATCAGGCCTCATGTTGAATAACCACTTTTTAAACCCTCACAGTGACCAAAACTGCCATTTTTACAGAGTTTTGCTTACTCAAAATCTTCAATTTTGACCAATTTCAGGCACAGAAATGACTTTAAACACACTTATTTTAGTTGAAAAAGTAATAACTCACATCCAACCGTCATTTAAAGTGAAAAGATTAAATATTAAAATTTCATCAATATTGACCATTTTTTCAACGTTCGACTGGTCCGGGGTCATCGTTTTTCATCAGAAAATTGATTTTTTGGACTCTACCAAAAATGATTCAAAATGTCATTTGGATCGGGCCTCATGTTGAATAACCACTTTTTAAACCCTCACAGTGACCAAAATTGCCATTTTTACAGAGTTTTGCTTACTCAAAATCTTCAATTTTGACCAATTTCAGGCACAGAAATGACTTTAAACACACTTATTTTAGTTGAAAAAGTAATAACTCACATCCAACCGTCATTTAAAGTCAAAAGATTAAATGTTAAAATTTCATCAATATTGACCATTTTTTCAACGTTCGACTGGTCCGGGGTCATCGTTTTTCATCAGAAAATTGATTTTTTGGACTCTACCAAAAATGATTCAAAATGTCATTTGGATCGGGCCTCATGTTGAATAACCACTTTTTAAACCCTCACAGTGACCAAAATTGCCATTTTTACAGAGTTTTGCTTACTCAAAATCTTCAATTTTGACCAATTTCAGGCACAGAAATGACTTTAAACACACTTATTTTAGTTGAAAAAGTAATAACTCACATCCAACCGTCATTTAAAGTCAAAAGATTAAATGTTAAAATTTCATCAATATTGACCATTTTTTCAACGTTCGACTGGTCCGGGGTCATCGTTTTTCATCAGAAAATGGATTTTTTGGACTCTACCAAAAATGATTCAAATTGTCATTTGGATCGGGCCTCATGTTGAATAACCACTTTTTAAACTGTCACAGTGACCAAAATTGCCATTTTTACAGAGTTTTGCTTACTCAAAATCTTCAATTTTGACCAATTTCAGGCACAGAAATGACTTTAAACACACTTATTTTAGTTGAAAAAGTAATAACTCACATCCAACCGTCATTTAAAGTCAAAAGATTAAATGTTAAAATTTCATCAATATTGACCATTTTTTCAACGTTTGACTGGTCCGGGGTCATCGTTTTTCATCAGAAAATTGATTTTTTGGACTCTACCAAAAATGATTCAAAATGTCATTTGGATCGGGCCTCATGTTGAATAACCACTTTTTAAACCCTCACAGTGACCAAAATTGCCATTTTTACAGAGTTTTGCTTACTCAAAATCTTCAATTTTGACCAATTTCAGGCACAGAAATGACTTTAAACACACTTATTTTAGTTGAAAAAGTAATAACTCACATCCAACCGTCATTTAAAGTCAAAAGATTAAATGTTAAAATTTCATCAATATTGACCATTTTTTCAACGTTCGACTGGTCCGGGGTCATCGTTTTTCATCAGAAAATTGATTTTTTGGACTCTACCAAAAATGATTCAAAATGTCATTTGGATCGGGCCTCATGTTGAATAACCACTTTTTAAACCCTCACAGTGACCAAAATTGCCATTTTTACAGAGTTTTGCTTACTCAAAATCTTCAATTTTGACCAATTTCAGGCACAGAAATGACTTTAAACACACTTATTTTAGTTGAAAAAGTAATAACTCACATCCAACCGTCATTTAAAGTCAAAAGATTAAATGTTAAAATGTCATCAATATTGACCATTTTTCCAACGTTCGACTGGTCCGGGGTCATCGTTTTTCATCAGAAAATGGATTTTTTGGACTCTACCAAAAATGATTCAAAATGTCATTTGGATCAGGCCTCATGTTGAATAACCACTTTTTAAACCCTCACAGTGACCAAAACTGCCATTTTTACAGAGTTTTGCTTACTCAAAATCTTCAATTTTGACCAATTTCAGGCACAGAAATGACTTTAAACACACTTATTTTAGTTGAAAAAGTAATAACTCACATCCAACCGTCATTTAAAGTCAAAAGATTAAATGTTAAAATGTCATCAATATTGACCATTTTTTCAACGTTCGACTGGTCCGGGGTCATCGTTTTTCATCAGAAAATTGATTTTTTGGACTCTACCAAAAATGATTCAAAATGTCATTTGGATCGGGCCTCATGTTGAATAACCACTTTTTAAACCCTCACAGTGACCAAAATTGCCATTTTTACAGAGTTTTGCTTACTCAAAATCTTCAATTTTGTCCAATTTCAGGCACAGAAATGACTTTAAACACACTTATTTTAGTTGAAAAAGTAATAACTCACATCCAACCGTCATTTAAAGTCAAAAGATTAAATGTTAAAATTTCATCAATATTGACCATTTTTTCAACGTTCGACTGGTCCGGGGTCATCGTTTTTCATCAGAAAATTGATTTTTTGGACTCTACCAAAAATGATTCAAAATGTCATTTGGATCGGGCCTCATGTTGAATAACCACTTTTTAAACCCTCACAGTGACCAAAATTGCCATTTTTACAGAGTTTTGCTTACTCAAAATCTTCAATTTTGACCAATTTCAGGCACAGAAATGACTTTAAACACACTTATTTTAGTTGAAAAAGTAATAACTCACATCCAACCGTCATTTAAAGTCAAAAGATTAAATGTTAAAATTTCATCAATATTGACCATTTTTTCAACGTTCGACTGGTCCGGGGTCATCGTTTTTCATCAGAAAATGGATTTTTTGGACTCTACCAAAAATGATTCAAAATGTCATTTGGATCGGGCCTCATGTTGAAGAACCACTTTTTAAACCCTCACAGTGACCAAAACTGCCATTTTTACAGAGTTTTGCTTACTCAAAATCTTCAATTTTGACCAATTTCAGGCACAGAAATGACTTTAAACACACTTATTTTAGTTGAAAAAGTAATAACTCACATCCAACCGTCATTTAAAGTCAAAAGATTAAATGTTAAAATTTCATCAATATTGACCATTTTTTCAACGTTCGACTGGTCCGGGGTCATCGTTTTTCATCAGAAAATGGATTTTTTGGACTCTACCAAAAATGATTCAAATTGTCATTTGGATCGGGCCTCATGTTGAATAACCACTTTTTAAACTGTCACAGTGACCAAAATTGCCATTTTTACAGAGTTTTGCTTACTCAAAATCTTCAATTTTGACCAATTTCAGGCACAGAAATGACTTTAAACACACTTATTTTAGTTGAAAAAGTAATAACTCACATCCAACCGTCATTTAAAGTCAAAAGATTAAATGTTAAAATTTCATCAATATTGACCATTTTTTCAACGTTCGACTGGTCCGGGGGTAATCGTTTTTCATCAGAAAATGGATTTTTTGGACTCTACCAAAAATGATTCAAAATGTCATTTGGATCGGGCCTCATGTTGAATAACCACTTTTTAAACCCTCACGGTGACCAAAATTGCCATTTTTACAGAGTTTTGCTTACTCAAAATCTTCAATTTTGACCAATTTCAGGCACAGAAATGACTTTAAACACACTTATTTTAGTTGAAAAAGTAATAACTGACATCCAACCGTCATTTAAAGTCAAAAGATTAAATGTTAAAATTTCATCAATATTGACCATTTTTTCAACGTTCGACTGGTCCGGGGTCATCGTTTTTCATCAGAAAATTGATTTTTTGGACTCTACCAAAAATGATTCAAAATGTCATTTGGATCGGGCCTCATGTTGAATAACCACTTTTTAAACCCTCACAGTGACCAAAATTGCCATTTTTACAGAGTTTTGCTTACTCAAAATCTTCAATTTTGACAAATTTCAGGCACAGAAATGACTTTAAACACACTTATTTTAGTTGAAAAAGTAATAACTGACATCCAACCGTCATTTAAAGTCAAAAGATTAAATGTTAAAATTTCATCAATATTGACCATTTTTTCAACGTTCGACTGGTCCGGGGTCATCGTTTTTCATCAGAAAATTGATTTTTTGGACTCTACCAAAAATGATTCAAAATGTCATTTGGATCGGGCCTCATGTTGAATAACCACTTTTTAAACCCTCACAGTGACCAAAATTGCCATTTTTACAGAGTTTTGCTTACTCAAAATCTTCAATTTTGACCAATTTCAGGCACAGAAATGACTTTAAACACACTTATTTTAGTTGAAAAAGTAATAACTCACATCCAACCGTCATTTAAAGTCAAAAGATTAAATGTTAAAATTTCATCAATATTGACCATTTTTTCAACGTTCGACTGGTCCGGGGTCATCGTTTTTCATCAGAAAATTGATTTTTTGGACTCTACCAAAAATGATTCAAAATGTCATTTGGATCGGGCCTCATGTTGAATAACCACTTTTTAAACCCTCACAGTGACCAAAATTGCCATTTTTACAGAGTTTTGCTTACTCAAAATCTTCAATTTTGACCAATTTCAGGCACAGAAATGACTTTAAACACACTTATTTTAGTTGAAAAAGTAATAACTCACATCCAACCGTCATTTAAAGTCAAAAGATTAAATGTTAAAATTTCATCAATATTGACCATTTTTTCAACGTTCGACTGGTCCGGGGTCATCGTTTTTCATCAGAAAATTGATTTTTTGGACTCTACCAAAAATGATTCAAAATGTCATTTGGATCGGGCCTCATGTTGAATAACCACTTTTTAAACCCTCACAGTGACCAAAATTGCCATTTTTACAGAGTTTTGCTTACTCAAAATCTTCAATTTTGACCAATTTCAGGCACAGAAATGACTTTAAACACACTTATTTTAGTTGAAAAAGTAATAACTCACATCCAACCGTCATTTAAAGTCAAAAGATTAAATGTTAAAATGTCATCAATATTGACCATTTTTCCAACGTTCGACTGGTCCGGGGTCATCGTTTTTCATCAGAAAATGGATTTTTTGGACTCTACCAAAAATGATTCAAAATGTCATTTGGATCAGGCCTCATGTTGAATAACCACTTTTTAAACCCTCACAGTGACCAAAACTGCCATTTTTACAGAGTTTTGCTTACTCAAAATCTTCAATTTTGACCAATTTCAGGCACAGAAATGACTTTAAACACACTTATTTTAGTTGAAAAAGTAATAACTCACATCCAACCGTCATTTAAAGTCAAAAGATTAAATGTTAAAATTTCATCAATATTGACCATTTTTTCAACGTTCGACTGGTCCGGGGTCATCGTTTTTCATCAGAAAATTGATTTTTTGGACTCTACCAAAAATGAATCAAAATGTCATTTGGATCGGGCCTCATGTTGAATAACCACTTTTTAAACCCTCACAGTGACCAAAATTGCCAGTTTTTACAGAGTTTTGCTTACTCAAAATCTTCAATTTTGACCAATTTCAGGCACAGAAAATGACTTTAAACACACTTATTTTAGTTGAAAAAGTAATAACTCACATCCAACTGTCATTTAAAGTCAAAAGATTAAATGTTAAAATTTCATCAATTTTGACCATTTTTTCAATGTTCGACTGGTCCGGGGTCATCGTTTTTCATCAGAAAATGGATTTTTTGGACTCTACCAAAAGTGATTCAAAATGTCATTTGGATCAGGCCTCATGTTGAATAACCACTTTTTAAACCCTCACAGTGACCAAAACTGCCATTTTTACAGAGTTTTGCTTACTCAAAATCTTCAATTTTGACCAATTTCAGGCACAGAAATGACTTTAAACACACTTATTTTAGTTGAAAAAGTAATAACTCACATCCAACCGTCATTTAAAGTCAAAAGATTAAATGTTAAAATTTCATCAATATTGACCAATTTTTTTCAACGTTCGACTGGTCCGGGGTCATCGTTTTTTCATCAGAAAATGTATTTTTTGGACTCTACCAAAAATGATTCAAAATGTCATTTGGATCAGGCCTCATGTTGAATAACCACTTTTTAAACCCTCACAGTGACCAAAACTGCCATTTTTACAGAGTTTTGCTTACTCAAAATCTTCAATTTTGACCAATTTCAGGCACAGAAATGACTTTAAACACACTTATTTTAGTTGAAAAAGTAATAACTCACATCCAACCGTCATTTAAAGTGAAAAGATTAAATATTAAATTTCATCAATATTGACCATTTTTTCAACGTTCGACTGGTCCGGGGTCATCGTTTTTCATCAGAAAATTGATTTTTTGGACTCTACCAAAAATGATTCAAAATGTCATTTGGATCGGGCCTCATGTTGAATAACCACTTTTTAAACCCTCACAGTGACCAAAATTGCCATTTTTACAGAGTTTTGCTTACTCAAAATCTTCAATTTTGACCAATTTCAGGCACAGAAATGACTTTAAACACACTTATTTTAGTTGAAAAAGTAATAACTCACATCCAACCGTCATTTAAAGTCAAAAGATTAAATGTTAAAATTTCATCAATATTGACCATTTTTTCAACGTTCGACTGGTCCGGGGTCATCGTTTTTCATCAGAAAATTGATTTTTTGGACTCTACCAAAAATGATTCAAAATGTCATTTGGATCGGGCCTCATGTTGAATAACCACTTTTTAAACCCTCACAGTGACCAAAATTGCCATTTTTACAGAGTTTTGCTTACTCAAAATCTTCAATTTTGACCAATTTCAGGCACAGAAATGACTTTAAACACACTTATTTTAGTTGAAAAGTAATAACTCACATCCAACCGTCATTTAAAGTCAAAAGATTAAATGTTAAAATTTCATCAATATTGACCATTTTTTCAACGTTCGACTGGTCAGGGGTCATCGTTTTTCATCAGAAAATGGATTTTTTGGACTCTACCAAAAATGATTCAAATTGTCATTTGGATCGGGCCTCATGTTGAATAACCACTTTTTAAACTGTCACAGTGACCAAAATTGCCATTTTTACAGAGTTTTGCTTACTCAAAATCTTCAATTTTGACCAATTTCAGGCACAGAAATGACTTTAAACACACTTATTTTAGTTGAAAAAGTAATAACTCACATCCAACCGTCATTTAAAGTCAAAAGATTAAATGTTAAAATTTCATCAATCTTGACCATTTTTTCAACGTTCGACTGGTCCGGGGTCATCGTTTTTCATCAGAAAATTGATTTTTTGGACTCTACCAAAAATGATTCAAAATGTCATTTGGATCGGGCCTCATGTTGAATAACCACTTTTTAAACCCTCACAGTGACCAAAATTGCCATTTTTACAGAGTTTTGCTTACTCAAAATCTTCAATTTTGACCAATTTCAGGCACAGAAATGACTTTAAACACACTTATTTTAGTTGAAAAAGTAATAACTGACATCCAACCGTCATTTAAAGTCAAAAGATTAAATGTTAAAATTTCATCAATATTGACCATTTTTTCAACGTTCGACTGGTCCGGGGTCATCGTTTTTCATCAGAAAATTGATTTTTTGGACTCTACCAAAAATGATTCAAAATGTCATTTGGATCGGGCCTCATGTTGAATAACCACTTTTTAAACCCTCACAGTGACCAAAATTGCCATTTTTACAGAGTTTTGCTTACTCAAAATCTTCAATTTTGACCAATTTCAGGCACAGAAATGACTTTAAACACACTTATTTTAGTTGAAAAAGTAATAACTCACATCCAACCGTCATTTAAAGTCAAAAGATTAAATGTTAAAATTTCATCAATATTGACCATTTTTTCAACTTTCGACTGGTCCGGGGTCATCGTTTTTCATCAGAAAATTGATTTTTTGGACTCTACCAAAAATGATTCAAAATGTCATTTGGATCGGGCCTCATGTTGAATAACCACTTTTTAAACCCTACATGACCAAAATTGCCATTTTTACAGAGTTTTGCTTACTCAAAATCTTCAATTTTGACCAATTTCAGGCACAGAAATGACTTTAAACACACTTATTTTAGTTGAAAAGTAATAACTCACATCCAACCGTCATTTAAAGTCAAAAGATTAAATGTTAAAATTTCATCAATATTGACCATTTTTTCAACGTTCGACTGGTCCGGGGTCATCGTTTTTCATCAGAAAATTGATTTTTTGGACTCTACCAAAAATGATTCAAAATGTCATTTGGATCGGGCCTCATGTTGAATAACCACTTTTTAAACCCTCACAGTGACCAAAATTGCCATTTTTACAGAGTTTTGCTTACTCAAAATCTTCAATTTTGACCAATTTCAGGCACAGAAATGACTTTAAACACACTTATTTTAGTTGAAAAAGTAATAACTCACATCCAACCGTCATTTAAAGTCAAAAGATTAAATGTTAAAATGTCATCAATATTGACCATTTTTCCAACGTTCGACTGGTCCGGGGTCATCGTTTTTCATCAGAAAATGGATTTTTTGGACTCTACCAAAAATGATTCAAAATGTCATTTGGATCAGGCCTCATGTTGAATAACCACTTTTTAAACCCTCACAGTGACCAAAACTGCCATTTTTACAGAGTTTTGCTTACTCAAAATCTTCAATTTTGACCAATTTCAGGCACAGAAATGACTTTAAACACACTTATTTTAGTTGAAAAAGTAATAACTCACATCCAACTGTCATTTAAAGTCAAAAGATTAAATGTTAAAATTTCATCAATTTTGACCATTTTTTCAATGTTCGACTGGTCCGGGGTCATCGTTTTTCATCAGAAAATGGATTTTTTGGACTCTACCAAAAGTGATTCAAAATGTCATTTGGATCAGGCCTCATGTTGAATAACCACTTTTTAAACCCTCACAGTGACCAAAACTGCCATTTTTACAGAGTTTTGCTTACTCAAAATCTTCAATTTTGACCAATTTCAGGCACAGAAATGACTTTAAACACACTTATTTTAGTTGAAAAAGTAATAACTCACATCCAACCGTCATTTAAAGTCAAAAGATTAAATGTTAAAATTTCATCAATATTGACCAATTTTTTTCAACGTTCGACTGGTCCGGGGTCATCGTTTTTTCATCAGAAAATGTATTTTTTGGACTCTACCAAAAATGATTCAAAATGTCATTTGGATCAGGCCTCATGTTGAATAACCACTTTTTAAACCCTCACAGTGACCAAAACTGCCATTTTTACAGAGTTTTGCTTACTCAAAATCTTCAATTTTGACCAATTTCAGGCACAGAAATGACTTTAAACACACTTATTTTAGTTGAAAAAGTAATAACTCACATCCAACCGTCATTTAAAGTGAAAAGATTAAATATTAAAATTTCATCAATATTGACCATTTTTTCAACGTTCGACTGGTCCGGGGTCATCGTTTTTCATCAGAAAATTGATTTTTTGGACTCTACCAAAAATGATTCAAAATGTCATTTGGATCGGGCCTCATGTTGAATAACCACTTTTTAAACCCTCACAGTGACCAAAATTGCCATTTTTACAGAGTTTTGCTTACTCAAAATCTTCAATTTTGACCAATTTCAGGCACAGAAATGACTTTAAACACACTTATTTTAGTTGAAAAAGTAATAACTCACATCCAACCGTCATTTAAAGTCAAAAGATTAAATGTTAAAATTTCATCAATATTGACCATTTTTTCAACGTTCGACTGGTCCGGGGTCATCGTTTTTCATCAGAAAATTGATTTTTTGGACTCTACCAAAAATGATTCAAAATGTCATTTGGATCGGGCCTCATGTTGAATAACCACTTTTTAAACCCTCACAGTGACCAAAATTGCCATTTTTACAGAGTTTTGCTTACTCAAAATCTTCAATTTTGACCAATTTCAGGCACAGAAATGACTTTAAACACACTTATTTTAGTTGAAAAAGTAATAACTCACATCCAACCGTCATTTAAAGTCAAAAGATTAAATGTTAAAATTTCATCAATATTGACCATTTTTTCAACGTTCGACTGGTCCGGGGTCATCGTTTTTCATCAGAAAATGGATTTTTTGGACTCTACCAAAAATGATTCAAATTGTCATTTGGATCGGGCCTCATGTTGAATAACCACTTTTTAAACTGTCACAGTGACCAAAATTGCCATTTTTACAGAGTTTTGCTTACTCAAAATCTTCAATTTTGACCAATTTCAGGCACAGAAATGACTTTAAACACACTTATTTTAGTTGAAAAAGTAATAACTCACATCCAACCGTCATTTAAAGTCAAAAGATTAAATGTTAAAATTTCATCAATATTGACCATTTTTTCAACGTTCGACTGGTCCGGGGTCATCGTTTTTCATCAGAAAATTGATTTTTTGGACTCTACCAAAAATGATTCAAAATGTCATTTGGATCGGGCCTCATGTTGAATAACCACTTTTTAAACCCTCACAGTGACCAAAATTGCCATTTTTACAGAGTTTTGCTTACTCAAAATCTTCAATTTTGACCAATTTCAGGCACAGAAATGACTTTAAACACACTTATTTTAGTTGAAAAAGTAATAACTCACATCCAACCGTCATTTAAAGTCAAAAGATTAAATGTTAAAATTTCATCAATATTGACCATTTTTTCAACGTTCGACTGGTCCGGGGTCATCGTTTTTCATCAGAAAATTGATTTTTTGGACTCTACCAAAAATTATTCAAAATGTCATTTGGATCGGGCCTCATGTTGAATAACCACTTTTTAAACCCTCACAGTGACCAAAATTGCCATTTTTACAGAGTTTTGCTTACTCAAAATCTTCAATTTTGACCAATTTCAGGCACAGAAATGACTTTAAACACACTTATTTTAGTTGAAAAAGTAATAACTCACATCCAACCGTCATTTAAAGTCAAAAGATTAAATGTTAAAATGTCATCAATATTGACCATTTTTCCAACGTTCGACTGGTCCGGGGTCATCGTTTTTCATCAGAAAATGGATTTTTTGGACTCTACCAAAAATGATTCAAAATGTCATTTGGATCAGGCCTCATGTTGAATAACCACTTTTTAAACCCTCACAGTGACCAAAACTGCCATTTTTACAGAGTTTTGCTTACTCAAAATCTTCAATTTTGACCAATTTCAGGCACAGAAATGACTTTAAACACACTTATTTTAGTTGAAAAAGTAATAACTCACATCCAACCGTCATTTAAAGTCAAAAGATTAAATGTTAAAATGTCATCAATATTGACCATTTTTTCAACGTTCGACTGGTCCGGGGTCATCGTTTTTCATCAGAAAATTGATTTTTTGGACTCTACCAAAAATGATTCAAAATGTCATTTGGATCGGGCCTCATGTTGAATAACCACTTTTTAAACCCTCACAGTGACCAAAATTGCCATTTTTACAGAGTTTTGCTTACTCAAAATCTTAAATTTTGACCAGTTCATGCACAGAAATGACTTTAAACACACTTATTGTAGTTGAAAAAGCAATAACTCACATCCAACCGTCATTTAAAGTCAAAAGATTAAATGTTAAAATGTCATCAATATTGACCATTTTTTCAACGTTCAACTGGTCCGGGGTCATCGTTTTTCATCAGAAAATTGATTTTTTGGACTCTACCAAAAATGATTCAAAATGTCATTTGGATCGGGCCTCATGTTGAAGAACCACTTTTTAAACCCTCACAGTGACCAAAATTGCCATTTTTACAGAGTTTTGCTTACTCAAAATCTTCCATTTTGACCAATTTCAGGCACAGAAATGACTTTAAACACACTTATTTTAGTTGAAAAAGTAATAACTCACATCCAACCGTCATTTAAAGTCAAAAGATTAAATGTTAAAATTTCATCAATATTGACCATTTTTTCAACGTTCGACTGGTCCGGGGTCATCGTTTTTCATCAGAAAATTGATTTTTTGGACTCTACCAAAAATGATTCAAAATGTCATTTGGATCGGGCCTCATGTTGAATAACCACTTTTTAAACCCTCACAGTGACCAAAATTGCCATTTTTACAGAGTTTTGCTTACTCAAAATCTTCAATTTTGACCAATTTCAGGCACAGAAATGACTTTAAACACACTTATTTTAGTTGAAAAAGTAATAACTCACATCTAACCGTCATTTAAAGTCAAAAGATTAAATGTTAAAATTTCATCAATATTGACCATTTTTTCAACGTTCGACTGGTCCGGGGTAATCGTTTTTCATCAGAAAATGGATTTTTTGGACTCTACCAAAAATGATTAAAAATGTCATTTGGATCGTGCCTCATGTTGAATAACCACTTTTTAAACCCTCACGGTGACCAAAATTGCCATTTTTACAGAGTTTTGCTTACTCAAAATCTTCAATTTTGACCAATTTCAGGCACAGAAATGACTTTAAACACACTTATTTTAGTTGAAAAAGTAATAACTCACATCCAACCGTCATTTAAAGTCAAAAGATTAAATGTTAAAATTTCATCAATATTGACCATTTTTTCAACGTTCGACTGGTCCGGGGTCATCGTTTTTCATCAGAAAATTGATTTTTTGGACTCTACCAAAAATGATTCAAAATGTCATTTGGATCGGGCCTCATGTTGAATAACCACTTTTTAAACCCTCACAGTGACCAAAATTGCCATTTTTACAGAGTTTTGCTTACTCAAAATCTTCAATTTTGACCAATTTCAGGCACAGAAATGACTTTAAACACACTTATTTTAGTTGAAAAAGTAATAACTGACATCCAACCGTCATTTAAAGTCAAAAGATTAAATGTTAAAATTTCATCAATATTGACCATTTTTTCAACGTTCGACTGGTCCGGGGTCATCGTTTTTCATCAGAAAATTGATTTTTTGGACTCTACCAAAAATGATTCAAAATGTCATTTGGATCGGGCCTCATGTTGAATAACCACTTTTTAAACCCTCACAGTGACCAAAATTGCCATTTTTACAGAGTTTTGCTTACTCAAAATCTTCAATTTTGACCAATTTCAGGCACAGAAATGACTTTAAACACACTTATTTTAGTTGAAAAAGTAATAACTCACATCTAACCGTCATTTAAAGTCAAAAGATTAAATGTTAAAATTTCATCAATATTGACCATTTTTTCAACGTTCGACTGGTCCGGGGTAATCGTTTTTCATCAGAAAATGTATTTTTGGACTCTACCAAAAATGATTCAAAATGTCATTTGGATCGTGCCTCATGTTGAATAACCACTTTTTAAACCCTCACGGTGACCAAAATTGCCATTTTTACAGAGTTTTGCTTACTCAAAATCTTCAATTTTGACCAATTTCAGGCACAGAAATGACTTTAAACACACTTATTTTAGTTGAAAAAGTAATAACTCACATCCAACCGTCATTTAAAGTCAAAAGATTAAATGTTAAAATTTCATCAATATTGACCATTTTTTCAACGTTCGACTGGTCCGGGGTCATCGTTTTTCATCAGAAAATTGATTTTTTGGACTCTACCAAAAATGATTCAAAATGTCATTTGGATCGGGCCTCATGTTGAATAACCACTTTTTAAACCCTCACAGTGACCAAAATTGCCATTTTTACAGAGTTTTGCTTACTCAAAATCTTCAATTTTGACCAATTTCAGGCACAGAAATGACTTTAAACACACTTATTTTAGTTGAAAAAGTAATAACTGACATCCAACCGTCATTTAAAGTCAAAAGATTAAATGTTAAAATTTCATCAATATTGACCATTTTTTCAACGTTCGACTGGTCCGGGGTCATCGTTTTTCATCAGAAAATTGATTTTTTGGACTCTACCAAAAATGATTCAAAATGTCATTTGGATCGGGCCTCATGTTGAATAACCACTTTTTAAACCCTCACAGTGACCAAAATTGCCATTTTTACAGAGTTTTGCTTACTCAAAATCTTCAATTTTGTCCAATTTCAGGCACAGAAATGACTTTAAACACACTTATTTTAGTTGAAAAAGTAATAACTCACATCCAACCGTCATTTAAAGTCAAAAGATTAAATGTTAAAATTTCATCAATATTGACCATTTTTTCAACGTTCGACTGGTCCGGGGTCATCGTTTTTCATCAGAAAATTGATTTTTTGGACTCTACCAAAAATGATTCAAAATGTCATTTGGATCGGGCCTCATGTTGAATAACCACTTTTTAAACCCTCACAGTGACCAAAATTGCCATTTTTACAGAGTTTTGCTTACTCAAAATCTTCAATTTTGACCAATTTCATGCACAGAAATGACTTTAAACACACTTATTGTAGTTGAAAAAGCAATAACTCACATCCAACCGTCATTTAAAGTCAAAAGATTAAATGTTAAAATTTTATCAATATTGACCATTTTTTCAACGTTCAACTGGTCCGGGGTCATCGTTTTTCATCAGAAAATTGATTTTTTGGACTCTACCAAAAATGATTCAAAATGTCATTTGGATCGGGCCTCATGTTGAAGAACCACTTTTTAAACCCTCACAGTGACCAAAATTGCCATTTTTACAGAGTTTTGCATACTCAAAATCTTCAATTTTGACCAATTTCAGGCACAGAAATGACTTTAAACAAACTTATTTTAGTTGAAAAAGTAATAACTCACATCCAACCGTCATTTAAAGTCAAAAGATTAAATGTTAAAAATTCATCAATATTGACCATTTTTTCAACGTTCGCGTCCGGGGTCATCGTTTTTCATCAGAAAATTGATTTTTTGGACTCTACCAAAAAATGATTCAAAATGTCATTTGGATCGGGCCTCATGTTGAATAACCACTTTTTAAACCCTCACAGTGACCAAAATTGCCATTTTTACAGAGTTTTGCTTACTCAAAATCTTCAATTTTGACCAATTTCAGGCACAGAAATGACTTTAAACACACTTATTTTAGTTGAAAAAGTAATAACTCACATCCAACCGTCATTTAAAGTCAAAAGATTAAATGTTAAAATTTCATCAATATTGACCAATTTTTTTCAACGTTCGACTGGTCCGGGGTCATCGTTTTTTCATCAGAAAATGGATTTGTTGGACTCTACCAAAAATGATTCAAAATGTCATTTGGATCGGGCCTCATGTTGAATAACCACTTTTTAAACCCTCACAGTGACCAAAACTGCCATTTTTACAGAGTTTTGCTTACTCAAAATCTTCAATTTTGACCAATTTCAGGCACAGAAATGACTTTAAACACACTTATTTTAGTTGAAAAAGTAATAACTCACATCCAACCGTCATTTAAAGTCAAAAGATTAAATGTTAAAATTTCATCAATATTGACCATTTTTTCTATGTTCGACTGGTCCGGGGTCATCGTTTTTCATCAGAAAATTGATTTTTTGGACTCTACCAAAAATGATTCAAAATGTCATTTGGATCGGGCCTCATGTTGAATAACCACTTTTTAAACCCTCACAGTGACCAAAATTGCCATTTTTACAGAGTTTTGCTTACTCAAAATCTTCAATTTTGACCAATTTCAGGCACAGAAATGACTTTAAACACACTTATTTTAGTTGAAAAAGTAATAACTGACATCCAACCGTCATTTAAAGTCAAAAGATTAAATGTTAAAATTTCATCAATATTGACCATTTTTTCAACGTTCGACTGGTCCGGGGTCATCGTTTTTCATCAGAAAATTGATTTTTTGGACTCTACCAAAAATGATTCAAAATGTCATTTGGATCGGGCCTCATGTTGAATAACCACTTTTTAAACCCTCACAGTGACCAAAATTGCCATTTTTACAGAGTTTTGCTTACTCAAAATCTTCAATTTTGTCCAATTTCAGGCACAGAAATGACTTTAAACACACTTATTTTAGTTGAAAAAGTAATAACTCACATCCAACCGTCATTTAAAGTCAAAAGATTAAATGTTAAAATTTCATCAATATTGACCATTTTTTCAACGTTCGACTGGTCCGGGGTCATCGTTTTTCATCAGAAAATTGATTTTTTGGACTCTACCAAAAATGATTCAAAATGTCATTTGGATCGGGCCTCATGTTGAATAACCACTTTTTAAACCCTCACAGTGACCAAAATTGCCATTTTTACAGAGTTTTGCTTACTCAAAATCTTCAATTTTGACCAATTTCAGGCACAGAAATGACTTTAAACACACTTATTTTAGTTGAAAAAGTAATAACTCACATCCAACCGTCATTTAAAGTCAAAAGATTAAATGTTAAAATTTCATCAATATTGACCATTTTTTCAACGTTCGACTGGTCCGGGGTCATCGTTTTTCATCAGAAAATGGATTTTTTGGACTCTACCAAAAATGATTCAAAATGTCATTTGGATCGGGCCTCATGTTGAAGAACCACTTTTTAAACCCTCACAGTGACCAAAACTGCCATTTTTACAGAGTTTTGCTTACTCAAAATCTTCAATTTTGACCAATTTCAGGCACAGAAATGACTTTAAACACACTTATTTTAGTTGAAAAAGTAATAACTCACATCCAACCGTCATTTAAAGTCAAAAGATTAAATATTAAAATTTCATCAATATTGACCATTTTTTCAACGTTCGACTGGTCCGGGGTCATCGTTTTTCATCAGAAAATTGATTTTTTGGACTCTACCAAAAATGATTCAAAATGTCATTTGGATCGGGCCTCATGTTGAATAACCACTTTTTAAACCCTCACAGTGACCAAAATTGCCATTTTTACAGAGTTTTGCTTACTCAAAATCTTCAATTTTGACCAATTTCAGGCACAGAAATGACTTTAAACACACTTATTTTAGTTGAAAAAGTAATAACTCACATCCAACCGTCATTTAAAGTCAAAAGATTAAATGTTAAAATTTCATCAATATTGACCAATTTTTTTCAACGTTCGACTGGTCCGGGGTCATCGTTTTTTCATCAGAAAATGGATTTTTTGGACTCTACCAAAAATGATTCAAAATGTCATTTGGATCAGGCCTCATGTTGAATAACCACTTTTTAAACCCTCACAGTGACCAAAACTGCCATTTTTACAGAGTTTTGCTTACTCAAAATCTTCAATTTTGACCAATTTCAGGCACAGAAATGACTTTAAACACACTTATTTTAGTTGAAAAAGTAATAACTCACATCCAACCGTCATTTAAAGTCAAAAGATTAAATATTAAAATTTCATCAATATTGACCATTTTTTCAACGTTCGACTGGTCCGGGGTCATCGTTTTTCATCAGAAAATTGATTTTTTGGACTCTACCAAAAATGATTCAAAATGTCATTTGGATCGGGCCTCATGTTGAATAACCACTTTTTAAACCCTCACAGTGACCAAAATTGCCATTTTTACAGAGTTTTGCTTACTCAAAATCTTCAATTTTGACCAATTTCAGGCACAGAAATGACTTTAAACACACTTATTTTAGTTGAAAAAGTAATAACTCACATCCAACCGTCATTTAAAGTCAAAAGATTAAATGTTAAAATTTCATCAATATTGACCATTTTTTCAACGTTCGACTGGTCCGGGGTCATCGTTTTTCATCAGAAAATTGATTTTTTGGACTCTACCAAAAATGATTCAAAATGTCATTTGGATCGGGCCTCATGTTGAATAACCACTTTTTAAACCCTCACAGTGACCAAAATTGCCATTTTTACAGAGTTTTGCTTACTCAAAATCTTCAATTTTGACCAATTTCAGGCACAGAAATGACTTTAAACACACTTATTTTAGTTGAAAAAGTAATAACTCACATCCAACCGTCATTTAAAGTCAAAAGATTAAATGTTAAAATTTCATCAATATTGACCATTTTTTCAACGTTCGACTGGTCCGGGGTCATCGTTTTTCATCAGAAAATTGATTTTTTGGACTCTACCAAAAATGATTCAAAATGTCATTTGGATCGGGCCTCATGTTGAATAACCACTTTTTAAACCCTCACAGTGACCAAAATTGCCATTTTTACAGAGTTTTGCTTACTCAAAATCTTCAATTTTGACCAATTTCAGGCACAGAAATGACTTTAAACACACTTATTTTAGTTGAAAAAGTAATAACTCACATCCAACCGTCATTTAAAGTCAAAAGATTAAATGTTAAAATGTCATCAATATTGACCATTTTTCCAACGTTCGACTGGTCCGGGGTCATCGTTTTTCATCAGAAAATGGATTTTTTGGACTCTACCAAAAATGATTCAAAATGTCATTTGGATCAGGCCTCATGTTGAATAACCACTTTTTAAACCCTCACAGTGACCAAAACTGCCATTTTTACAGAGTTTTGCTTACTCAAAATCTTCAATTTTGACCAATTTCAGGCACAGAAATGACTTTAAACACACTTATTTTAGTTGAAAAAGTAATAACTCACATCCAACCGTCATTTAAAGTCAAAAGATTAAATGTTAAAATTTCATCAATATTGACCATTTTTTCAACGTTCGACTGGTCCGGGGTCATCGTTTTTCATCAGAAAATTGATTTTTTGGACTCTACCAAAAATGAATCAAAATGTCATTTGGATCGGGCCTCATGTTGAATAACCACTTTTTAAACCCTCACAGTGACCAAAATTGCCAGTTTTTACAGAGTTTTGCTTACTCAAAATCTTCAATTTTGACCAATTTCAGGCACAGAAATGACTTTAAACACACTTATTTTAGTTGAAAAAGTAATAACTCACATCCAACTGTCATTTAAAGTCAAAAGATTAAATGTTAAAATTTCATCAATATTGACCATTTTTTCAATGTTCGACTGGTCCGGGGTCATCGTTTTTCATCAGAAAATGGATTTTTTGGACTCTACCAAAAGTGATTCAAAATGTCATTTGGATCAGGCCTCATGTTGAATAACCACTTTTTAAACCCTCACAGTGACCAAAACTGCCATTTTTACAGAGTTTTGCTTACTCAAAATCTTCAATTTTGACCAATTTCAGGCACAGAAATGACTTTAAACACACTTATTTTAGTTGAAAAAGTAATAACTCACATCCAACCGTCATTTAAAGTCAAAAGATTAAATGTTAAAATTTCATCAATATTGACCAATTTTTTTCAACGTTCGACTGGTCCGGGGTCATCGTTTTTTCATCAGAAAATGTATTTTTTGGACTCTACCAAAAATGATTCAAAATGTCATTTGGATCAGGCCTCATGTTGAATAACCACTTTTTAAACCCTCACAGTGACCAAAACTGCCATTTTTACAGAGTTTTGCTTACTCAAAATCTTCAATTTTGACCAATTTCAGGCACAGAAATGACTTTAAACACACTTATTTTAGTTGAAAAAGTAATAACTCACATCCAACCGTCATTTAAAGTCAAAAGATTAAATGTTAAAATTTCATCAATATTGACCATTTTTTCAACGTTCGACTGGTCCGGGGTCATCGTTTTTCATCAGAAAATGGATTTTTTGGACTCTACCAAAAATGATTCAAATTGTCATTTGGATCGGGCCTCATGTTGAATAACCACTTTTTAAACTGTCACAGTGACCAAAATTGCCATTTTTACAGAGTTTTGCTTACTCAAAATCTTCAATTTTGACCAATTTCAGGCACAGAAATGACTTTAAACACACTTATTTTAGTTGAAAAAGTAATAACTCACATCCAACCGTCATTTAAAGTCAAAAGATTAAATGTTAAAATTTCATCAATATTGACCAATTTTTTTCAACGTTCGACTGGTCCGGGGTCATCGTTTTTTCATCAGAAAATGTATTTTTTGGACTCTACCAAAAATGATTCAAAATGTCATTTGGATCAGGCCTCATGTTGAATAACCACTTTTTAAACCCTCACAGTGACCAAAACTGCCATTTTTACAGAGTTTTGCTTACTCAAAATCTTCAATTTTGACCAATTTCAGGCACAGAAATGACTTTAAACACACTTATTTTAGTTGAAAAAGTAATAACTCACATCCAACCGTCATTTAAAGTCAAAAGATTAAATGTTAAAATTGCATCAATATTGACCATTTTTTCAACGTTCGACTGGTCCGGGGTCATCGTTTTTCATCAGAAAATGGATTTTTTGGACTCTACCAAAAATGATTCAAATTGTCATTTGGATCGGGCCTCATGTTGAATAACCACTTTTTAAACTGTCACAGTGACCAAAATTGCCATTTTTACAGAGTTTTGCTTACTCAAAATCTTCAATTTTGACCAATTTCAGGCACAGAAATGACTTTAAACACACTTATTTTAGTTGAAAAAGTAATAACTCACATCCAACCGTCATTTAAAGTCAAAAGATTAAATGTTAAAATTTCATCAATATTGACCATTTTTTCAACGTTCGACTGGTCCGGGGTCATCGTTTTTCATCAGAAAATTGATTTTTTGGACTCTACCAAAAATGATTCAAAATGTCATTTGGATCGGGCCTCATGTTGAATAACCACTTTTTAAACCCTCACAGTGACCAAAATTGCCATTTTTACAGAGTTTTGCTTACTCAAAATCTTCAATTTTGACCAATTTCAGGCACAGAAATGACTTTAAACACACTTATTTTAGTTGAAAAAGTAATAACTCACATCCAACCGTCATTTAAAGTCAAAAGATTAAATGTTAAAATTTCATCAATATTGACCATTTTTTCAACGTTCGACTGGTCCGGGGTCATCGTTTTTCATCAGAAAATTGATTTTTTGGACTCTACCAAAAATGATTCAAAATGTCATTTGGATCGGGCCTCATGTTGAATAACCACTTTTTAAACCCTCACAGTGACCAAAATTGCCATTTTTACAGAGTTTTGCTTACTCAAAATCTTCAATTTTGACCAATTTCAGGCACAGAAATGACTTTAAACACACTTATTTTAGTTGAAAAAGTAATAACTCACATCCAACCGTCATTTAAAGTCAAAAGATTAAATGTTAAAATGTCATCAATATTGACCATTTTTCCAACGTTCGACTGGTCCGGGGTCATCGTTTTTCATCAGAAAATGGATTTTTTGGACTCTACCAAAAATGATTCAAAATGTCATTTGGATCAGGCCTCATGTTGAATAACCACTTTTTAAACCCTCACAGTGACCAAAACTGCCATTTTTACAGAGTTTTGCTTACTCAAAATCTTCAATTTTGACCAATTTCAGGCACAGAAATGACTTTAAACACACTTATTTTAGTTGAAAAAGTAATAACTCACATCCAACCGTCATTTAAAGTCAAAAGATTAAATGTTAAAATGTCATCAATATTGACCATTTTTTCAACGT
Organism: Lissotriton vulgaris; assembly: GCF_964263255.1. Taxonomy (NCBI): domain Eukaryota; kingdom Metazoa; phylum Chordata; class Amphibia; order Caudata; family Salamandridae; genus Lissotriton; species Lissotriton vulgaris. Next base: position 82,961 of record NW_028247435.1, on the reverse strand, counting down.
TCGACTGGTCCGGGGTCATCGTTTTTCATCAGAAAATTGATTTTTTGGACTCTACCAAAAATGAATCAAAATGTCATTTGGATCGGGCCTCATGTTGAATAACCACTTTTTAAACCCTCACAGTGACCAAAATTGCCAGTTTTTACAGAGTTTTGCTTACTCAAAATCTTCAATTTTGACCAATTTCAGGCACAGAAATGACTTTAAACACACTTATTTTAGTTGAAAAAGTAATAACTCACATCCAACCGTCATTTAAAGTCAAAAGATTAAATGTTAAAATTTCATCAATATTGACCATTTTTTCAATGTTCGACTGGTCCGGGGTCATCGTTTTTCATCAGAAAATGGATTTTTTGGACTCTACCAAAAGTGATTCAAAATGTCATTTGGATCAGGCCTCATGTTGAATAACCACTTTTTAAACCCTCACAGTGACCAAAACTGCCATTTTTACAGAGTTTTGCTTACTCAAAATCTTCAATTTTGACCAATTTCAGGCACAGAAATGACTTTAAACACACTTATTTTAGTTGAAAAAGTAATAACTCACATCCAACCGTCATTTAAAGTCAAAAGATTAAATGTTAAAATTTCATCAATATTGACCAATTTTTTTCAACGTTCGACTGGTCCGGGGTCATCGTTTTTTCATCAGAAAATTGATTTTTTGGACTCTACCAAAAATGATTCAAAATGTCATTTGGATCAGGCCTCATGTTGAATAACCACTTTTTAAACCCTCACAGTGACCAAAACTGCCATTTTTACAGAGTTTTGCTTACTCAAAATCTTCAATTTTGACCAATTTCAGGCACAGAAATGACTTTAAACACACTTATTTTAGTTGAAAAAGTAATAACTCACATCCAACCGTCATTTAAAGTGAAAAGATTAAATATTAAAATTTCATCAATATTGACCATTTTTTCAACGTTCGACTGGTCCGGGGTCATCGTTTTTCATCAGAAAATTGATTTTTTGGACTCTACCAAAAATGATTCAAAATGTCATTTGGATCGGGCCTCATGTTGAATAACCACTTTTTAAACCCTCACAGTGACCAAAATTGCCATTTTTACAGAGTTTTGCTTACTCAAAATCTTCAATTTTGACCAATTTCAGGCACAGAAATGACTTTAAACACACTTATTTTAGTTGAAAAAGTAATAACTCACATCCAACCGTCATTTAAAGTCAAAAGATTAAATGTTAAAATTTCATCAATATTGACCATTTTTTCAACGTTCGACTGGTCCGGGGTCATCGTTTTTCATCAGAAAATTGATTTTTTGGACTCTACCAAAAATGATTCAAAATGTCATTTGGATCGGGCCTCATGTTGAATAACCACTTTTTAAACCCTCACAGTGACCAAAATTGCCATTTTTACAGAGTTTTGCTTACTCAAAATCTTCAATTTTGACCAATTTCAGGCACAGAAATGACTTTAAACACACTTATTTTAGTTGAAAAAGTAATAACTGACATCCAACCGTCATTTAAAGTCAAAAGATTAAATGTTAAAATTTCATCAATATTGACCATTTTTTCAACGTTCGACTGGTCCGGGGTCATCGTTTTTCATCAGAAAATTGATTTTTTGGACTCTACCAAAAATGATTCAAAATGTCATTTGGATCGGGCCTCATGTTGAATAACCACTTTTTAAACCCTCACAGTGACCAAAATTGCCATTTTTACGGAGTTTTGCTTACTCAAAATCTTCAATTTTGACCAATTTCAGGCACAGAAATGACTTTAAACACACTTATTTTAGTTGAAAAAGTAATAACTCACATCCAACCGTCATTTAAAGTCAAAAGATTAAATGTTAAAATTTCATCAATATTGACCATTTTTTCAACGTTCGACTGGTCCGGGGTCATCGTTTTTCATCAGAAAATTGATTTTTTGGACTCTACCAAAAATGATTCAAAATGTCATTTGGATCGGGCCTCATGTTGAATAACCACTTTTTAAACCCTCACAGTGACCAAAATTGCCATTTTTACAGAGTTTTGCTTACTCAAAATCTTCAATTTTGACCAATTTCAGGCACAGAAATGACTTTAAACACACTTATTTTAGTTGAAAAAGTAATAACTCACATCCAACCGTCATTTAAAGTCAAAAGATTAAATGTTAAAATTTCATCAATATTGACCTTTTTTTCAACGTTCGACTGGTCCGGGGTCATCGTTTTTCATCAGAAAATTGATTTTTTGGACTCTACCAAAAATGATTCAAAATGTCATTTGGATCGGGCCTCATGTTGAATAACCACTTTTTAAACCCTCACAGTGACCAAAATTGCCATTTTTACAGAGTTTTGCTTACTCAAAATCTTCAATTTTGACCAATTTCAGGCACAGAAATGACTTTAAACACACTTATTTTAGTTGAAAAAGTAATAACTCACATCCAACCGTCATTTAAAGTCAAAAGATTAAATGTTAAAATGTCATCAATATTGACCATTTTTCCAACGTTCGACTGGTCCGGGGTCATCGTTTTTCATCAGAAAATGGATTTTTTGGACTCTACCAAAAATGATTCAAAATGTCATTTGGATCAGGCCTCATGTTGAATAACCACTTTTCAAACCCTCACAGTGACCAAAACTGCCATTTTTACAGAGTTTTGCTTACTCAAAATCTTCAATTTTGACCAATTTCAGGCACAGAAATGACTTTAAACACACTTATTTTAGTTGAAAAAGTAATAACTCACATCCAACCGTCATTTAAAGTCAAAAGATTAAATGTTAAAATTTCATCAATATTGACCATTTTTTCAACGTTCGACTGGTCCGGGGTCATCGTTTTTCATCAGAAAATTGATTTTTTGGACTCTACCAAAAATGAATCAAAATGTCATTTGGATCGGGCCTCATGTTGAATAACCACTTTTTAAACCCTCACAGTGACCAAAATTGCCAGTTTTTACAGAGTTTTGCTTACTCAAAATCTTCAATTTTGACCAATTTCAGGCACAGAAATGACTTTAAACACACTTATTTTAGTTGAAAAAGTAATAACTCACATCCAACCGTCATTTAAAGTCAAAAGATTAAATGTTAAAATTTCATCAATATTGACCATTTTTTCAATGTTCGACTGGTCCGGGGTCATCGTTTTTCATCAGAAAATGGATTTTTTGGACTCTACCAAAAGTGATTCAAAATGTCATTTGGATCAGGCCTCATGTTGAATAACCACTTTTTAAACCCTCACAGTGACCAAAACTGCCATTTTTACAGAGTTTTGCTTACTCAAAATCTTCAATTTTGACCAATTTCAGGCACAGAAATGACTTTAAACACACTTATTTTAGTTGAAAAAGTAATAACTCACATCCAACCGTCATTTAAAGTCAAAAGATTAAATGTTAAAATTTCATCAATATTGACCAATTTTTTTCAACGTTCGACTGGTCCGGGGTCATCGTTTTTTCATCAGAAAATGTATTTTTTGGACTCTACCAAAAATGATTCAAAATGTCATTTGGATCAGGCCTCATGTTGAATAACCACTTTTTAAACCCTCACAGTGACCAAAACTGCCATTTTTACAGAGTTTTGCTTACTCAAAATCTTCAATTTTGACCAATTTCAGGCACAGAAATGACTTTAAACACACTTATTTTAGTTGAAAAAGTAATAACTCACATCCAACCGTCATTTAAAGTGAAAAGATTAAATATTAAAATTTCATCAATATTGACCATTTTTTCAACGTTCGACTGGTCTGGGGTCATCGTTTTTCATCAGAAAATTGATTTTTTGGACTCTACCAAAAATGATTCAAAATGTCATTTGGATCGGGCCTCATGTTGAATAACCACTTTTTAAACCCTCACAGTGACCAAAATTGCCATTTTTACAGAGTTTTGCTTACTCAAAATCTTCAATTTTGACCAATTTCAGGCACAGAAATGACTTTAAACACACTTATTTTAGTTGAAAAAGTAATAACTCACATCCAACCGTCATTTAAAGTCAAAAGATTAAATGTTAAAATTTCATCAATATTGACCATTTTTTCAACGTTCGACTGGTCCGGGGTCATCGTTTTTCATCAGAAAATTGATTTTTTGGACTCTACCAAAAATGATTCAAAATGTCATTTGGATCGGGCCTCATGTTGAATAACCACTTTTTAAACCCTCACAGTGACCAAAATTGCCATTTTTACAGAGTTTTGCTTACTCAAAATCTTCAATTTTGACCAATTTCAGGCACAGAAATGACTTTAAACACACTTATTTTAGTTGAAAAAGTAATAACTCACATCCAACCGTCATTTAAAGTCAAAAGATTAAATGTTAAAATTTCATCAATATTGACCATTTTTTCAACGTTCGACTGGACCGGGGTCATCGTTTTTCATCAGAAAATGGATTTTTTGGACTCTACCAAAAATGATTCAAATTGTCATTTGGATCGGGCCTCATGTTGAATAACCACTTTTTAAACTGTCACAGTGACCAAAATTGCCATTTTTACAGAGTTTTGCTTACTCAAAATCTTCAATTTTGACCAATTTCAGGCACAGAAATGACTTTAAACACACTTATTTTAGTTGAAAAAGTAATAACTCACATCCAACCGTCATTTAAAGTCAAAAGATTAAATGTTAAAATGTCATCAATATTGACCATTTTTCCAACGTTCGACTGGTCCGGGGTCATCGTTTTTCATCAGAAAATTGATTTTTTGGACTCTACCAAAAATGATTCAAAATGTCATTTGGATCAGGCCTCATGTTGAATAACCACTTTTTAAACCCTCACAGTGACCAAAACTGCCATTTTTACAGAGTTTTGCTTACTCAAAATCTTCAATTTTGACCAATTTCAGGCACAGAAATGACTTTAAACACACTTATTTTAGTTGAAAAAGTAATAACTCACATCCAACCGTCATTTAAAGTCAAAAGATTAAATGTTAAAATTTCATCAATATTGACCATTTTTTCAACGTTCGACTGGTCCGGGGTCATCGTTTTTCATCAGAAAATTGATTTTTTGGACTCTACCAAAAATGAATCAAAATGTCATTTGGATCGGGCCTCATGTTGAATAACCACTTTTTAAACCCTCACAGTGACCAAAATTGCCAGTTTTTACAGAGTTTTGCTTACTCAAAATCTTCAATTTTGACCAATTTCAGGCACAGAAATGACTTTAAACACACTTATTTTAGTTGAAAAAGTAATAACTCACATCCAACCGTCATTTAAAGTCAAAAGATTAAATGTTAAAATTTCATCAATATTGACCATTTTTTCAATGTTCGACTGGTCCGGGGTCATCGTTTTTCATCAGAAAATGGATTTTTTGGACTCTACCAAAAGTGATTCAAAATGTCATTTGGATCAGGCCTCATGTTGAATAACCACTTTTTAAACCCTCACAGTGACCAAAACTGCCATTTTTACAGAGTTTTGCTTACTCAAAATCTTCAATTTTGACCAATTTCAGGCACAGAAATGACTTTAAACACACTTATTTTAGTTGAAAAAGTAATAACTCACATCCAACCGTCATTTAAAGTCAAAAGATTAAATGTTAAAATTTCATCAATATTGACCAATTTTTTTCAACGTTCGACTGGTCCGGGGTCATCGTTTTTTCATCAGAAAATGTATTTTTTGGACTCTACCAAAAATGATTCAAAATGTCATTTGGATCAGGCCTCATGTTGAATAACCACTTTTTAAACCCTCACAGTGACCAAAACTGCCATTTTTACAGAGTTTTGCTTACTCAAAATCTTCAATTTTGACCAATTTCAGGCACAGAAATGACTTTAAACACACTTATTTTAGTTGAAAAAGTAATAACTCACATCCAACCGTCATTTAAAGTGAAAAGATTAAATATTAAAATTTCATCAATATTGACCATTTTTTCAACGTTCGACTGGTCCGGGGTCATCGTTTTTCATCAGAAAATTGATTTTTTGGACTCTACCAAAAATGATTCAAAATGTCATTTGGATCGGGCCTCATGTTGAATAACCACTTTTTAAACCCTCACAGTGACCAAAATTGCCATTTTTACAGAGTTTTGCTTACTCAAAATCTTCAATTTTGACCAATTTCAGGCACAGAAATGACTTTAAACACACTTATTTTAGTTGAAAAAGTAATAACTCACATCCAACCGTCATTTAAAGTCAAAAGATTAAATGTTAAAATTTCATCAATATTGACCATTTTTTCAACGTTCGACTGGTCCGGGGTCATCGTTTTTCATCAGAAAATTGATTTTTTGGACTCTACCAAAAATGATTCAAAATGTCATTTGGATCGGGCCTCATGTTGAATAACCACTTTTTAAACCCTCACAGTGACCAAAATTGCCATTTTTACAGAGTTTTGCTTACTCAAAATCTTCAATTTTGACCAATTTCAGGCACAGAAATGACTTTAAACACACTTATTTTAGTTGAAAAAGTAATAACTGACATCCAACCGTCATTTAAAGTCAAAAGATTAAATGTTAAAATTTCATCAATATTGACCATTTTTTCAACGTTCGCGTCCGGGGTCATCGTTTTTCATCAGAAAATTGATTTTTTGGACTCTACCAAAAAATGATTCAAAATGTCATTTGGATCGGGCCTCATGTTGAATAACCACTTTTTAAACCCTCACAGTGACCAAAATTGCCATTTTTACAGAGTTTTGCTTACTCAAAATCTTCAATTTTGACCAATTTCAGGCACAGAAATGACTTTAAACACACTTATTTTAGTTGAAAAAGTAATAACTCACATCCAACCGTCATTTAAAGTCAAAAGATTAAATGTTAAAATTTCATCAATATTGACCATTTTTTCAACGTTCGACTGGTCCGGGGTCATCGTTTTTCATCAGAAAATTGATTTTTTGGACTCTACCAAAAATGATTCAAAATGTCATTTGGATCGGGCCTCATGTTGAAGAACCACTTTTTAAACCCTCACAGTGACCAAAACTGCCATTTTTACAGAGTTTTGCTTACTCAAAATCTTCAATTTTGACCAATTTCAGGCACAGAAATGACTTTAAACACACTTATTTTAGTTGAAAAAGTAATAACTCACATCCAACCGTCATTTAAAGTCAAAAGATTAAATGTTAAAATTTCATCAATATTGACCATTTTTTCAACGTTCGACTGGTCCGGGGTCATCGTTTTTCATCAGAAAATTGATTTTTTGGACTCTACCAAAAATGATTCAAAATGTCATTTGGATCGGGCCTCATGTTGAATAACCACTTTTTAAACCCTCACAGTGACCAAAATTGCCATTTTTACAGAGTTTTGCTTACTCAAAATCTTCAATTTTGACCAATTTCAGGCACAGAAATGACTTTAAACACACTTATTTTAGTTGAAAAAGTAATAACTCACATCCAACCGTCATTTAAAGTCAAAAGATTAAATGTTAAAATTTCATCAATATTGACCAATTTTTTTCAACGTTCGACTGGTCCGGGGTCATCGTTTTTTCATCAGAAAATGGATTTTTTGGACTCTACCAAAAATGATTCAAAATGTCATTTGGATCAGGCCTCATGTTGAATAACCACTTTTTAAACCCTCACAGTGACCAAAACTGCCATTTTTACAGAGTTTTGCTTACTCAAAATCTTCAATTTTGACCAATTTCAGGCACAGAAATGACTTTAAACACACTTATTTTAGTTGAAAAAGTAATAACTCACATCCAACCGTCATTTAAAGTCAAAAGATTAAATATTAAAATTTCATCAATATTGACCATTTTTTCAACGTTCGACTGGTCCGGGGTCATCGTTTTTCATCAGAAAATTGATTTTTTGGACTCTACCAAAAATGATTCAAAATGTCATTTGGATCGGGCCTCATGTTGAATAACCACTTTTTAAACCCTCACAGTGACCAAAATTGCCATTTTTACAGAGTTTTGCTTACTCAAAATCTTCAATTTTGACCAATTTCAGGCACAGAAATGACTTTAAACACACTTATTTTAGTTGAAAAAGTAATAACTCACATCCAACCGTCATTTAAAGTCAAAAGATTAAATGTTAAAATTTCATCAATATTGACCATTTTTTCAACGTTCGACTGGTCCGGGGTAATCGTTTTTCATCAGAAAATGGATTTTTTGGACTCTACCAAAAATGATTCAAAATGTCATTTGGATCGGGCCTCATGTTGAATAACCACTTTTTAAACCCTCACGGTGACCAAAATTGCCATTTTTACAGAGTTTTGCTTACTCAAAATCTTCAATTTTGACCAATTTCAGGCACAGAAATGACTTTAAACACACTTATTTTAGTTGAAAAAGTAATAACTCACATCCAACCGTCATTTAAAGTCAAAAGATTAAATGTTAAAATTTCATCAATATTGACCATTTTTTCAACGTTCGACTGGTCCGGGGTCATCGTTTTTCATCAGAAAATGGATTTTTTGGACTCTACCAAAAATGATTCAAATTGTCATTTGGATCGGGCCTCATGTTGAATAACCACTTTTTAAACTGTCACAGTGACCAAAATTGCCATTTTTACAGAGTTTTGCTTACTCAAAATCTTCAATTTTGACCAATTTCAGGCACAGAAATGACTTTAAACACACTTATTTTAGTTGAAAAAGTAATAACTCACATCCAACCGTCATTTAAAGTCAAAAGATTAAATGTTAAAATTTCATCAATATTGACCATTTTTTCAACGTTCGACTGGTCCGGGGTCATCGTTTTTCATCAGAAAATGGATTTTTTGGACTCTACCAAAAAATGATTCAAAATGTCATTTGGATCGGGCCTCATGTTGAATAACCACTTTTTAAACCCTCACAGTGACCAAAATTGCCATTTTTACAGAGTTTTGCTTACTCAAAATCTTCAATTTTGACCAATTTCAGGCACAGAAATGACTTTAAACACACTTATTTTAGTTGAAAAAGTAATAACTCACATCCAACCGTCATTTAAAGTCAAAAGATTAAATGTTAAAATTTCATCAATATTGACCATTTTTTCAACGTTCGACTGGTCCGGGGTCATCGTTTTTCATCAGAAAATTGATTTTTTGGACTCTACCAAAAATGATTCAAAATGTCATTTGGATCGGGCCTCATGTTGAAGAACCACTTTTTAAACCCTCACAGTGACCAAAACTGCCATTTTTACAGAGTTTTGCTTACTCAAAATCTTCAATTTTGACCAATTTCAGGCACAGAAATGACTTTAAACACACTTATTTTAGTTGAAAAAGTAATAACTCACATCCAACCGTCATTTAAAGTCAAAAGATTAAATGTTAAAATTTCATCAATATTGACCATTTTTTCAACGTTCGACTGGTCCGGGGTCATCGTTTTTCATCAGAAAATTGATTTTTTGGACTCTACCAAAAATGATTCAAAATGTCATTTGGATCGGGCCTCATGTTGAATAACCACTTTTTAAACCCTCACAGTGACCAAAATTGCCATTTTTACAGAGTTTTGCTTACTCAAAATCTTCAATTTTGACCAATTTCAGGCACAGAAATGACTTTAAACACACTTATTTTAGTTGAAAAAGTAATAACTCACATCCAACCGTCATTTAAAGTCAAAAGATTAAATGTTAAAATTTCATCAATATTGACCAATTTTTTTCAACGTTCGACTGGTCCGGGGTCATCGTTTTTTCATCAGAAAATGGATTTTTTGGACTCTACCAAAAATGATTCAAAATGTCATTTGGATCAGGCCTCATGTTGAATAACCACTTTTTAAACCCTCACAGTGACCAAAACTGCCATTTTTACAGAGTTTTGCTTACTCAAAATCTTCAATTTTGACCAATTTCAGGCACAGAAATGACTTTAAACACACTTATTTTAGTTGAAAAAGTAATAACTCACATCCAACCGTCATTTAAAGTCAAAAGATTAAATATTAAAATTTCATCAATATTGACCATTTTTTCAACGTTCGACTGGTCCGGGGTCATCGTTTTTCATCAGAAAATTGATTTTTTGGACTCTACCAAAAATGATTCAAAATGTCATTTGGATCGGGCCTCATGTTGAATAACCACTTTTTAAACCCTCACAGTGACCAAAATTGCCATTTTTACAGAGTTTTGCTTACTCAAAATCTTCAATTTTGACCAATTTCAGGCACAGAAATGACTTTAAACACACTTATTTTAGTTGAAAAAGTAATAACTCACATCCAACCGTCATTTAAAGTCAAAAGATTAAATGTTAAAATTTCATCAATATTGACCATTTTTTCAACGTTCGACTGGTCCGGGGTAATCGTTTTTCATCAGAAAATGGATTTTTTGGACTCTACCAAAAATGATTCAAAATGTCATTTGGATCGGGCCTCATGTTGAATAACCACTTTTTAAACCCTCACGGTGACCAAAATTGCCATTTTTACAGAGTTTTGCTTACTCAAAATCTTCAATTTTGACCAATTTCAGGCACAGAAATGACTTTAAACACACTTATTTTAGTTGAAAAAGTAATAACTCACATCCAACCGTCATTTAAAGTCAAAAGATTAAATGTTAAAATTTCATCAATATTGACCATTTTTTCAACGTTCGACTGGTCCGGGGTCATCGTTTTTCATCAGAAAATGGATTTTTTGGACTCTACCAAAAATGATTCAAATTGTCATTTGGATCGGGCCTCATGTTGAATAACCACTTTTTAAACTGTCACAGTGACCAAAATTGCCATTTTTACAGAGTTTTGCTTACTCAAAATCTTCAATTTTGACCAATTTCAGGCACAGAAATGACTTTAAACACACTTATTTTAGTTGAAAAAGTAATAACTCACATCCAACCGTCATTTAAAGTCAAAAGATTAAATGTTAAAATTTCATCAATATTGACCATTTTTTCAACGTTCGACTGGTCCGGGGTAATCGTTTTTCATCAGAAAATGGATTTTTTGGACTCTACCAAAAATGATTCAAAATGTCATTTGGATCGGGCCTCATGTTGAATAACCACTTTTTAAACCCTCACGGTGACCAAAATTGCCATTTTTACAGAGTTTTGCTTACTCAAAATCTTCAATTTTGACCAATTTCAGGCACAGAAATGACTTTAAACACACTTATTTTAGTTGAAAAAGTAATAACTCACATCCAACCGTCATTTAAAGTCAAAAGATTAAATGTTAAAATTTCATCAATATTGACCATTTTTTCAACGTTCGACTGGTCCGGGGTCATCGTTTTTCATCAGAAAATTGATTTTTTGGACTCTACCAAAAATGATTCAAAATGTCATTTGGATCGGGCCTCATGTTGAATAACCACTTTTTAAACCCTCACAGTGACCAAAATTGCCATTTTTACAGAGTTTTGCTTACTCAAAATCTTCAATTTTGACCAATTTCAGGCACAGAAATGACTTTAAACACACTTATTTTAGTTGAAAAAGTAATAACTGACATCCAACCGTCATTTAAAGTCAAAAGATTAAATGTTAAAATTTCATCAATATTGACCATTTTGTCAACGTTCGACTGGTCCGGGGTCATCGTTTTTCATCAGAAAATTGATTTTTTGGACTCTACCAAAAAATGATTCAAAATGTCATTTGGATCGGGCCTCATGTTGAATAACCACTTTTTAAACCCTCACAGTGACCAAAATTGCCATTTTTACAGAGTTTTGCTTACTCAAAATCTTCAATTTTGACCAATTTCAGGCACAGAAATGACTTTAAACACACTTATTTTAGTTGAAAAAGTAATAACTCACATCCAACCGTCATTTAAAGTCAAAAGATTAAATGTTAAAATTTCATCAATATTGACCATTTTTTCAACGTTCGACTGGTCCGGGGTCATCGTTTTTCATCAGAAAATTGATTTTTTGGACTCTACCAAAAATGATTCAAAATGTCATTTGGATCGGGCCTCATGTTGAAGAACCACTTTTTAAACCCTCACAATGACCAAAACTGCCATTTTTACAGAGTTTTGCTTACTCAAAATCTTCAATTTTGACCAATTTCAGGCACAGAAATGACTTTAAACACACTTATTTTAGTTGAAAAAGTAATAACTCACATCCAACCGTCATTTAAAGTCAAAAGATTAAATGTTAAAATTTCATCAATATTGACCATTTTTTCAACGTTCGACTGGTCCGGGGTCATCGTTTTTCATCAGAAAATTGATTTTTTGGACTCTACCAAAAATGATTCAAAATGTCATTTGGATCGGGCCTCATGTTGAATAACCACTTTTTAAACCCTCACAGTGACCAAAATTGCCATTTTTACAGAGTTTTGCTTACTCAAAATCTTCAATTTTGACCAATTTCAGGCACAGAAATGACTTTAAACACACTTATTTTAGTTGAAAAAGTAATAACTCACATCCAACCGTCATTTAAAGTCAAAAGATTAAATGTTAAAATTTCATCAATATTGACCATTTTTTCAACGTTCGACTGGTCCGGGGTCATCGTTTTTCATCAGAAAATTGATTTTTTGGACTCTACCAAAAATGATTCAAAATGTCATTTGGATCGGGCCTCATGTTGAATAACCACTTTTTAAACCCTCACAGTGACCAAAATTGCCATTTTTACAGAGTTTTGCTTACTCAAAATCTTCAATTTTGACCAATTTCAGGCACAGAAATGACTTTAAACACACTTATTTTAGTTGAAAAAGTAATAACTGACATCCAACCGTCATTTAAAGTCAAAAGATTAAATGTTAAAATTTCATCAATATTGACCATTTTTTCAACGTTCGCGTCCGGGGTCATCGTTTTTCATCAGAAAATTGATTTTTTGGACTCTACCAAAAAATGATTCAAAATGTCATTTGGATCGGGCCTCATGTTGAATAACCACTTTTTAAACCCTCACAGTGACCAAAATTGCCATTTTTACAGAGTTTTGCTTACTCAAAATCTTCAATTTTGACCAATTTCAGGCACAGAAATGACTTTAAACACACTTATTTTAGTTGAAAAAGTAATAACTCACATCCAACCGTCATTTAAAGTCAAAAGATTAAATGTTAAAATTTCATCAATATTGACCATTTTTTCAACGTTCGACTGGTCCGGGGTCATCGTTTTTCATCAGAAAATGGATTTTTTGGACTCTACCAAAAATGATTCAAAATGTCATTTGGATCGGGCCTCATGTTGAATAACCACTTTTTAAACCCTCACGGTGACCAAAATTGCCATTTTTACAGAGTTTTGCTTACTCAAAATCTTCAATTTTGACCAATTTCAGGCACAGAAATGACTTTAAACACACTTATTTTAGTTGAAAAAGTAATAACTCACATCCAACCGTCATTTAAAGTCAAAAGATTAAATGTTAAAATTTCATCAATATTGACCATTTTTTCAACGTTCGACTGGTCCGGGGTCATCGTTTTTCATCAGAAAATGGATTTTTTGGACTCTACCAAAAATGATTCAAATTGTCATTTGGATCGGGCCTCATGTTGAATAACCACTTTTTAAACTGTCACAGTGACCAAAATTGCCATTTTTACAGAGTTTTGCTTACTCAAAATCTTCAATTTTGACCAATTTCAGGCACAGAAATGACTTTAAACACACTTATTTTAGTTGAAAAAGTAATAACTCACATCCAACCGTCATTTAAAGTCAAAAGATTAAATGTTAAAATTTCATCAATATTGACCATTTTTTCAACGTTCGACTGGTCCGGGGTAATCGTTTTTCATCAGAAAATGGATTTTTTGGACTCTACCAAAAATGATTCAAAATGTCATTTGGATCGGGCCTCATGTTGAATAACCACTTTTTAAACCCTCACGGTGACCAAAATTGCCATTTTTACAGAGTTTTGCTTACTCAAAATCTTCAATTTTGACCAATTTCAGGCACAGAAATGACTTTAAACACACTTATTTTAGTTGAAAAAGTAATAACTCACATCCAACCGTCATTTAAAGTCAAAAGATTAAATGTTAAAATTTCATCAATATTGACCATTTTTTCAACGTTCGACTGGTCCGGGGTCATCGTTTTTCATCAGAAAATTGATTTTTTGGACTCTACCAAAAATGATTCAAAATGTCATTTGGATCGGGCCTCATGTTGAATAACCACTTTTTAAACCCTCACAGTGACCAAAATTGCCATTTTTACAGAGTTTTGCTAACTCAAAATCTTCAATTTTGACCAATTTCAGGCACAGAAATGACTTTAAACACACTTATTTTAGTTGAAAAAGTAATAACTGACATCCAACCGTCATTTAAAGTCAAAAGATTAAATGTTAAAATTTCATCAATATTGACCATTTTGTCAACGTTCGACTGGTCCGGGGTCATCGTTTTTCATCAGAAAATTGATTTTTTGGACTCTACCAAAAATGATTCAAAATGTCATTTGGATCGGGCCTCATGTTGAATAACCACTTTTTAAACCCTCACGGTGACCAAAATTGCCATTTTTACAGAGTTTTGCTTACTCAAAATCTTCAATTTTGACCAATTTCAGGCACAGAAATGACTTTAAACACACTTATTTTAGTTGAAAAAGTAATAACTCACATCCAACCGTCATTTAAAGTCAAAAGATTAAATGTTAAAATTTCATCAATATTGACCATTTTTTCAACGTTCGACTGGTCCGGGGTCATCGTTTTTCATCAGAAAATTGATTTTTTGGACTCTACCAAAAATGATTCAAAATGTCATTTGGATCGGGCCTCATGTTGAATAACCACTTTTTAAACCCTCACAGTGACCAAAATTGCCATTTTTACAGAGTTTTGCTTACTCAAAATCTTCAATTTTGACCAATTTCAGGCACAGAAATGACTTTAAACACACTTATTTTAGTTGAAAAAGTAATAACTCACATCCAACCGTCATTTAAAGTCAAAAGATTAAATGTTAAAATTTCATCAATATTGACCATTTTTTCAACGTTCGACTGGTCCGGGGTCATCGTTTTTCATCAGAAAATTGATTTTTTGGACTCTACCAAAAATGATTCAAAATGTCATTTGGATCGGGCCTCATGTTGAATAGCCACTTTTTAAACCCTCACAGTGACCAAAATTGCCATTTTTACAGAGTTTTGCTTACTCAAAATCTTCAATTTTGACCAATTTCAGGCACAGAAATGACTTTAAACACACTTATTTTAGTTGAAAAAGTAATAACTGACATCCAACCGTCATTTAAAGTCAAAAGATTAAATGTTAAAATTTCATCAATATTGACCATTTTTTCAACGTTCGCGTCCGGGGTCATCGTTTTTCATCAGAAAATTGATTTTTTGGACTCTACCAAAAAATGATTCAAAATGTCATTTGGATCGGGCCTCATGTTGAATAACCACTTTTTAAACCCTCACAGTGACCAAAATTGCCATTTTTACAGAGTTTTGCTTACTCAAAATCTTCAATTTTGACCAATTTCAGGCACAGAAATGACTTTAAACACACTTATTTTAGTTGAAAAAGTAATAACTCACATCCAACCGTCATTTAAAGTCAAAAGATTAAATGTTAAAATTTCATCAATATTGACCATTTTTTCAACGTTCGACTGGTCCGGGGTCATCGTTTTTCATCAGAAAATTGATTTTTTGGACTCTACCAAAAATGATTCAAAATGTCATTTGGATCGGGCCTCATGTTGAAGAACCACTTTTTAAACCCTCACAGTGACCAAAACTGCCATTTTTACAGAGTTTTGCTTACTCAAAATCTTCAATTTTGACCAATTTCAGGCACAGAAATGACTTTAAACACACTTATTTTAGTTGAAAAAGTAATAACTCACATCCAACCGTCATTTAAAGTCAAAAGATTAAATGTTAAAATTTCATCAATATTGACCATTTTTTCAACGTTCGACTGGTCCGGGGTCATCGTTTTTTCATCAGAAAATGGATTTTTTGGACTCTACCAAAAATGATTCAAAATGTCATTTGGATCAGGCCTCATGTTGAATAACCACTTTTTAAACCCTCACAGTGACCAAAACTGCCATTTTTACAGAGTTTTGCTTACTCAAAATCTTCAATTTTGACCAATTTCAGGCACAGAAATGACTTTAAACACACTTATTTTAGTTGAAAAAGTAATAACTCACATCCAACCGTCATTTAAAGTCAAAAGATTAAATATTAAAATTTCATCAATATTGACCATTTTTTCAACGTTCGACTGGTCCGGGGTCATCGTTTTTCATCAGAAAATTGATTTTTTGGACTCTACCAAAAATGATTCAAAATGTCATTTGGATCGGGCCTCATGTTGAATAACCACTTTTTAAACCCTCACAGTGACCAAAATTGCCATTTTTACAGAGTTTTGCTTACTCAAAATCTTCAATTTTGACCAATTTCAGGCACAGAAATGACTTTAAACACACTTATTTTAGTTGAAAAAGTAATAACTCACATCCAACCGTCATTTAAAGTCAAAAGATTAAATGTTAAAATTTCATCAATATTGACCATTTTTTCAACGTTCGACTGGTCCGGGGTAATCGTTTTTCATCAGAAAATGGATTTTTTGGACTCTACCAAAAATGATTCAAAATGTCATTTGGATCGGGCCTCATGTTGAATAACCACTTTTTAAACCCTCACGGTGACCAAAATTGCCATTTTTACAGAGTTTTGCTTACTCAAAATCTTCAATTTTGACCAATTTCAGGCACAGAAATGACTTTAAACACACTTATTTTAGTTGAAAAAGTAATAACTCACATCCAACCGTCATTTAAAGTCAAAAGATTAAATGTTAAAATTTCATCAATATTGACCATTTTTTCAACGTTCGACTGGTCCGGGGTCATCGTTTTTCATCAGAAAATGGATTTTTTGGACTCTACCAAAAATGATTCAAATTGTCATTTGGATCGGGCCTCATGTTGAATAACCACTTTTTAAACTGTCACAGTGACCAAAATTGCCATTTTTACAGAGTTTTGCTTACTCAAAATCTTCAATTTTGACCAATTTCAGGCACAGAAATGACTTTAAACACACTTATTTTAGTTGAAAAAGTAATAACTCACATCCAACCGTCATTTAAAGTCAAAAGATTAAATGTTAAAATTTCATCAATATTGACCATTTTTTCAACGTTCGACTGGTCCGGGGTAATCGTTTTTCATCAGAAAATGGATTTTTTGGACTCTACCAAAAATGATTCAAAATGTCATTTGGATCGGGCCTCATGTTGAATAACCACTTTTTAAACCCTCACGGTGACCAAAATTGCCATTTTTACAGAGTTTTGCTTACTCAAAATCTTCAATTTTGACCAATTTCAGGCACAGAAATGACTTTAAACACACTTATTTTAGTTGAAAAAGTAATAACTCACATCCAACCGTCATTTAAAGTCAAAAGATTAAATGTTAAAATTTCATCAATATTGACCATTTTTTCAACGTTCGACTGGTCCGGGGTCATCGTTTTTCATCAGAAAATTGATTTTTTGGACTCTACCAAAAATGATTCAAAATGTCATTTGGATCGGGCCTCATGTTGAATAACCACTTTTTAAACCCTCACAGTGACCAAAATTGCCATTTTTACAGAGTTTTGCTTACTCAAAATCTTCAATTTTGACCAATTTCAGGCACAGAAATGACTTTAAACACACTTATTTTAGTTGAAAAAGTAATAACTGACATCCAACCGTCATTTAAAGTCAAAAGATTAAATGTTAAAATTTCATCAATATTGACCATTTTGTCAACGTTCGACTGGTCCGGGGTCATCGTTTTTCATCAGAAAATTGATTTTTTGGACTCTACCAAAAAATGATTCAAAATGTCATTTGGATCGGGCCTCATGTTGAATAACCACTTTTTAAACCCTCATAGTGACCAAAATTGCCATTTTTACAGAGTTTTGCTTACTCAAAATCTTCAATTTTGACCAATTTCAGGCACAGAAATGACTTTAAACACACTTATTTTAGTTGAAAAAGTAATAACTCACATCCAACCGTCATTTAAAGTCAAAAGATTAAATGTTAAAATTTCATCAATATTGACCATTTTTTCAACGTTCGACTGGTCCGGGGTCATCGTTTTTCATCAGAAAATTGATTTTTTGGACTCTACCAAAAATGATTCAAAATGTCATTTGGATCGGGCCTCATGTTGAAGAACCACTTTTTAAACCCTCACAATGACCAAAACTGCCATTTTTACAGAGTTTTGCTTACTCAAAATCTTCAATTTTGACCAATTTCAGGCACAGAAATGACTTTAAACACACTTATTTTAGTTGAAAAAGTAATAACTCACATCCAACCGTCATTTACAGTCAAAAGATTAAATGTTAAAATTTCATCAATATTGACCATTTTTTCAACGTTCGACTGGTCCGGGGTCATCGTTTTTCATCAGAAAATTGATTTTTTGGACTCTACCAAAAATGATTCAAAATGTCATTTGGATCGGGCCTCATGTTGAATAACCACTTTTTAAACCCTCACAGTGACCAAAATTGCCATTTTTACAGAGTTTTGCTTACTCAAAATCTTCAATTTTGACCAATTTCAGGCACAGAAATGACTTTAAACACACTTATTTTAGTTGAAAAAGTAATAACTCACATCCAACCGTCATTTAAAGTCAAAAGATTAAATGTTAAAATTTCATCAATATTGACCAATTTTTTTCAACGTTCGACTGGTCCGGGGTCATCGTTTTTTCATCCGAAAATGGATTTTTTGGACTCTACCAAAAATGATTCAAAATGTCATTTGGATCAGGCCTCATGTTGAATAACCACTTTTTAAACCCTCACAGTGACCAAAACTGCCATTTTTACAGAGTTTTGCTTACTCAAAATCTTCAATTTTGACCAATTTCAGGCACAGAAATGACTTTAAACACACTTATTTTAGTTGAAAAAGTAATAACTCACATCCAACCGTCATTTAAAGTCAAAAGATTAAATATTAAAATTTCATCAATATTGACCATTTTTTCAACGTTCGACTGGTCCGGGGTCATCGTTTTTCATCAGAAAATTGATTTTTTGGACTCTACCAAAAATGATTCAAAATGTCATTTGGATCAGGCCTCATGTTGAATAACCACTTTTTAAACCCTCACAGTGACCAAAACTGCCATTTTTACAGAGTTTTGCTTACTCAAAATCTTCAATTTTGACCAATTTCAGGCACAGAAATGACTTTAAACACACTTATTTTAGTTGAAAAAGTAATAACTCACATCCAACCGTCATTTAAAGTCAAAAGATTAAATATTAAAATTTCATCAATATTGACCATTTTTTCAACGTTCGACTGGTCCGGGGTCATCGTTTTTCATCAGAAAATTGATTTTTTGGACTCTACCAAAAATGATTCAAAATGTCATTTGGATCGGGCCTCATGTTGAATAACCACTTTTTAAACCCTCACAGTGACCAAAATTGCCATTTTTACAGAGTTTTGCTTACTCAAAATCTTCAATTTTGACCAATTTCAGGCACAGAAATGACTTTAAACACACTTATTTTAGTTGAAAAAGTAATAACTCACATCCAACTGTCATTTAAAGTCAAAAGATTAAATGTTAAAATTTCATCAATATTGACCATTTTTTCAACGTTCGACTGGTCCGGGGTAATCGTTTTTCATCAGAAAATGGATTTTTTGGACTCTACCAAAAATGATTCAAAATGTCATTTGGATCGGGCCTCATGTTGAATAACCACTTTTTAAACCCTCACGGTGACCAAAATTGCCATTTTTACAGAGTTTTGCTTACTCAAAATCTTCAATTTTGACCAATTTCAGGCACAGAAATGACTTTAAACACACTTATTTTAGTTGAAAAAGTAATAACTGACATCCAACCGTCATTTAAAGTCAAAGATTAAATGTTAAAATTTCATCAATATTGACCATTTTTTCAACGTTCGACTGGTCCGGGGTCATCGTTTTTCATCAGAAAATTGATTTTTTGGACTCTACCAAAAAATGATTCAAAATGTCATTTGGATCGGGCCTCATGTTGAATAACCACTTTTTAAACCCTCACAGTGACCAAAATTGCCATTTTTACAGAGTTTTGCTTACTCAAAATCTTCAATTTTGACCAATTTCAGGCACAGAAATGACTTTAAACACACTTATTTTAGTTGAAAAAGTAATAACTCACATCCAACCGTCATTTAAAGTCAAAAGATTAAATGTTAAAATTTCATCAATATTGACCATTTTTTCAACGTTCGACTGGTCCGGGGTCATCGTTTTTCATCAGAAAATTGATTTTTTGGACTCTACCAAAAATGATTCAAAATGTCATTTGGATCGGGCCTCATGTTGAAGAACCACTTTTTAAACCCTCACAGTGACCAAAACTGCCATTTTTACAGAGTTTTGCTTACTCAAAATCTTCAATTTTGACCAATTTCAGGCACAGAAATGACTTTAAACACACTTATTTTAGTTGAAAAAGTAATAACTCACATCCAACCGTCATTTAAAGTCAAAAGATTAAATGTTAAAATTTCATCAATATTGACCATTTTTTCAACGTTCGACTGGTCCGGGGTCATCGTTTTTCATCAGAAAATTGATTTTTTGGACTCTACCAAAAATGATTCAAAATGTCATTTGGATCGGGCCTCATGTTGAATAACCACTTTTTAAACCCTCACAGTGACCAAAATTGCCATTTTTACAGAGTTTTGCTTACTCAAAATCTTCAATTTTGACCAATTTCAGGCACAGAAATGACTTTAAACACACTTATTTTAGTTGAAAAAGTAATAACTCACATCCAACCGTCATTTAAAGTCAAAAGATTCAATGTTAAAATTTCATCAATATTGACCAATTTTTTTCAACGTTCGACTGGTCCGGGGTCATCGTTTTTTCATCAGAAAATGGATTTTTTGGACTCTACCAAAAATGATTCAAAATGTCATTTGGATCAGGCCTCATGTTGAATAACCACTTTTTAAACCCTCACAGTGACCAAAACTGCCATTTTTACAGAGTTTTGCTTACTCAAAATCTTCAATTTTGACCAATTTCAGGCACAGAAATGACTTTAAACACACTTATTTTAGTTGAAAAAGTAATAACTCACATCCAACCGTCATTTAAAGTCAAAAGATTAAATATTAAAATTTCATCAATATTGACCATTTTTTCAACGTTCGACTGGTCCGGGGTCATCGTTTTTCATCAGAAAATTGATTTTTTGGACTCTACCAAAAATGATTCAAAATGTCATTTGGATCAGGCCTCATGTTGAATAACCACTTTTTAAACCCTCACAGTGACCAAAACTGCCATTTTTACAGAGTTTTGCTTACTCAAAATCTTCAATTTTGACCAATTTCAGGCACAGAAATGACTTTAAACACACTTATTTTAGTTGAAAAAGTAATAACTCACATCCAACCGTCATTTAAAGTCAAAAGATTAAATATTAAAATTTCATCAATATTGACCATTTTTTCAACGTTCGACTGGTCCGGGGTCAACGTTTTTCATCAGAAAATTGATTTTTTGGACTCTACCAAAAATGATTCAAAATGTCATTTGGATCGGGCCTCATGTTGAATAACCACTTTTTAAACCCTCACAGTGACCAAAATTGCCATTTTTACAGAGTTTTGCTTACTCAAAATCTTCAATTTTGACCAATTTCAGGCACAGAAATGACTTTAAACACACTTATTTTAGTTGAAAAAGTAATAACTCACATCCAACCGTCATTTAAAGTCAAAAGATTAAATGTAAAAATTTCATCAATATTGACCATTTTTTCAACGTTCGACTGGTCCGGGGTAATCCTTTTTCATCAGAAAATGGATTTTTTGGACTCTACCAAAAATGATTCAAAATGTCATTTGGATCGGGCCTCATGTTGAATAACCACTTTTTAAACCCTCACGGTGACCAAAATTGCCATTTTTACAGAGTTTTGCTTACTCAAAATCTTCAATTTTGACCAATTTCAGGCACAGAAATGACTTTAAACACACTTATTTTAGTTGAAAAAGTAATAACTCACATCCAACCGTCATTTAAAGTCAAAAGATTAAATGTTAAAATTTCATCAATATTGACCATTTTTTCAACGTTCGACTGGTCCGGGGTCATCGTTTTTCATCAGAAAATGGATTTTTTGGACTCTACCAAAAATGATTCAAATTGTCATTTGGATCGGGCCTCATGTTGAATAACCACTTTTTAAACTGTCACAGTGACCAAAATTGCCATTTTTACAGAGTTTTGCTTACTCAAAATCTTCAATTTTGACCAATTTCAGGCACAGAAATGACTTTAAACACACTTATTTTAGTTGAAAAAGTAATAACTCACATCCAACCGTCATTTAAAGTCAAAAGATTAAATGTTAAAATTTCATCAATATTGACCATTTTTTCAACGTTCGACTGGTCCGGGGTAATCGTTTTTCATCAGAAAATTGATTTTTTGGACTCTACCAAAAATGATTCAAAATGTCATTTGGATCGGGCCTCATGTTGAATAACCACTTTTTAAACCCTCACGGTGACCAAAATTGCCATTTTTACAGAGTTTTGCTTACTCAAAATCTTCAATTTTGACCAATTTCAGGCACAGAAATGACTTTAAACACACTTATTTTAGTTGAAAAAGTAATAACTCACATCCAACCGTCATTTAAAGTCAAAAGATTAAATGTTAAAATTTCATCAATATTGACCATTTTTTCAACGTTCGACTGGTCCGGGGTCATCGTTTTTCATCAGAAAATTGATTTTTTGGACTCTACCAAAAATGATTCAAAATGTCATTTGGATCGGGCCTCATGTTGAATAACCACTTTTTAAACCCTCACAGTGACCAAAATTGCCATTTTTACAGAGTTTTGCTTACTCAAAATCTTCAATTTTGACCAATTTCAGGCACAGAAATGACTTTAAACACACTTATTTTAGTTGAAAAAGTAATAACTGACATCCAACCGTCATTTAAAGTCAAAAGATTAAATGTTAAAATTTCATCAATATTGACAATTTTTTCAACGTTCGACTGGTCCGGGGTCATCGTTTTTCATCAGAAAATTGATTTTTTGGACTCTACCAAAAAATGATTCAAAATGTCATTTGGATCGGGCCTCATGTTGAATAACCACTTTTTAAACCCTCACAGTGACCAAAATTGCCATTTTTACAGAGTTTTGCTTACTCAAAATCTTCAATTTTGACCAATTTCAGGCACAGAAATGACTTTAAACACACTTATTTTAGTTGAAAAAGTAATAACTCACATCCAACCGTCATTTAAAGTCAAAAGATTAAATGTTAAAATTTCATCAATATTGACCATTTTTTCAACGTTCGACTGGTCCGGGGTCATCGTTTTTCATCAGAAAATTGATTTTTTGGACTCTACCAAAAATGATTCAAAATGTCATTTGGATCGGGCCTCATGTTGAAGAACCACTTTTTAAACCCTCACAGTGACCAAAACTGCCATTTTTACAGAGTTTTGCTTACTCAAAATCTTCAATTTTGACCAATTTCAGGCACAGAAATGACTTTAAACACACTTATTTTAGTTGAAAAAGTAATAACTCACATCCAACCGTCATTTAAAGTCAAAAGATTAAATGTTAAAATGTCATCAATATTGACCATTTTTTCAACGTTCGACTGGTCCGGGGTCATCGTTTTTCATCAGAAAATTGATTTTTTGGACTCTACCAAAAATGATTCAAAATGTCATTTGGATCGGGCCTCATGTTGAATAACCACTTTTTAAACCCTCACAGTGACCAAAATTGCCATTTTTACAGAGTTTTGCTTACTCAAAATCTTCAATTTTGACCAATTTCAGGCACAGAAATGACTTTAAACACACTTATTTTAGTTGAAAAAGTAATAACTCACATCCAACCGTCATTTAAAGTCAAAAGATTAAATGTTAAAATTTCATCAATATTGACCAATTTTTTTCAACGTTCGACTGGTCCGGGGTCATCGTTTTTTCATCAGAAAATGTATTTTTTGGACTCTACCAAAAATGATTCAAAATGTCATTTGGATCAGGCCTCATGTTGAATAACCACTTTTTAAACCCTCACAGTGACCAAAACTGCCATTTTTACAGAGTTTTGCTTACTCAAAATCTTCAATTTTGACCAATTTCAGGCACAGAAATGACTTTAAACACACTTATTTTAGTTGAAAAAGTAATAACTCACATCCAACCGTCATTTAAAGTGAAAAGATTAAATATTAAAATTTCATCAATATTGACCATTTTTTCAACGTTCGACTGGTCTGGGGTCATCGTTTTTCATCAGAAAATTGATTTTTTGGACTCTACCAAAAATGATTCAAAATGTCATTTGGATCGGGCCTCATGTTGAATAACCACTTTTTAAACCCTCACAGTGACCAAAATTGCCATTTTTACAGAGTTTTGCTTACTCAAAATCTTCAATTTTGACCAATTTCAGGCACAGAAATGACTTTAAACACACTTATTTTAGTTGAAAAAGTAATAACTCACATCCAACCGTCATTTAAAGTCAAAAGATTAAATGTTAAAATTTCATCAATATTGACCATTTTTTCAACGTTCGACTGGTCCGGGGTCATCGTTTTTCATCAGAAAATTGATTTTTTGGACTCTACCAAAAATGATTCAAAATGTCATTTGGATCGGGCCTCATGTTGAATAACCACTTTTTAAACCCTCACAGTGACCAAAATTGCCATTTTTACAGAGTTTTGCTTACTCAAAATCTTCAATTTTGACCAATTTCAGGCACAGAAATGACTTTAAACACACTTATTTTAGTTGAAAAAGTAATAACTGACATCCAACCGTCATTTAAAGTCAAAAGATTAAATGTTAAAATTTCATCAATATTGACCATTTTTTCAACGTTCGCGTCCGGGGTCATCGTTTTTCATCAGAAAATTGATTTTTTGGACTCTACCAAAAAATGATTCAAAATGTCATTTGGATCGGGCCTCATGTTGAATAACCACTTTTTAAACCCTCACAGTGACCAAAATTGCCATTTTTACAGAGTTTTGCTTACTCAAAATCTTCAATTTTGACCAATTTCAGGCACAGAAATGACTTTAAACACACTTATTTTAGTTGAAAAAGTAATAACTCACATCCAACCGTCATTTAAAGTCAAAAGATTAAATGTTAAAATTTCATCAATATTGACCATTTTTTCAACGTTCGACTGGTCCGGGGTCATCGTTTTTCATCAGAAAATTGATTTTTTGGACTCTACCAAAAATGATTCAAAATGTCATTTGGATCGGGCCTCATGTTGAATAACCACTTTTTAAACCCTCACAGTGACCAAAATTGCCATTTTTACAGAGTTTTGCTTACTCAAAATCTTCAATTTTGACCAATTTCAGGCACAGAAATGACTTTAAACACACTTATTTTAGTTGAAAAAGTAATAACTCACATCCAACCGTCATTTAAAGTCAAAAGATTAAATGTTAAAATTTCATCAATATTGACCAATTTTTTTCAACGTTCGACTGGTCCGGGGTCATCGTTTTTTCATCAGAAAATTGATTTTTTGGACTCTACCAAAAATGATTCAAAATGTCATTTGGATCAGGCCTCATGTTGAATAACCACTTTTTAAACCCTCACAGTGACCAAAACTGCCATTTTTACAGAGTTTTGCTTACTCAAAATCTTCAATTTTGACCAATTTCAGGCACAGAAATGACTTTAAACACACTTATTTTAGTTGAAAAAGTAATAACTCACATCCAACCGTCATTTAAAGTCAAAAGATTAAATATTAAAATTTCATCAATATTGACCATTTTTTCAACGTTCGACTGGTCCGGGGTCATCGTTTTTCATCAGAAAATTGATTTTTTGGACTCTACCAAAAATGATTCAAAATGTCATTTGGATCAGGCCTCATGTTGAATAACCACTTTTTAAACCCTCACAGTGACCAAAACTGCCATTTTTACAGAGTTTTGCTTACTCAAAATCTTCAATTTTGACCAATTTCAGGCACAGAAATGACTTTAAACACACTTATTTTAGTTGAAAAAGTAATAACTCACATCCAACCGTCATTTAAAGTCAAAAGATTAAATATTAAAATTTCATCAATATTGACCATTTTTTCAACGTTCGACTGGTCCGGGGTCATCGTTTTTCATCAGAAAATTGATTTTTTGGACTCTACCAAAAATGATTCAAAATGTCATTTGGATCGGGCCTCATGTTGAATAACCACTTTTTAAACCCTCACAGTGACCAAAATTGCCATTTTTACAGAGTTTTGCTTACTCAAAATCTTCAATTTTGACCAATTTCAGGCACAGAAATGACTTTAAACACACTTATTTTAGTTGAAAAAGTAATAACTCACATCCAACCGTCATTTAAAACCAAAAGATTAAATGTTAAAATTTCATCAATATTGACCATTTTTTCAACGTTCGACTGGTCCGGGGTAATCGTTTTTCATCAGAAAATGGATTTTTTGGACTCTACCAAAAATGATTCAAAATGTCATTTGGATTGGGCCTCATGTTGAATAACCACTTTTTAAACCCTCACGGTGACCAAAATTGCCATTTTTACAGAGTTTTGCTTACTCAAAATCTTCAATTTTGACCAATTTCAGGCACAGAAATGACTTTAAACACACTTATTTTAGTTGAAAAAGTAATAACTGACATCCAACCGTCATTTAAAGTCAAAAGATTAAATGTTAAAATTTCATCAATATTGACCATTTTTTCAACGTTCGACTGGTCCGGGGTCATCGTTTTTCATCAGAAAATTGATTTTTTGGACTCTACCAAAAAATGATTCAAAATGTCATTTGGATCGGGCCTCATGTTGAATAACCACTTTTTAAACCCTCACAGTGACCAAAACTGCCATTTTTACAGAGTTTTGCTTACTCAAAATCTTCAATTTTGACCAATTTCAGGCACAGAAATGACTTTAAACACACTTATTTTAGTTGAAAAAGTAATAACTCACATCCAACCGTCATTTAAAGTCAAAAGATTAAATATTAAAATTTCATCAATATTGACCATTTTTTCAACGTTCGACTGGTCCGGGGTCAACGTTTTTCATCAGAAAATTGATTTTTTGGACTCTACCAAAAATGATTCAAAATGTCATTTGGATCGGGCCTCATGTTGAATAACCACTTTTTAAACCCTCACAGTGACCAAAATTGCCATTTTTACAGAGTTTTGCTTACTCAAAATCTTCAATTTTGACCAATTTCAGGCACAGAAATGACTTTAAACACACTTATTTTAGTTGAAAAAGTAATAACTCACATCCAACCGTCATTTAAAGTCAAAAGATTAAATGTAAAAATTTCATCAATATTGACCATTTTTTCAACGTTCGACTGGTCCGGGGTAATCCTTTTTCATCAGAAAATGGATTTTTTGGACTCTACCAAAAATGATTCAAAATGTCATTTGGATCGGGCCTCATGTTGAATAACCACTTTTTAAACCCTCACGGTGACCAAAATTGCCATTTTTACAGAGTTTTGCTTACTCAAAATCTTCAATTTTGACCAATTTCAGGCACAGAAATGACTTTAAACACACTTATTTTAGTTGAAAAAGTAATAACTCACATCCAACCGTCATTTAAAGTCAAAAGATTAAATGTTAAAATTTCATCAATATTGACCATTTTTTCAACGTTCGACTGGTCCGGGGTCATCGTTTTTCATCAGAAAATGGATTTTTTGGACTCTACCAAAAATGATTCAAATTGTCATTTGGATCGGGCCTCATGTTGAATAACCACTTTTTAAACTGTCACAGTGACCAAAATTGCCATTTTTACAGAGTTTTGCTTACTCAAAATCTTCAATTTTGACCAATTTCAGGCACAGAAATGACTTTAAACACACTTATTTTAGTTGAAAAAGTAATAACTCACATCCAACCGTCATTTAAAGTCAAAAGATTAAATGTTAAAATTTCATCAATATTGACCATTTTTTCAACGTTCGACTGGTCCGGGGTAATCGTTTTTCATCAGAAAATTGATTTTTTGGACTCTACCAAAAATGATTCAAAATGTCATTTGGATCGGGCCTCATGTTGAATAACCACTTTTTAAACCCTCACGGTGACCAAAATTGCCATTTTTACAGAGTTTTGCTTACTCAAAATCTTCAATTTTGACCAATTTCAGGCACAGAAATGACTTTAAACACACTTATTTTAGTTGAAAAAGTAATAACTCACATCCAACCGTCATTTAAAGTCAAAAGATTAAATGTTAAAATTTCATCAATATTGACCATTTTTTCAACGTTCGACTGGTCCGGGGTCATCGTTTTTCATCAGAAAATTGATTTTTTGGACTCTACCAAAAATGATTCAAAATGTCATTTGGATCGGGCCTCATGTTGAATAACCACTTTTTAAACCCTCACAGTGACCAAAATTGCCATTTTTACAGAGTTTTGCTTACTCAAAATCTTCAATTTTGACCAATTTCAGGCACAGAAATGACTTTAAACACACTTATTTTAGTTGAAAAAGTAATAACTGACATCCAACCGTCATTTAAAGTCAAAAGATTAAATGTTAAAATTTCATCAATATTGACCATTTTTTCAACGTTCGACTGGTCCGGGGTCATCGTTTTTCATCAGAAAATTGATTTTTTGGACTCTACCAAAAAATGATTCAAAATGTCATTTGGATCGGGCCTCATGTTGAATAACCACTTTTTAAACCCTCACAGTGACCAAAATTGCCATTTTTACAGAGTTTTGCTTACTCAAAATCTTCAATTTTGACCAATTTCAGGCACAGAAATGACTTTAAACACACTTATTTTAGTTGAAAAAGTAATAACTCACATCCAACCGTCATTTAAAGTCAAAAGATTAAATGTTAAAATTTCATCAATATTGACCATTTTTTCAACGTTCGACTGGTCTGGGGTCATCGTTTTTCATCAGAAAATTGATTTTTTGGACTCTACCAAAAATGATTCAAAATGTCATTTGGATCGGGCCTCATGTTGAATAACCACTTTTTAAACCCTCACAGTGACCAAAATTGCCATTTTTACAGAGTTTTGCTTACTCAAAATCTTCAATTTTGACCAATTTCAGGCACAGAAATGACTTTAAACACACTTATTTTAGTTGAAAAAGTAATAACTCACATCCAACCGTCATTTAAAGTCAAAAGATTAAATGTTAAAATTTCATCAATATTGACCATTTTTTCAACGTTCGACTGGTCCGGGGTCATCGTTTTTCATCAGAAAATTGATTTTTTGGACTCTACCAAAAATGATTCAAAATGTCATTTGGATCGGGCCTCATGTTGAATAACCACTTTTTAAACCCTCACAGTGACCAAAATTGCCATTTTTACAGAGTTTTGCTTACTCAAAATCTTCAATTTTGACCAATTTCAGGCACAGAAATGACTTTAAACACACTTATTTTAGTTGAAAAAGTAATAACTGACATCCAACCGTCATTTAAAGTCAAAAGATTAAATGTTAAAATTTCATCAATATTGACCATTTTTTCAACGTTCGCGTCCGGGGTCATCGTTTTTCATCAGAAAATTGATTTTTTGGACTCTACCAAAAAATGATTCAAAATGTCATTTGGATCGGGTCTCATGTTGAATAACCACTTTTTAAACCCTCACAGTGACCAAAATTGCCATTTTTACAGAGTTTTGCTTACTCAAAATCTTCAATTTTGACCAATTTCAGGCACAGAAATGACTTTAAACACACTTATTTTAGTTGAAAAAGTAATAACTCACATCCAACCGTCATTTAAAGTCAAAAGATTAAATGTTAAAATTTCATCAATATTGACCATTTTTTCAACGTTCGACTGGTCCGGGGTCATCGTTTTTCATCAGAAAATTGATTTTTTGGACTCTACCAAAAATGATTCAAAATGTCATTTGGATCGGGCCTCATGTTGAATAACCACTTTTTAAACCCTCACAGTGACCAAAATTGCCATTTTTACAGAGTTTTGCTTACTCAAAATCTTCAATTTTGACCAATTTCAGGCACAGAAATGACTTTAAACACACTTATTTTAGTTGAAAAAGTAATAACTCACATCCAACCGTCATTTAAAGTCAAAAGATTAAATGTTAAAATTTCATCAATATTGACCAATTTTTTTCAACGTTCGACTGGTCCGGGGTCATCGTTTTTTCATCAGAAAATGGATTTTTTGGACTCTACCAAAAATGATTCAAAATGTCATTTGGATCAGGCCTCATGTTGAATAACCACTTTTTAAACCCTCACAGTGACCAAAACTGCCATTTTTACAGAGTTTTGCTTACTCAAAATCTTCAATTTTGACCAATTTCAGGCACAGAAATGACTTTAAACACACTTATTTTAGTTGAAAAAGTAATAACTCACATCCAACCGTCATTTAAAGTCAAAAGATTAAATATTAAAATTTCATCAATATTGACCATTTTTTCAACGTTCGACTGGTCCGGGGTCATCGTTTTTCATCAGAAAATTGATTTTTTGGACTCTACCAAAAATGATTCAAAATGTCATTTGGATCAGGCCTCATGTTGAATAACCACTTTTTAAGCCCTCACAGTGACCAAAACTGCCATTTTTACAGAGTTTTGCTTACTCAAAATCTTCAATTTTGACCAATTTCAGGCACAGAAATGACTTTAAACACACTTATTTTAGTTGAAAAAGTAATAACTCACATCCAACCGTCATTTAAAGTCAAAAGATTAAATATTAAAATTTCATCAATATTGACCATTTTTTCAACGTTCGACTGGTCCGGGGTCATCGTTTTTCATCAGAAAATTGATTTTTTGGACTCTACCAAAAATGATTCAAAATGTCATTTGGATCGGGCCTCATGTTGAATAACCACTTTTTAAACCCTCACAGTGACCAAAATTGCCATTTTTACAGAGTTTTGCTTACTCAAAATCTTCAATTTTGACCAATTTCAGGCACAGAAATGACTTTAAACACACTTATTTTAGTTGAAAAAGTAATAACTCACATCCAACCGTCATTTAAAACCAAAAGATTAAATGTTAAAATTTCATCAATATTGACCATTTTTTCAACGTTCGACTGGTCCGGGGTAATCGTTTTTCATCAGAAAATGGATTTTTTGGACTCTACCAAAAATGATTCAAAATGTCATTTGGATTGGGCCTCATGTTGAATAACCACTTTTTAAACCCTCACGGTGACCAAAATTGCCATTTTTACAGAGTTTTGCTTACTCAAAATCTTCAATTTTGACCAATTTCAGGCACAGAAATGACTTTAAACACACTTATTTTAGTTGAAAAAGTAATAACTGACATCCAACCGTCATTTAAAGTCAAAAGATTAAATGTTAAAATTTCATCAATATTGACCATTTTTTCAACGTTCGACTGGTCCGGGGTCATCGTTTTTCATCAGAAAATTGATTTTTTGGACTCTACCGAAAAATGATTCAAAATGTCATTTGGATCGGGCCTCATGTTGAATAACCACTTTTTAAACCCTCACAGTGACCAAAATTGCCATTTTTACAGAGTTTTGCTTACTCAAAATCTTCAATTTTGACCAATTTCAGGCACAGAAATGACTTTAAACACACTTATTTTAGTTGAAAAAGTAATAACTCACATCCAACCGTCATTTAAAGTCAAAAGATTAAATGTTAAAATTTCATCAATATTGACCATTTTTTCAACGTTCGACTGGTCCGGGGTCATCGTTTTTCATCAGAAAATTGATTTTTTGGACTCCACCAAAAATGATTCAAAATGTCATTTGGATCGGGCCTTATGTTGAAGAACCACTTTTTAAACCCTCACAGTGACCAAAACTGCCATTTTTACAGAGTTTTGCTTACTCAAAATCTTCAATTTTGACCAATTTCAGGCACAGAAATGACTTTAAACACACTTATTTTAGTTGAAAAAGTAATAACTCACATCCAACCGTCATTTAAAGTCAAAAGATTCAATGTTAAAATGTCATCAATATTGACCAATTTTTTTCAACGTTCGACTGGTCCGGGGTCATCGTTTTTTCATCAGAAAATGGATTTTTTGGACTCTACCAAAAATGATTCAAAATGTCATTTGGATCAGGCCTCATGTTGAATAACCACTTTTTAAACCCTCACAGTGACCAAAACTGCCATTTTTACAGAGTTTTGCTTACTCAAAATCTTCAATTTTGACCAATTTCAGGCACAGAAATGACTTTAAACACACTTATTTTAGTTGAAAAAGTAATAACTCACATCCAACCGTCATTTAAAGTCAAAAGATTAAATGTTAAAATTTCATCAATATTGACCATTTTTTCAACGTTCGACTGGTCCGGGGTCATCGTTTTTCATCAGAAAATTGATTTTTTGGACTCTACCAAAAATGATTCAAAATGTCATTTGGATCAGGCCTCATGTTGAATAACCACTTTTTAAACCCTCACAGTGACCAAAACTGCCATTTTTACAGAGTTTTGCTTACTCAAAATCTTCAATTTTGACCAATTTCAGGCACAGAAATGACTTTAAACACACTTATTTTAGTTGAAAAAGTAATAACTCACATCCAACCGTCATTTAAAGTCAAAAGATTAAATATTAAAATTTCATCAATATTGACCATTTTTTCAACGTTCGACTGGTCCGGGGTCATCGTTTTTCATCAGAAAATTGATTTTTTGGACTCTACCAAAAATGATTCAAAATGTCATTTGGATCGGGCCTCATGTTGAATAACCACTTTTTAAACCCTCACAGTGACCAAAATTGCCATTTTTACAGAGTTTTGCTTACTCAAAATCTTCAATTTTGACCAATTTCAGGCACAGAAATGACTTTAAACACACTTATTTTAGTTGAAAAAGTAATAACTCACATCCAACCGTCATTTAAAGTCAAAAGATTAAATGTTAAAATTTCATCAATATTGACCATTTTTTCAACGTTCGACTGGTCCGGGGTAATCGTTTTTCATCAGAAAATTGATTTTTTGGACTCCACCAAAAATGATTCAAAATGTCATTTGGATCGGGCCTCATGTTGAATAACCACTTTTTAAACCCTCACGGTGACCAAAATTGCCATTTTTACAGAGTTTTGCTTACTCAAAATCTTCAATTTTGACCAATTTCAGGCACAGAAATGACTTTAAACACACTTATTTTAGTTGAAAAAGTAATAACTCACATCCAACCGTCATTTAAAGTCAAAAGATTAAATGTTAAAATTTCATCAATATTGACCATTTTTTCAACGTTCGACTGGTCCGGGGTCATCGTTTTTCATCAGAAAATGGATTTTTTGGACTCTACCAAAAATGATTCAAATTGTCATTTGGATCGGGCCTCATGTTGAATAACCACTTTTTAAACTGTCACAGTGACCAAAATTGCCATTTTTACAGAGTTTTGCTTACTCAAAATCTTCAATTTTGACCAATTTCAGGCACAGAAATGACTTTAAACACACTTATTTTAGTTGAAAAAGTAATAACTCACATCCAACCGTCATTTGAAGTCAAAAGATTAAATGTTAAAATTTCTTCAATATTGACCATTTTTTCAACGTTCGACTGGTCCGGGGTAATCGTTTTTCATCAAAAAATTGATTTTTTGGACTCTACCAAAAATGATTCAAAATGTCATTTGGATCGGGCCTCATGTTGAATAACCACTTTTTAAACCCTCACGGTGACCAAAATTGCCATTTTTACAGAGTTTTGCTTACTCAAAATCTTCAATTTTGACCAATTTCAGGCACAGAAATGACTTTAAACACACTTATTTTAGTTGAAAAAGTAATAACTCACATCCAACCGTCATTTAAAGTCAAAAGATTAAATGTTAAAATTTCATCAATATTGACCATTTTTTCAACGTTCGACTGGTCCGGGGTCATCGTTTTTCATCAGAAAATTGATTTTTTGGACTCTACCAAAAATGATTCAAAATGTCATTTGGATCGGGCCTCATGTTGAATAACCACTTTTTAAACCCTCACAGTGACCAAAATTGCCATTTTTACAGAGTTTTGCTTACTCAAAATCTTCAATTTTGACCAATTTCAGGCACAGAAATGACTTTAAACACACTTATTTTAGTTGAAAAAGTAATAACTCACATCCAACCGTCATTTAAAGTCAAAAGATTCAATGTTAAAATTTCATCAATATTGACCAATTTTTTTCAACGTTCGACTGGTCCGGGGTCATCGTTTTTTCATCAGAAAATGGATTTTTTGGACTCTACCAAAAATGATTCAAAATGTCATTTGGATCAGGCCTCATGTTGAATAACCACTTTTTAAACCCTCACAGTGACCAAAACTGCCATTTTTACAGAGTTTTGCTTACTCAAAATCTTCAATTTTGACCAATTTCAGGCACAGAAATGACTTTAAACACACTTATTTTAGTTGAAAAAGTAATAACTCACATCCAACCGTCATTTAAAGTCAAAAGATTAAATATTAAAATTTCATCAATATTGACCATTTTTTCAACGTTCGACTGGTCCGGGGTCATCGTTTTTCATCAGAAAATTGATTTTTTGGACTCTACCAAAAATGATTCAAAATGTCATTTGGATCAGGCCTCATGTTGAATAACCACTTTTTAAACCCTCACAGTGACCAAAACTGCCATTTTTACAGAGTTTTGCTTACTCAAAATCTTCAATTTTGACCAATTTCAGGCACAGAAATGACTTTAAACACACTTATTTTAGTTGAAAAAGTAATAACTCACATCCAACCGTCATTTAAAGTCAAAAGATTAAATATTAAAATTTCATCAATATTGACCATTTTTTTCAACGTTCGACTAGTCCGGGGTCAACGTTTTTCATCAGAAAATTGATTTTTTGGACTCTACCAAAAATGATTCAAAATGTCATTTGGATCGGGCCTCATGTTGAATAACCACTTTTTAAACCCTCACAGTGACCAAAATTGCCATTTTTACAGAGTTTTGCTTACTCAAAATCTTCAATTTTGACCAATTTCAGGCACAGAAATGACTTTAAACACACTTATTTTAGTTGAAAAAGTAATAACTCACATCCAACCGTCATTTAAAGTCAAAAGATTAAATGTTAAAATTTCATCAATATTGACCATTTTTTCAACGTTCGACTGGTCCGGGGTAATCCTTTTTCATCAGAAAATGGATTTTTTGGACTCTACCAAAAATGATTCAAAATGTCATTTGGATCGGGCCTCATGTTGAATAACCACTTTTTAAACCCTCACGGTGACCAAAATTGCCATTTTTACAGAGTTTTGCTTACTCAAAATCTTCAATTTTGACCAATTTCAGGCACAGAAATGACTTTAAACACACTTATTTTAGTTGAAAAAGTAATAACTCACATCCAACCGTCATTTAAAGTCAAAAGATTAAATGTTAAAATTTCATCAATATTGACCAGTTTTTTCAACGTTCGACTGGTCCGGGGTAATCGTTTTTCATCAGAAAATGGATTTTTTGGACTCTACCAAAAATGATTCAAAATGTCATTTGGATCGGGCCTCATGTTGAATAACCACTTTTTAAACCCTCACGGTGACCAAAATTGCCATTTTTACAGAGTTTTGCTTACTCAAAATCTTCAATTTTGACCAATTTCAGGCACAGAAATGACTTTAAACACACTTATTTTAGTTGAAAAAGTAATAACTCACATCCAACCGTCATTTAAAGTCAAAAGATTAAATGTTAAAATTTCATCAATATTGACCATTTTTTCAACGTTCGACTGGTCCGGGGTCATCGTTTTTCATCAGAAAATTGATTTTTTGGACTCTACCAAAAATGATTCAAAATGTCATTTGGATCGGGCCTCATGTTGAATAACCACTTTTTAAACCCTCACAGTGACCAAAATTGCCATTTTTACAGAGTTTTGCTTACTCAAAATCTTCAATTTTGACCAATTTCAGGCACAGAAATGACTTTAAACACACTTATTTTAGTTGAAAAAGTAATAACTCACATCCAACCGTCATTTAAAGTCAAAAGATTAAATGTTAAAATTTCATCAATATTGACCATTTTTTCAACGTTCGACTGGTCCGGGGTCATCGTTTTTCATCAGAAAATTGATTTTTTGGACTCTACCAAAAATGATTCAAAATGTCATTTGGATCGGGCCTCATGTTGAATAACCACTTTTTAAACCCTCACAGTGACCAAAATTGCCATTTTTACAGAGTTTTGCTTACTCAAAATCTTCAATTTTGACCAATTTCAGGCACAGAAATGACTTTAAACACACTTATTTTAGTTGAAAAAGTAATAACTCACATCCAACCGTCATTTAAAGTCAAAAGATTCAATGTTAAAATTTCATCAATATTGACCAATTTTTTTCAACGTTCGACTGGTCCGGGGTCATCGTTTTTTCATCAGAAAATGGATTTTTTGGACTCTACCAAAAATGATTCAAAATGTCATTTGGATCAGGCCTCATGTTGAATAACCACTTTTTAAACCCTCACAGTGACCAAAACTGCCATTTTTACAGAGTTTTGCTTACTCAAAATCTTCAATTTTGACCAATTTCAGGCACAGAAATGACTTTAAACACACTTATTTTAGTTGAAAAAGTAATAACTCACATCCAACCGTCATTTAAAGTCAAAAGATTAAATATTAAAATTTCATCAATATTGACCATTTTTTCAACGTTCGACTGGTCCGGGGTCATCGTTTTTCATCAGAAAATTGATTTTTTGGACTCTACCAAAAATGATTCAAAATGTCATTTGGATCAGGCCTCATGTTGAATAACCACTTTTTAAACCCTCACAGTGACCAAAACTGCCATTTTTACAGAGTTTTGCTTACTCAAAATCTTCAATTTTGACCAATTTCAGGCACAGAAATGACTTTAAACACACTTATTTTAGTTGAAAAAGTAATAACTCACATCCAACCGTCATTTAAAGTCAAAAGATTAAATATTAAAATTTCATCAATATTGACCATTTTTTTCAACGTTCGACTGGTCCGGGGTCAACGTTTTTCATCAGAAAATTGATTTTTTGGACTCTACCAAAAATGATTCAAAATGTCATTTGGATCGGGCCTCATGTTGAATAACCACTTTTTAAACCCTCACAGTGACCAAAATTGCCATTTTTACAGAGTTTTGCTTACTCAAAATCTTCAATTTTGACCAATTTCAGGCACAGAAATGACTTTAAACACACTTATTTTAGTTGAAAAAGTAATAACTCACATCCAACCGTCATTTAAAGTCAAAAGATTAAATGTTAAAATTTCATCAATATTGACCAATTTTTTTCAACGTTCGACTGGTCCGGGGTAATCCTTTTTCATCAGAAAATGGATTTTTTGGACTCTACCAAAAATGATTCAAAATGTCATTTGGATCGGGCCTCATGTTGAATAACCACTTTTTAAACCCTCACGGTGACCAAAATTGCCATTTTTACAGAGTTTTGCTTACTCAAAATCTTCAATTTTGACCAATTTCAGGCACAGAAATGACTTTAAACACACTTATTTTAGTTGAAAAAGTAATAACTCACATCCAACCGTCATTTAAAGTCAAAAGATTAAATGTTAAAATTTCATCAATATTGACCATTTTTTCAACGTTCGACTGGTCCGGGGTCATCGTTTTTCATCAGAAAATGGATTTTTTGGACTCTACCAAAAATGATTCAAATTGTCATTTGGATCGGGCCTCATGTTGAATAACCACTTTTTAAACTGTCACAGTGACCAAAATTGCCATTTTTACAGAGTTTTGCTTACTCAAAATCTTCAATTTTGACCAATTTCAGGCACAGAAATGACTTTAAACACACTTATTTTAGTTGAAAAAGTAATAACTCACATCCAACCGTCATTTAAAGTCAAAAGATTAAATATTAAAATTTCATCAATATTGACCATTTTTTTCAACGTTCGACTGGTCCGGGGTCAACGTTTTTCATCAGAAAATTGATTTTTTGGACTCTACCAAAAATGATTCAAAATGTCATTTGGATCGGGCCTCATGTTGAATAACCACTTTTTAAACCCTCACAGTGACCAAAATTGCCATTTTTACAGAGTTTTGCTTACTCAAAATCTTCAATTTTGACCAATTTCAGGCACAGAAATGACTTTAAACACACTTATTTTAGTTGAAAAAGTAATAACTCACATCCAACCGTCATTTAAAGTCAAAAGATTAAATGTTAAAATTTCATCAATATTGACCAATTTTTTTCAACGTTTGACTGGTCCGGGGTAATCCTTTTTCATCAGAAAATGGATTTTTTGGACTCTACCAAAAATGATTCAAAATGTCATTTGGATCGGGCCTCATGTTGAATAACCACTTTTTAAACCCTCACGGTGACCAAAATTGCCATTTTTACAGAGTTTTGCTTACTCAAAATCTTCAATTTTGACCAATTTCAGGCACAGAAATGACTTTAAACACACTTATTTTAGTTGAAAAAGTAATAACTCACATCCAACCGTCATTTAAAGTCAAAAGATTAAATGTTAAAATTTCATCAATATTGACCATTTTTTCAACGTTCGACTGGTCCGGGGTCATCGTTTTTCATCAGAAAATGGATTTTTTGGACTCTACCAAAAATGATTCAAATTGTCATTTGGATCGGGCCTCATGTTGAATAACCACTTTTTAAACTGTCACAGTGACCAAAATTGCCATTTTTACAGAGTTTTGCTTACTCAAAATCTTCAATTTTGACCAATTTCAGGCAAAGAAATGACTTTAAACACACTTATTTTAGTTGAAAAAGTAATAACTCACATCTAACCGTCATTTAAAGTCAAAAGATTAAATGTTAAAATTTCATCAATATTGACCAGTTTTTTCAACGTTCGACTGGTCCGGGGTAATCGTTTTTCATCAGAAAATGGATTTTTTGGACTCTACCAAAAATGATTCAAAATGTCATTTGGATCGGGCCTCATGTTGAATAACCACTTTTTAAACCCTCACGGTGACCAAAATTGCCATTTTTACAGAGTTTTGCTTACTCAAAATCTTCAATTTTGACCAATTTCAGGCACAGAAATGACTTTAAACACACTTATTTTAGTTGAAAAAGTAATAACTCACATCCAACCGTCATTTAAAGTCAAAAGATTAAATGTTAAAATTTCATCAATATTGACCATTTTTTCAACGTTCGACTGGTCCGGGGTCATCGTTTTTCATCAGAAAATTGATTTTTTGGACTCTACCAAAAATGATTCAAAATGTCATTTGGATCGGGCCTCATGTTGAATAACCACTTTTTAAACCCTCACAGTGACCAAAATTGCCATTTTTACAGAGTTTTGCTTACTCAAAATCTTCAATTTTGACCAATTTCAGGCACAGAAATGACTTTAAACACACTTATTTTAGTTGAAAAAGTAATAACTCACATCCAACCGTCATTTAAAGTCAAAAGATTAAATGTTAAAATTTCATTAATATTGACCATTTTTTCAACGTTCGACTGGTCCGGGGTCATCGTTTTTCATCAGAAAATTGATTTTTTGGACTCTATCAAAAAATGATTCAAAATGTCATTTGGATCGGGCCTCATGTTGAATAACCACTTTTTAAACCCTCACAGTGACCAAAATTGCCATTTTTACAGAGTTTTGCTTACTCAAAATCTTCAATTTTGACCAATTTCAGGCACAGAAATGACTTTAAACACACTTATTTTAGTTGAAAAAGTAATAACTCACATCCAACCGTCATTTAAAGTCAAAAGATTAAATGTTAAAATTTCATCAATATTGACCATTTTTTCAACGTTCGACTGGTCCGGGGTCATCGTTTTTCATCAGAAAATTGATTTTTTGGACTCTACCAAAAATGATTCAAAATGTCATTTGGATCGGGCCTCATGTTGAATAACCACTTTTTAAACCCTCACAGTGACCAAAATTGCCATTTTTACAGAGTTTTGCTTACTCAAAATCTTCAATTTTGACCAATTTCAGGCACAGAAATGACTTTAAACACACTTATTTTAGTTGAAAAAGTAATAACTCACATCCAACCGTCATTTAAAGTCAAAAGATTAAATGTTAAAATTTCATCAATATTGACCATTTTTTCAACGTTCGACTGGTCCGGGGTCATCGTTTTTCATCAGAAAATTAATTTTTTGGACTCTACCAAAAAATGATTCAAAATGTCATTTGGATCGGGCCTCATGTTGAATAACCACTTTTTAAACCCTCACAGTGACCAAAATTGCCATTTTTACAGAGTTTTGCTTACTCAAAATCTTCAATTTTGACCAATTTCAGGCACAGAAATGACTTTAAACACACTTATTTTAGTTGAAAAAGTAATAACTCGCATCCAACCGTCATTT
This sequence comes from Lissotriton vulgaris, assembly GCF_964263255.1. Taxonomy (NCBI): domain Eukaryota; kingdom Metazoa; phylum Chordata; class Amphibia; order Caudata; family Salamandridae; genus Lissotriton; species Lissotriton vulgaris. The sequence continues at coordinate 42,535 of NW_028247435.1, read as the reverse complement.
AAAGTCAAAAGATTAAATGTTAAAATTTCATCAATATTGACCATTTTTTCAACGTTCGACTGGTCCGGGGTCATCGTTTTTCATCAGAAAATTGATTTTTTGGACTCTACCAAAAATGATTCAAAATGTCATTTGGATCGGGCCTCATGTTGAAGAACCACTTTTTAAACCCTCACAGTGACCAAAACTGCCATTTTTACAGAGTTTTGCTTACTCAAAATCTTCAATTTTGACCAATTTCAGGCACAGAAATGACTTTAAACACACTTATTTTAGTTGAAAAAGTAATAACTCACATCCAACCGTCATTTAAAGTCAAAAGATTAAATGTTAAAATTTCATCAATATTGACCATTTTTTCAACGTTCGACTGGTCCGGGGTCATCGTTTTTCATCAGAAAATTGATTTTTTGGACTCTACCAAAAATGATTCAAAATGTCATTTGGATCGGGCCTCATGTTGAATAACCACTTTTTAAACCCTCACAGTGACCAAAATTGCCATTTTTACAGAGTTTTGCTTACTCAAAATCTTCAATTTTGACCAATTTCAGGCACAGAAATGACTTTAAACACACTTATTTTAGTTGAAAAAGTAATAACTCACATCCAACCGTCATTTAAAGTCAAAAGATTAAATGTTAAAATTTCATCAATATTGACCATTTTTTCAACGTTCGACTGGTCCGGGGTCATCGTTTTTCATCAGAAAATGGATTTTTTGGACTCTACCAAAAATGATTCAAATTGTCATTTGGATCGGGCCTCATGTTGAATAACCACTTTTTAAACTGTCACAGTGACCAAAATTGCCATTTTTACAGAGTTTTGCTTACTCAAAATCTTCAATTTTGACCAATTTCAGGCACAGAAATGACTTTAAACACACTTATTTTAGTTGAAAAAGTAATAACTCACATCCAACCGTCATTTAAAGTCAAAAGATTAAATGTTAAAATTTCATCAATATTGACCAGTTTTTTCAACGTTCGACTGGTCCGGGGTAATCGTTTTTCATCAGAAAATGGATTTTTTGGACTCTACCAAAAATGATTCAAAATGTCATTTGGATCGGGCCTCATGTTGAATAACCACTTTTTAAACCCTCACGGTGACCAAAATTGCCATTTTTACAGAGTTTTGCTTACTCAAAATCTTCAATTTTGACCAATTTCAGGCACAGAAATGACTTTAAACACACTTATTTTAGTTGAAAAAGTAATAACTCACATCCAACCGTCATTTAAAGTCAAAAGATTAAATGTTAAAATTTCATCAATATTGACCATTTTTTCAACGTTCGACTGGTCCGGGGTCATCGTTTTTCATCAGAAAATTGATTTTTTGGACTCTACCAAAAATGATTCAAAATGTCATTTGGATCGGGCCTCATGTTGAATAACCACTTTTTAAACCCTCACAGTGACCAAAATTGCCATTTTTACAGAGTTTTGCTTACTCAAAATCTTCAATTTTGACCAATTTCAGGCACAGAAATGACTTTAAACACACTTATTTTAGTTGAAAAAGTAATAACTCACATCCAACCGTCATTTAAAGTCAAAAGATTAAATGTTAAAATTTCATCAATATTGACCATTTTTTCAACGTTCGACTGGTCCGGGGTCATCGTTTTTCATCAGAAAATTGATTTTTTGGACTCTACCAAAAAATGATTCAAAATGTCATTTGGATTGGGCCTCATGTTGAATAACCACTTTTTAAACCCTCACAGTGACCAAAATTGCCATTTTTACAGAGTTTTGCTTACTCAAAATCTTCAATTTTGACCAATTTCAGGCACAGAAATGACTTTAAACACACTTATTTTAGTTGAAAAAGTAATAACTCGCATCCAACCGTCATTTAAAGTCAAAAGATTAAATGTTAAAATTTCATCAATATTGACCATTTTTTCAACGTTCGACTGGTCCGGGGTCATCGTTTTTCATCAGAAAATTGATTTTTTGGACTCTACCAAAAATGATTCAAAATGTCATTTGGATCGGGCCTCGTGTTGAAGAACCACTTTTTAAACCCTCACAGTGACCAAAACTGCCATTTTTACAGAGTTTTGCTTACTCAAAATCTTCAATTTTGACCAATTTCAGGCACAGAAATGACTTTAAACACACTTATTTTAGTTGAAAAAGTAATAACTCACATCCAACCGTCATTTAAAGTCAAAAGATTAAATGTTAAAATTTCATCAATATTGACCATTTTTTCAACGTTCGACTGGTCCGGGGTCATCGTTTTTCATCAGAAAATTGATTTTTTGGACTCTACCAAAAATGATTCAAAATGTCATTTGGATCGGGCCTCATGTTGAATAACCACTTTTTAAACCCTCACAGTGACCAAAATTGCCATTTTTACAGAGTTTTGCTTACTCAAAATCTTCAATTTTGACCAATTTCAGGCACAGAAATGACTTTAAACACACTTATTTTAGTTGAAAAAGTAATAACTCACATCCAACCGTCATTTAAAGTCAAAAGATTAAATGTTAAAATTTCATCAATATTGACCAATTTTTTTCAACGTTCGACTGGTCCGGGGTCATCGTTTTTTCATCAGAAAATGGATTTTTTGGACTCTACCAAAAATGATTCAAAATGTCATTTGGATCAGGCCTCATGTTGAATAACCACTTTTTAAACCCTCACAGTGACCAAAACTGCCATTTTTACAGAGTTTTGCTTACTCAAAATCTTCAATTTTGACCAATTTCAGGCACAGAAATGACTTTAAACACACTTATTTTAGTTGAAAAAGTAATAACTCACATCCAACCGTCATTTAAAGTCAAAAGATTAAATATTAAAATTTCATCAATATTGACCATTTTTTCAACGTTCGACTGGTCCGGGGTCATCGTTTTTCATCAGAAAATTGATTTTTTGGACTCTACCAAAAATGATTCAAAATGTCATTTGGATCGGGCCTCATGTTGAATAACCACTTTTTAAACCCTCACAGTGACCAAAATTGCCATTTTTACAGAGTTTTGCTTACTCAAAATCTTCAATTTTGACCAATTTCAGGCACAGAAATGACTTTAAACACACTTATTTTAGTTGAAAAAGTAATAACTCACATCCAACCGTCATTTAAAGTCAAAAGATTAAATGTTAAAATTTCATCAATATTGACCATTTTTTCAACGTTCGACTGGTCCGGGGTCATCGTTTTTCATCAGAAAATGGATTTTTTGGACTCTACCAAAAATGATTCAAATTGTCATTTGGATCGGGCCTCATGTTGAATAACCACTTTTTAAACTGTCACAGTGACCAAAATTGCCATTTTTACAGAGTTTTGCTTACTCAAAATCTTCAATTTTGACCAATTTCAGGCACAGAAATGACTTTAAACACACTTATTTTAGTTGAAAAAGTAATAACTCACATCCAACCGTCATTTAAAGTCAAAAGATTAAATGTTAAAATTTCATCAATATTGACCATTTTTTCAACGTTCGACTGGTCCGGGGTAATCGTTTTTCATCAGAAAATGGATTTTTTGGACTCTACCAAAAATGATTCAAAATGTCATTTGGATCGGGCCTCATGTTGAATAACCACTTTTTAAACCCTCACGGTGACCAAAATTGCCATTTTTACAGAGTTTTGCTTACTCAAAATCTTCAATTTTGACCAATTTCAGGCACAGAAATGACTTTAAACACACTTATTTTAGTTGAAAAAGTAATAACTCACATCCAACCGTCATTTAAAGTCAAAAGATTAAATGTTAAAATTTCATCAATATTGACCATTTTTTCAACGTTCGACTGGTCCGGGGTCATCGTTTTTCATCAGAAAATTGATTTTTTGGACTCTACCAAAAATGATTCAAAATGTCATTTGGATCGGGCCTCATGTTGAATAACCACTTTTTAAACCCTCACAGTGACCAAAATTGCCATTTTTACAGAGTTTTGCTTACTCAAAATCTTCAATTTTGACCAATTTCAGGCACAGAAATGACTTTAAACCCACTTATTTTAGTTGAAAAAGTAATAACTGACATCCAACCGTCATTTAAAGTCAAAAGATTAAATGTTAAAATTTCATCAATATTGACCATTTTTTCAACGTTCGACTGGTCCGGGGTCATCGTTTTTCATCAGAAAATTGATTTTTTGGACTCTACCAAAAAATGATTCAAAATGTCATTTGGATCGGGCCTCATGTTGAATAACCACTTTTTAAACCCTCACGGTGACCAAAATTGCCATTTTTACAGAGTTTTGCTTACTCAAAATCTTCAATTTTGACCAATTTCAGGCACAGAAATGACTTTAAACACACTTATTTTAGTTGAAAAAGTAATAACTCACATCCAACCGTCATTTAAAGTCAAAAGATTAAATGTTAAAATTTCATCAATATTGACCATTTTTTCAACGTTCGACTGGTCCGGGGTCATCGTTTTTCATCAGAAAATTGATTTTTTGGACTCTACCAAAAATGATTCAAAATGTCATTTGGATCGGGCCTCATGTTGAATAACCACTTTTTAAACCCTCACAGTGACCAAAATTGCCATTTTTACAGAGTTTTGCTTACTCAAAATCTTCAATTTTGACCAATTTCAGGCACAGAAATGACTTTAAACCCACTTATTTTAGTTGAAAAAGTAATAACTGACATCCAACCGTCATTTAAAGTCAAAAGATTAAATGTTAAAATTTCATCAATATTGACCATTTTTTCAACGTTCGACTGGTCCGGGGTCATCGTTTTTCATCAGAAAATTGATTTTTTGGACTCTACCAAAAAATGATTCAAAATGTCATTTGGATCGGGCCTCATGTTGAATAACCACTTTTTAAACCCTCACAGTGACCAAAATTGCCATTTTTACAGAGTTTTGCTTACTCAAAATCTTCAATTTTGACCAATTTCAGGCACAGAAATGACTTTAAACACACTTATTTTAGTTGAAAAAGTAATAACTCACATCCAACCGTCATTTAAAGTCAAAAGATTAAATGTTAAAATTTCATCAATATTGACCATTTTTTCAACGTTCGACTGGTCCGGGGTCATCGTTTTTCATCAGAAAATTGATTTTTTGGACTCTACCAAAAATGATTCAAAATGTCATTTGGATCGGGCCTCATGTTGAAGAACCACTTTTTAAACCCTCACAGTGACCAAAACTGCCATTTTTACAGAGTTTTGCTTACTCAAAATCTTCAATTTTGACCAATTTCAGGCACAGAAATGACTTTAAACACACTTATTTTAGTTGAAAAAGTAATAACTCACATCCAACCGTCATTTAAAGTCAAAAGATTAAATGTTAAAATTTCATCAATATTGACCATTTTTTCAACGTTCGACTGGTCCGGGGTCATCGTTTTTCATCAGAAAATTGATTTTTTGGACTCTACCAAAAATGATTCAAAATGTCATTTGGATCGGGCCTCATGTTGAATAACCACTTTTTAAACCCTCACAGTGACCAAAATTGCCATTTTTACAGAGTTTTGCTTACTCAAAATCTTCAATTTTGACCAATTTCAGGCACAGAAATGACTTTAAACACACTTATTTTAGTTGAAAAAGTAATAACTCACATCCAACCGTCATTTAAAGTCAAAAGATTAAATGTTAAAATTTCATCAATATTGACCAATTTTTTTCAACGTTCGACTGGTCCGGGGTCATCGTTTTTTCATCAGAAAATGGATTTTTTGGACTCTACCAAAAATGATTCAAAATGTCATTTGGATCAGGCCTCATGTTGAATAACCACTTTTTAAACCCTCACAGTGACCAAAACTGCCATTTTTACAGAGTTTTGCTTACTCAAAATCTTCAATTTTGACCAATTTCCGGCACAGAAATGACTTTAAACACACTTATTTTAGTTGAAAAAGTAATAACTCACATCCAACCGTCATTTAAAGTCAAAAGATTAAATATTAAAATTTCATCAATATTGACCATTTTTTCAACGTTCGACTGGTCCGGGGTCATCGTTTTTCATCAGAAAATTGATTTTTTGGACTCTACCAAAAATGATTCAAAATGTCATTTGGATCAGGCCTCATGTTGAATAACCACTTTTTAAACCCTCACAGTGACCAAAACTGCCATTTTTACAGAGTTTTGCTTACTCAAAATCTTCAATTTTGACCAATTTCAGGCACAGAAATGACTTTAAACACACTTATTTTAGTTGAAAAAGTAATAACTCACATCCAACCGTCATTTAAAGTCAAAAGATTAAATATTAAAATTTCATCAATATTGACCATTTTTTCAACGTTCGACTGGTCCGGGGTCATCGTTTTTCATCAGAAAATTGATTTTTTGGACTCTACCAAAAATGATTCAAAATGTCATTTGGATCGGGCCTCATGTTGAATAACCACTTTTTAAACCCTCACAGTGACCAAAATTGCCATTTTTACAGAGTTTTGCTTACTCAAAATCTTCAATTTTGACCAATTTCAGGCACAGAAATGACTTTAAACACACTTATTTTAGTTGAAAAAGTAATAACTCACATCCAACCGTCATTTAAAGTCAAAAGATTAAATGTTAAAATTTCATCAATATTGACCATTTTTTCAACGTTCGACTGGTCCGGGGTAATCGTTTTTCATCAGAAAATGGATTTTTTGGACTCTACCAAAAATGATTCAAAATGTCATTTGGATCGGGCCTCATGTTGAATAACCACTTTTTAAACCCTCACGGTGACCAAAATTGCCATTTTTACAGAGTTTTGCTTACTCAAAATCTTCAATTTTGACCAATTTCAGGCACAGAAATGACTTTAAACACACTTATTTTAGTTGAAAAAGTAATAACTCACATCCAACCGTCATTTAAAGTCAAAAGATTAAATGTTAAAATTTCATCAATATTGACCATTTTTTCAACGTTCGACTGGTCCGGGGTCATCGTTTTTCATCAGAAAATGGATTTTTTGGACTCTACCAAAAATGATTCAAATTGTCATTTGGATCGGGCCTCATGTTGAATAACCACTTTTTAAACTGTCACAGTGACCAAAATTGCCATTTTTACAGAGTTTTGCTTACTCAAAATCTTCAATTTTGACCAATTTCAGGCACAGAAATGACTTTAAACACACTTATTTTAGTTGAAAAAGTAATAACTCACATCCAACCGTCATTTAAAGTCAAAAGATTAAATGTTAAAATTTCATCAATATTGACCATTTTTTCAACGTTCGACTGGTCCGGGGTAATCGTTTTTCATCAGAAAATGGATTTTTTGGACTCTACCAAAAATGATTCAAAATGTCATTTGGATCGGGCCTCATGTTGAATAACCACTTTTTAAACCCTCACGGTGACCAAAATTGCCATTTTTACAGAGTTTTGCTTACTCAAAATCTTCAATTTTGACCAATTTCAGGCACAGAAATGACTTTAAACACACTTATTTTAGTTGAAAAAGTAATAACTCACATCCAACCGTCATTTAAAGTCAAAAGATTAAATGTTAAAATTTCATCAATATTGACCATTTTTTCAACGTTCGACTGGTCCGGGGTCATCGTTTTTCATCAGAAAATTGATTTTTTGGGACTCTACCAAAAATGATTCAAAATGTCATTTGGATCGGGCCTCATGTTGAATAACCACTTTTTAAACCCTCACAGTGACCAAAATTGCCATTTTTACAGAGTTTTGCTTACTCAAAATCTTCAATTTTGACCAATTTCAGGCACAGAAATGACTTTAAACACACTTATTTTAGTTGAAAAAGTAATAACTCACATCCAACCGTCATTTAAAGTCAAAAGATTAAATATTAAAATTTCATCAATATTGACCATTTTTTCAACGTTCGACTGGTCCGGGGTCATCGTTTTTCATCAGAAAATTGATTTTTTGGACTCTACCAAAAATGATTCAAAATGTCATTTGGATCAGGCCTCATGTTGAATAACCACTTTTTAAACCCTCACAGTGACCAAAACTGCCATTTTTACAGAGTTTTGCTTACTCAAAATCTTCAATTTTGACCAATTTCAGGCACAGAAATGACTTTAAACACACTTATTTTAGTTGAAAAAGTAATAACTCACATCCAACCGTCATTTAAAGTCAAAAGATTAAATATTAAAATTTCATCAATATTGACCATTTTTTCAACGTTCGACTGGTCCGGGGTCATCGTTTTTCATCAGAAAATTGATTTTTTGGACTCTACCAAAAATGATTCAAAATGTCATTTGGATCGGGCCTCATGTTGAATAACCACTTTTTAAACCCTCACAGTGACCAAAATTGCCATTTTTACAGAGTTTTGCTTACTCAAAATCTTCAATTTTGACCAATTTCAGGCACAGAAATGACTTTAAACACACTTATTTTAGTTGAAAAAGTAATAACTCACATCCAACCGTCATTTAAAGTCAAAAGATTAAATGTTAAAATTTCATCAATATTGACCATTTTTTCAACGTTCGACTGGTCCGGGGTAATCGTTTTTCATCAGAAAATGGATTTTTTTGACTCTACCAAAAATGATTCAAAATGTCATTTGGATCGGGCCTCATGTTGAATAACCACTTTTTAAACCCTCACGGTGACCAAAATTGCCATTTTTACAGAGTTTTGCTTACTCAAAATCTTCAATTTTGACCAATTTCAGGCACAGAAATGACTTTAAACACACTTATTTTAGTTGAAAAAGTAATAACTCACATCCAACCGTCATTTAAAGTCAAAAGATTAAATATTAAAATTTCATCAATATTGACCATTTTTTCAACGTTCGACTGGTCCGGGGTCATCGTTTTTCATCAGAAAATTGATTTTTTGGACTCTACCAAAAATGATTCAAAATGTCATTTGGATCGGGCCTCATGTTGAATAACCACTTTTTAAACCCTCACAGTGACCAAAATTGCCATTTTTACAGAGTTTTGCTTACTCAAAATCTTCAATTTTGACCAATTTCAGGCACAGAAATGACTTTAAACACACTTATTTTAGTTGAAAAAGTAATAACTGACATCCAACCGTCATTTAAAGTCAAAAGATTAAATGTTAAAATTTCATCAATATTGACCATTTTTTCAACGTTTGACTGGTCCGGGGTCATCGTTTTTCATCAGAAAATTGATTTTTTGGACTCTACCAAAAAATGATTCAAAATGTCATTTGGATCGGGCCTCATGTTGAATAACCACTTTTTAAACTGTCACAGTGACCAAAATTGCCATTTTTACAGAGTTTTGCTTACTCAAAATCTTCAATTTTGACCAATTTCAGGCACAGAAATGACTTTAAACACACTTATTTTAGTTGAAAAAGTAATAACTCACATCCAACCGTCATTTAAAGTCAAAAGATTAAATGTTAAAATTTCATCAATATTGACCATTTTTTCAACGTTCGACTGGTCCGGGGTAATCGTTTTTCATCAGAAAATGGATTTTTTGGACTCTACCAAAAATGATTCAAAATGTCATTTGGATCGGGCCTCATGTTGAATAACCACTTTTTAAACCCTCACGGTGACCAAAATTGCCATTTTTACAGAGTTTTGCTTACTCAAAATCTTCAATTTTGACCAATTTCAGGCACAGAAATGACTTTAAACACACTTATTTTAGTTGAAAAAGTAATAACTCACATCCAACCGTCATTTAAAGTCAAAAGATTAAATGTTAAAATTTCATCAATATTGACCATTTTTTCAACGTTCGACTGGTCCGGGGTCATCGTTTTTCATCAGAAAATTGATTTTTTGGACTCTACCAAAAATGATTCAAAATGTCATTTGGATCGGGCCTCATGTTGAATAACCACTTTTTAAACCCTCACAGTGACCAAAATTGCCATTTTTACAGAGTTTTGCTTACTCAAAATCTTCAATTTTGACCAATTTCAGGCACAGAAATGACTTTAAACCCACTTATTTTAGTTGAAAAAGTAATAACTGACATCCAACCGTCATTTAAAGTCAAAAGATTAAATGTTAAAATTTCATCAATATTGACCATTTTTTCAACGTTCGACTGGTCCGGGGTCATCGTTTTTCATCAGAAAATTGATTTTTTGGACTCTACCAAAAAATGATTCAAAATGTCATTTGGATCGGGCCTCATGTTGAATAACCACTTTTTAAACCCTCACGGTGACCAAAATTGCCATTTTTACAGAGTTTTGCTTACTCAAAATCTTCAATTTTGACCAATTTCAGGCACAGAAATGACTTTAAACACACTTATTTTAGTTGAAAAAGTAATAACTCACATCCAACCGTCATTTAAAGTCAAAAGATTAAATGTTAAAATTTCATCAATATTGACCATTTTTTCAACGTTCGACTGGTCCGGGGTCATCGTTTTTCATCAGAAAATTGATTTTTTGGACTCTACCAAAAATGATTCAAAATGTCATTTGGATCGGGCCTCATGTTGAATAACCACTTTTTAAACCCTCACAGTGACCAAAATTGCCATTTTTACAGAGTTTTGCTTACTCAAAATCTTCAATTTTGACCAATTTCAGGCACAGAAATGACTTTAAACCCACTTATTTTAGTTGAAAAAGTAATAACTGACATCCAACCGTCATTTAAAGTCAAAAGATTAAATGTTAAAATTTCATCAATATTGACCATTTTTTCAACGTTCGACTGGTCCGGGGTCATCGTTTTTCATCAGAAAATTGATTTTTTGGACTCTACCAAAAAATGATTCAAAATGTCATTTGGATCGGGCCTCATGTTGAATAACCACTTTTTAAACCCTCACAGTGACCAAAATTGCCATTTTTACAGAGTTTTGCTTACTCAAAATCTTCAATTTTGACCAATTTCAGGCACAGAAATGACTTTAAACACACTTATTTTAGTTGAAAAAGTAATAACTCACATCCAACCGTCATTTAAAGTCAAAAGATTAAATGTTAAAATTTCATCAATATTGACCATTTTTTCAACGTTCGACTGGTCCGGGGTCATCGTTTTTCATCAGAAAATTGATTTTTTGGACTCTACCAAAAATGATTCAAAATGTCATTTGGATCGGGCCTCATGTTGAAGAACCACTTTTTAAACCCTCACAGTGACCAAAACTGCCATTTTTACAGAGTTTTGCTTACTCAAAATCTTCAATTTTGACCAATTTCAGGCACAGAAATGACTTTAAACACACTTATTTTAGTTGAAAAAGTAATAACTCACATCCAACCGTCATTTAAAGTCAAAAGATTAAATGTTAAAATTTCATCAATATTGACCATTTTTTCAACGTTCGACTGGTCCGGGGTCATCGTTTTTCATCAGAAAATTGATTTTTTGGACTCTACCAAAAATGATTCAAAATGTCATTTGGATCGGGCCTCATGTTGAATAACCACTTTTTAAACCCTCACAGTGACCAAAATTGCCATTTTTACAGAGTTTTGCTTACTCAAAATCTTCAATTTTGACCAATTTCAGGCACAGAAATGACTTTAAACACACTTATTTTAGTTGAAAAAGTAATAACTCACATCCAACCGTCATTTAAAGTCAAAAGATTAAATGTTAAAATTTCATCAATATTGACCAATTTTTTTCAACGTTCGACTGGTCCGGGGTCATCGTTTTTTCATCAGAAAATGGATTTTTTGGACTCTACCAAAAATGATTCAAAATGTCATTTGGATCAGGCCTCATGTTGAATAACCACTTTTTAAACCCTCACAGTGACCAAAACTGCCATTTTTACAGAGTTTTGCTTACTCAAAATCTTCAATTTTGACCAATTTCCGGCACAGAAATGACTTTAAACACACTTATTTTAGTTGAAAAAGTAATAACTCACATCCAACCGTCATTTAAAGTCAAAAGATTAAATATTAAAATTTCATCAATATTGACCATTTTTTCAACGTTCGACTGGTCCGGGGTCATCGTTTTTCATCAGAAAATTGATTTTTTGGACTCTACCAAAAATGATTCAAAATGTCATTTGGATCGGGCCTCATGTTGAATAACCACTTTTTAAACCCTCACAGTGACCAAAATTGCCATTTTTACAGAGTTTTGCTTACTCAAAATCTTCAATTTTGACCAATTTCAGGCACAGAAATGACTTTAAACACACTTATTTTAGTTGAAAAAGTAATAACTCACATCCAACCGTCATTTAAAGTCAAAAGATTAAATGTTAAAATTTCATCAATATTGACCATTTTTTCAACGTTCGACTGGTCCGGGGTAATCGTTTTTCATCAGAAAATGGATTTTTTGGACTCTACCAAAAATGATTCAAAATGTCATTTGGATCGGGCCTCATGTTGAATAACCACTTTTTAAACCCTCACGGTGACCAAAATTGCCATTTTTACAGAGTTTTGCTTACTCAAAATCTTCAATTTTGACCAATTTCAGGCACAGAAATGACTTTAAACACACTTATTTTAGTTGAAAAAGTAATAACTCACATCCAACCGTCATTTAAAGTCAAAAGATTAAATGTTAAAATTTCATCAATATTGACCATTTTTTCAACGTTCGACTGGTCCGGGGTCATCGTTTTTCATCAGAAAATGGATTTTTTGGACTCTACCAAAAATGATTCAAATTGTCATTTGGATCGGGCCTCATGTTGAATAACCACTTTTTAAACTGTCACAGTGACCAAAATTGCCATTTTTACAGAGTTTTGCTTACTCAAAATCTTCAATTTTGACCAATTTCAGGCACAGAAATGACTTTAAACACACTTATTTTAGTTGAAAAAGTAATAACTCACATCCAACCGTCATTTAAAGTCAAAAGATTAAATGTTAAAATTTCATCAATATTGACCATTTTTTCAACGTTCGACTGGTCCGGGGTAATCGTTTTTCATCAGAAAATGGATTTTTTGGACTCTACCAAAAATGATTCAAAATGTCATTTGGATCGGGCCTCATGTTGAATAACCACTTTTTAAACCCTCACGGTGACCAAAATTGCCATTTTTACAGAGTTTTGCTTACTCAAAATCTTCAATTTTGACCAATTTCAGGCACAGAAATGACTTTAAACACACTTATTTTAGTTGAAAAAGTAATAACTCACATCCAACCGTCATTTAAAGTCAAAAGATTAAATGTTAAAATTTCATCAATATTGACCATTTTTTCAACGTTCGACTGGTCCGGGGTCATCGTTTTTCATCAGAAAATTGATTTTTTGGACTCTACCAAAAATGATTCAAAATGTCATTTGGATCAGGCCTCATGTTGAATAACCACTTTTTAAACCCTCACAGTGACCAAAACTGCCATTTTTACAGAGTTTTGCTTACTCAAAATCTTCAATTTTGACCAATTTCAGGCACAGAAATGACTTTAAACACACTTATTTTAGTTGAAAAAGTAATAACTCACATCCAACCGTCATTTAAAGTCAAAAGATTAAATATTAAAATTTCATCAATATTGACCATTTTTTCAACGTTCGACTGGTCCGGGGTCATCGTTTTTCATCAGAAAATTGATTTTTTGGACTCTACCAAAAATGATTCAAAATGTCATTTGGATCGGGCCTCATGTTGAATAACCACTTTTTAAACCCTCACAGTGACCAAAATTGCCATTTTTACAGAGTTTTGCTTACTCAAAATCTTCAATTTTGACCAATTTCAGGCACAGAAATGACTTTAAACACACTTATTTTAGTTGAAAAAGTAATAACTCACATCCAACCGTCATTTAAAGTCAAAAGATTAAATGTTAAAATTTCATCAATATTGACCATTTTTTCAACGTTCGACTGGTCCGGGGTAATCGTTTTTCATCAGAAAATGGATTTTTTTGACTCTACCAAAAATGATTCAAAATGTCATTTGGATCGGGCCTCATGTTGAATAACCACTTTTTAAACCCTCACGGTGACCAAAATTGCCATTTTTACAGAGTTTTGCTTACTCAAAATCTTCAATTTTGACCAATTTCAGGCACAGAAATGACTTTAAACACACTTATTTTAGTTGAAAAAGTAATAACTCACATCCAACCGTCATTTAAAGTCAAAAGATTAAATATTAAAATTTCATCAATATTGACCATTTTTTCAACGTTCGACTGGTCCGGGGTCATCGTTTTTCATCAGAAAATTGATTTTTTGGACTCTACCAAAAATGATTCAAAATGTCATTTGGATCGGGCCTCATGTTGAATAACCACTTTTTAAACCCTCACAGTGACCAAAATTGCCATTTTTACAGAGTTTTGCTTACTCAAAATCTTCAATTTTGACCAATTTCAGGCACAGAAATGACTTTAAACACACTTATTTTAGTTGAAAAAGTAATAACTGACATCCAACCGTCATTTAAAGTCAAAAGATTAAATGTTAAAATTTCATCAATATTGACCATTTTTTCAACGTTTGACTGGTCCGGGGTCATCGTTTTTCATCAGAAAATTGATTTTTTGGACTCTACCAAAAAATGATTCAAAATGTCATTTGGATCGGGCCTCATGTTGAATAACCACTTTTTAAACCCTCACAGTGACCAAAATTGCCATTTTTACAGAGTTTTGCTTACTCAAAATCTTCAATTTTGACCAATTTCAGGCACAGAAATGACTTTAAACACACTTATTTTAGTTGAAAAAGTAATAACTCACATCCAACCGTCATTTAAAGTCAAAAGATTAAATGTTAAAATTTCATCAATATTGACCATTTTTTCAACGTTCGACTGGTCCGGGGTCATCGTTTTTCATCAGAAAATTGATTTTTTGGACTCTACCAAAAATGATTCAAAATGTCATTTGGATCGGGCCTCATGTTGAATAACCACTTTTTAAACCCTCACAGTGACCAAAATTGCCATTTTTACAGAGTTTTGCTTACTCAAAATCTTCAATTTTGACCAATTTCAGGCACAGAAATGACTTTAAACACACTTATTTTAGTTGAAAAAGTAATAACTCACATCCAACAGTCATTTAAAGTCAAAAGATTAAATGTTAAAATTTCATCAATATTGACCATTTTTTCAACGTTCGACTGGTCCGGGGTAATCGTTTTTCATCAGAAAATGGATTTTTTTGACTCTACCAAAAATGATTCAAAATGTCATTTGGATCGGGCCTCATGTTGAATAACCACTTTTTAAACCCTCACGGTGACCAAAATTGCCATTTTTACAGAGTTTTGCTTACTCAAAATCTTCAATTTTGACCAATTTCAGGCACAGAAATGCCTTTAAACACACTTATTTTAGTTGAAAAAGTAATAACTCACATCCAACCGTCATTTAAAGTCAAAAGATTAAATGTTAAAATTTCATCAATATTGACCATTTTTTCAACGTTCGACTGGTCCGGGGTAATCGTTTTTCATCAGAAAATGGATTTTTTGGACTCTACCAAAAATGATTCAAAATGTCATTTGGATCGGGCCTCATGTTGAATAACCACTTTTTAAACCCTCACGGTGACCAAAATTGCCATTTTTACAGAGTTTTGCTTACTCAAAATCTTCAATTTTGACCAATTTCAGGCACAGAAATGACTTTAAACACACTTATTTTAGTTGAAAAAGTAATAACTCACATCCAACCGTCATTTAAAGTCAAAAGATTAAATGTTAAAATTTCATCAATATTGACCATTTTTTCAACGTTCGACTGGTCCGGGGTCATCGTTTTTCATCAGAAAATTGATTTTTTGGACTCTACCAAAAATGATTCAAAATGTCATTTGGATCGGGCCTCATGTTGAATAACCACTTTTTAAACCCTCACATTGACCAAAATTGCCATTTTTACAGAGTTTTGCTTACTCAAAATCTTCAATTTTGACCAATTTCAGGCACAGAAATGACTTTAAACACACTTATTTTAGTTGAAAAAGTAATAACTGACATCCAACCGCCATTTAAAGTCAAAAGATTAAATGTTAAAATTTCATCAATATTGACCATTTTTTCAACGTTCGACTGGTCCGGGGTCATCGTTTTTCATCAGAAAATTGATTTTTTGGACTCTACCAAAAAATGATTCAAAATGTCATTTGGATCGGGCCTCATGTTGAATAACCACTTTTTAAACCCTCACAGTGACCAAAATTGCCATTTTTACAGAGTTTTGCTTACTCAAAATCTTCAATTTTGACCAATTTCAGGCACAGAAATGACTTTAAACACACTTATTTTAGTTGAAAAAGTAATAACTCACATCCAACCGTCATTTAAAGTCAAAAGATTAAATGTTAAAATTTCATCAATATTGACCATTTTTTCAACGTTCGACTGGTCCGGGGTCATCGTTTTTCATCAGAAAATTGATTTTTTGGACTCTACCAAAAATGATTCAAAATGTAATTTGGATCGGGCCTCATGTTGAAGAACCACTTTTTAAACCCTCACAGTGACCAAAACTGCCATTTTTACAGAGTTTTGCTTACTCAAAATCTTCAATTTTGACCAATTTCAGGCACAGAAATGACTTTAAACACACTTATTTTAGTTGAAAAAGTAATAACTCACATCCAACCGTCATTTAAAGTCAAAAGATTAAATGTTAAAATTTCATCAATATTGACCATTTTTTCAACGTTCGACTGGTCCGGGGTCATCGTTTTTCATCAGAAAATTGATTTTTTGGACTCTACCAAAAATGATTCAAAATGTCATTTGGATCGGGCCTCATGTTGAATAACCACTTTTTAAACCCTCACAGTGACCAAAATTGCCATTTTTACAGAGTTTTGCTTACTCAAAATCTTCAATTTTGACCAATTTCAGGCACAGAAATGACTTTAAACACACTTATTTTAGTTGAAAAAGTAATAACTCACATCCAACCGTCATTTAAAGTCAAAAGATTAAATGTTAAAATTTCATCAATATTGACCAATTTTTTTCAACGTTCGACTGGTCCGGGGTCATCGTTTTTTCATCAGAAAATTGATTTTTTGGACTCTACCAAAAATGATTCAAAATGTCATTTGGATCAGGCCTCATGTTGAATAACCACTTTTTAAACCCTCACAGTGACCAAAACTGCCATTTTTACAGAGTTTTGCTTACTCAAAATCTTCAATTTTGACCAATTTCAGGCACAGAAATGACTTTAAACACACTTATTTTAGTTGAAAAAGTAATAACTCACATCCAACCGTCATTTAAAGTCAAAAGATTAAATATTAAAATTTCATCAATATTGACCATTTTTTCAACGTTCGACTGGTCCGGGGTCATCGTTTTTCATCAGAAAATTGATTTTTTGGACTCTACCAAAAATGATTCAAAATGTCATTTGGATCAGGCCTCATGTTGAATAACCACTTTTTAAACCCTCACAGTGACCAAAACTGCCATTTTTACAGAGTTTTGCTTACTCAAAATCTTCAATTTTGACCAATTTCAGGCACAGAAATGACTTTAAACACACTTATTTTAGTTGAAAAAGTAATAACTGACATCCAACCGTCATTTAAAGTCAAAAGATTAAATGTTAAAATTTCATCAATATTGACCATTTTTTCAACGTTCGACTGGTCCGGGGTAATCGTTTTTCATCAGAAAATGGATTTTTTTGACTCTACCAAAAATGATTCAAAATGTCATTTGGATCGGGCCTCATGTTGAATAACCACTTTTTAAACCCTCACGGTGACCAAAATTGCCATTTTTACAGAGTTTTGCTTACTCAAAATCTTCAATTTTGACCAATTTCAGGCACAGAAATGACTTTAAACACACTTATTTTAGTTGAAAAAGTAATAACTCACATCCAACCGTCATTTAAAGTCAAAAGATTAAATATTAAAATTTCATCAATATTGACCATTTTTTCAACGTTCGACTGGTCCGGGGTCATCGTTTTTCATCAGAAAATTGATTTTTTGGACTCTACCAAAAATGATTCAAAATGTCATTTGGATCGGGCCTCATGTTGAATAACCACTTTTTAAACCCTCACAGTGACCAAAATTGCCATTTTTACAGAGTTTTGCTTACTCAAAATCTTCAATTTTGACCAATTTCAGGCACAGAAATGACTTTAAACACACTTATTTTAGTTGAAAAAGTAATAACTGACATCCAACCGTCATTTAAAGTCAAAAGATTAAATGTTAAAATTTCATCAATATTGACCATTTTTTCAACGTTTGACTGGTCCGGGGTCATCGTTTTTCATCAGAAAATTGATTTTTTGGACTCTACCAAAAAATGATTCAAAATGTCATTTGGATCGGGCCTCATGTTGAATAACCACTTTTTAAACCCTCACAGTGACCAAAATTGCCATTTTTACAGAGTTTTGCTTACTCAAAATCTTCAATTTTGACCAATTTCAGGCACAGAAATGACTTTAAACACACTTATTTTAGTTGAAAAAGTAATAACTCACATCCAACCGTCATTTAAAGTCAAAAGATTAAATGTTAAAATTTCATCAATATTGACCATTTTTTCAACGTTCGACTGGTCCGGGGTCATCGTTTTTCATCAGAAAATTGATTTTTTGGACTCTACCAAAAATGATTCAAAATGTCATTTGGATCGGGCCTCATGTTGAATAACCACTTTTTAAACCCTCACAGTGACCAAAATTGCCATTTTTACAGAGTTTTGCTTACTCAAAATCTTCAATTTTGACCAATTTCAGGCACAGAAATGACTTTAAACACACTTATTTTAGTTGAAAAAGTAATAACTCACATCCAACAGTCATTTAAAGTCAAAAGATTAAATGTTAAAATTTCATCAATATTGACCATTTTTTCAACGTTCGACTGGTCCGGGGTAATCGTTTTTCATCAGAAAATGGATTTTTTTGACTCTACCAAAAATGATTCAAAATGTCATTTGGATCGGGCCTCATGTTGAATAACCACTTTTTAAACCCTCACGGTGACCAAAATTGCCATTTTTACAGAGTTTTGCTTACTCAAAATCTTCAATTTTGACCAATTTCAGGCACAGAAATGCCTTTAAACACACTTATTTTAGTTGAAAAAGTAATAACTCACATCCAACCGTCATTTAAAGTCAAAAGATTAAATGTTAAAATTTCATCAATATTGACCATTTTTTCAACGTTCGACTGGTCCGGGGTAATCGTTTTTCATCAGAAAATGGATTTTTTGGACTCTACCAAAAATGATTCAAAATGTCATTTGGATCGGGCCTCATGTTGAATAACCACTTTTTAAACCCTCACGGTGACCAAAATTGCCATTTTTACAGAGTTTTGCTTACTC
Organism: Lissotriton vulgaris; assembly: GCF_964263255.1. NCBI lineage: Eukaryota > Metazoa > Chordata > Amphibia > Caudata > Salamandridae > Lissotriton > Lissotriton vulgaris. The sequence goes on along the minus strand of NW_028247435.1, from coordinate 23,325 downwards.
AAAATCTTCAATTTTGACCAATTTCAGGCACAGAAATGACTTTAAACACACTTATTTTAGTTGAAAAAGTAATAACTCACATCCAACCGTCATTTAAAGTCAAAAGATTAAATGTTAAAATTTCATCAATATTGACCATTTTTTCAACGTTCGACTGGTCCGGGGTCATCGTTTTTCATCAGAAAATGGATTTTTTGGACTCTACCAAAAATGATTCAAATTGTCATTTGGATCGGGCCTCATGTTGAATAACCACTTTTTAAACTGTCACAGTGACCAAAATTGCCATTTTTACAGAGTTTTGCTTACTCAAAATCTTCAATTTTGACCAATTTCAGGCACAGAAATGACTTTAAACACACTTATTTTAGTTGAAAAAGTAATAACTCACATCCAACCGTCATTTAAAGTCAAAAGATTAAATGTTAAAATTTCATCAATATTGACCATTTTTTCAACGTTCGACTGGTCCGGGGTAATCGTTTTTCATCAGAAAATGGATTTTTTGGACTCTACCAAAAATGATTCAAAATGTCATTTGGATCGGGCCTCATGTTGAATAACCACTTTTTAAACCCTCACGGTGACCAAAATTGCCATTTTTACAGAGTTTTGCTTACTCAAAATCTTCAATTTTGACCAATTTCAGGCACAGAAATGACTTTAAACACACTTATTTCAGTTGAAAAAGTAATAACTCACATCCAACCGTCATTTAAAGTCAAAAGATTAAATGTTAAAATTTCATCAATATTGACCATTTTTTCAACGTTCGACTGGTCCGGGGTCATCGTTTTTCATCAGAAAATTGATTTTTTGGACTCTACCAAAAATGATTCAAAATGTCATTTGGATCGGGCCTCATGTTGAATACCCACTTTTTAAACCCTCACAGTGACAAAAATTGCCATTTTTACAGAGTTTTGCTTACTCAAAATCTTCAATTTTGACCAATTTCAGGCACAGAAATGACTTTAAACACACTTATTTTAGTTGAAAAAGTAATAACTGACATCCAACCGTCATTTAAAGTCAAAAGATTAAATGTTAAAATTTCATCAATATTGACCATTTTTTCAACGATCGACTGGTCCGGGGTCATCGTTTTTCATCAGAAAATTGATTTTTTGGACTCTACCAAAAAATGATTCAAAATGTCATTTGGATCGGGCCTCATGTTGAATAACCACTTTTTAAACCCTCACAGTGACCAAAATTGCCATTTTTACAGAGTTTTGCTTACTCAAAATCTTCAATTTTGACCAATTTCAGGCACAGAAATGACTTTAAACACACTTATTTTTGTTGAAAAAGTAATAACTCACATCCAACCGTCATTTAAAGTCAAAAGATTAAATGTTAAAATTTCATCAATATTGACCATTTTTTCAACGTTCGACTGGTCCGGGGTCATCGTTTTTCATCAGAAAATTGATTTTTTGGACTCTACCAAAAATGATTCAAAATGTCATTTGGATCGGGCCTCATGTTGAAGAACCACTTTTTAAACCCTCACAGTGACCAAAACTGCCATTTTTACAGAGTTTTGCTTACTCAAAATCTTCAATTTTGACCAATTTCAGGCACAGAAATGACTTTAAACACACTTATTTTAGTTGAAAAAGTAATAACTCACATCCAACCGTCATTTAAAGTCAAAAGATTAAATGTTAAAATTTCATCAATATTGACCATTTTTTCAACGTTCGACTGGTCCGGGGTCATCGTTTTTCATCAGAAAATTGATTTTTTGGACTCTACCAAAAATGATTCAAAATGTCATTTGGATCGGGCCTCATGTTGAATAACCACTTTTTAAACCCTCACAGTGACCAAAATTGCCATTTTTACAGAGTTTTGCTTACTCAAAATCTTCAATTTTGACCAATTTCAGGCACAGAAATGACTTTAAACACACTTATTTTAGTTGAAAAAGTAATAACTGACATCCAACCGTCATTTAAAGTCAAAAGATTAAATGTTAAAATTTCATCAATATTGACCATTTTTTCAACGTTCGACTGGTCCGGGGTCATCGTTTTTCATCAGAAAATTGATTTTTTGGACTCTACCAAAAATGATTCAAAATGTCATTTGGATCGGGCCTCATGTTGAATAACCACTTTTTAAACCCTCACAGTGACCAAAATTGCCATTTTTACAGAGTTTTGCTTACTCAAAATCTTCAATTTTGACCAATTTCAGGCACAGAAATGACTTTAAACACACTTATTTTAGTTGAAAAAGTAATAACTCACATCCAACCGTCATTTAAAGTCAAAAGATTAAATGTTAAAATTTCATCAATATTGACCATTTTTTCAACGTTCGACTGGTCCGGGGTAATCGTTTTTCATCAGAAAATGGATTTTTTGGACTCTACCAAAAATGATTCAAAATGTCATTTGGATCGGGCCTCATGTTGAATAACCACTTTTTAAACCCTCACGGTGACCAAAATTGCCATTTTTACAGAGTTTTGCTTACTCAAAATCTTCAATTTTGACCAATTTCAGGCACAGAAATGACTTTAAACACACTTATTTTAGTTGAAAAAGTAATAACTCACATCCAACCGTCATTTAAAGTCAAAAGATTAAATGTTAAAATTTCATCAATATTGACCATTTTTTCAACGTTCGACTGGTCCGGGGTCATCGTTTTTCATCAGAAAATGGATTTTTTGGACTCTACCAAAAATGATTCAAATTGTCATTTGGATCGGGCCTCATGTTGAATAACCACTTTTTAAACTGTCACAGTGACCAAAATTGCCATTTTTACAGAGTTTTGCTTACTCAAAATCTTCAATTTTGACCAATTTCAGGCACAGAAATGACTTTAAACACACTTATTTTAGTTGAAAAAGTAATAACTCACATCCAACCGTCATTTAAAAGTCAAAAGATTAAATGTTAAAATTTCATCAATATTGACCATTTTTTCAACGTTCGACTGGTCCGGGGTAATCGTTTTTCATCAGAAAATGGATTTTTTGGACTCTACCAAAAATGATTCAAAATGTCATTTGGATTGGGCCTCATGTTGAATAACCACTTTTTAAACCCTCACGGTGACCAAAATTGCCATTTTTACAGAGTTTTGCTTACTCAAAATCTTCAATTTTGACCAATTTCAGGCACAGAAATGACTTTAAACACACTTATTTTAGTTGAAAAAGTAATAACTCACATCCAACCGTCATTTAAAGTCAAAAGATTAAATGTTAAAATTTCATCAATATTGACCATTTTTTCAACGTTTGACTGGTCCGGGGTCATCGTTTTTCATCAGAAAATTGATTTTTTGGACTCTACCAAAAATGATTCAAAATGTCATTTGGATCGGGCCTCATGTTGAATAACCACTTTTTAAACCCTCACAGTGACCAAAATTGCCATTTTTACAGAGTTTTGCTTACTCAAAATCTTCAATTATGACCAATTTCAGGCACAGAAATGACTTTAAACACACTTATTTTAGTTGAAAAAGTAATAACTGACATCCAACCGTCATTTAAAGTCAAAAGATTAAATGTTAAAATTTCATCAATATTGACCATTTTTTCAACGTTCGACTGGTCCGGGGTCATCGTTTTTCATCAGAAAATTGATTTTTTGGACTCTACCAAAAAATGATTCAAAATGTCATTTGGATCGGGCCTCATGTTGAATAACCACTTTTTAAACCCTCACAGTGACCAAAATTGCCATTTTTACAGAGTTTTGCTTACTCAAAATCTTCAATTTTGACCAATTTCAGGCACAGAAATGACTTTAAACACACTTATTTTAGTTGAAAAAGTAATAACTCACATCCAACCGTCATTTAAAGTCAAAAGATTAAATGTTAAAATTTCATCAATATTGACCATTTTTTCAACGTTCGACTGGTCCGGGGTCATCGTTTTTCATCAGAAAATTGATTTTTTGGACTCTACCAAAAATGATTCAAAATGTCATTTGGATCGGGCCTCATGTTGAATAACCACTTTTTAAACCCTCACAGTGACCAAAATTGCCATTTTTACAGAGTTTTGCTTACTCAAAATCTTCAATTTTGACCAATTTCAGGCACAGAAATGACTTTAAACACACTTATTTTAGTTGAAAAAGTAATAACTCACATCCAACCGTCATTTAAAGTCAAAAGATTAAATGTTAAAATTTCATCAATATTGACCAATTTTTTTCAACGTTCGACTGGTCCGGGGTCATCGTTTTTTCATCAGAAAATGGATTTTTTGGACTCTACCAAAAATGATTCAAAATGTCATTTGGATCAGGCCTCATGTTGAATAACCACTTTTTAAACCCTCACAGTGACCAAAACTGCCATTTTTACAGAGTTTTGCTTACTCAAAATCTTCAATTTTGACCAATTTCAGGCACAGAAATGACTTTAAACACACTTATTTTAGTTGAAAAAGTAATAACTCACATCCAACCGTCATTTAAAGTCAAAAGATTAAATATTAAAATTTCATCAATATTGACCATTTTTTCAACGTTCGACTGGTCCGGGGTCATCGTTTTTCATCAGAAAATTGATTTTTTGGACTCTACCAAAAATGATTCAAAATGTCATTTGGATCAGGCCTCATGTTGAATAACCACTTTTTAAACCCTCACAGTGACCAAAACTGCCATTTTTACAGAGTTTTGCTTACTCAAAATCTTCAATTTTGACCAATTTCAGGCACAGAAATGACTTTAAACACACTTATTTTAGTTGAAAAAGTAATAACTCACATCCAACCGTCATTTAAAGTCAAAAGATTAAATATTAAAATTTCATCAATATTGACCATTTTTTCAACGTTCGACTGGTCCGGGGTCATCGTTTTTCATCAGAAAATTGATTTTTTGGACTCTACCAAAAATGATTCAAAATGTCATTTGGATCGGGCCTCATGTTGAATACCCACTTTTTAAACCCTCACAGTGACCAAAATTGCCATTTTTACAGAGTTTTGCTTACTCAAAATCTTCAATTTTGACCAATTTCAGGCACAGAAATGACTTTAAACACACTTATTTTAGTTGAAAAAGTAATAACTCACATCCAACCGTCATTTAAAGTCAAAAGATTAAATGTTAAAATTTCATCAATATTGACCATTTTTTCAACGTTCGACTGGTCCGGGGTAATCGTTTTTCATCAGAAAATTGATTTTTTGGACTCTACCAAAAATGATTCAAAATGTCATTTGGATCGGGCCTCATGTTGAATAACCACTTTTTAAACCCTCACGGTGACCAAAATTGCCATTTTTACAGAGTTTTGCTTACTCAAAATCTTCAATTTTGACCAATTTCAGGCACAGAAATGACTTTAAACACACTTATTTTAGTTGAAAAAGTAATAACTCACATCCAACCGTCATTTAAAGTCAAAAGATTAAATGTTAAAATTTCATCAATATTGACCATTTTTTCAACGTTCGACTGGTCCGGGGTCATCGTTTTTCATCAGAAAATTGATTTTTTGGACTCTACCAAAAATGATTCAAAATGTCATTTGGATCGGGCCTCATGTTGAATAACCACTTTTTAAACCCTCACAGTGACAAAAATTGCCATTTTTACAGAGTTTTGCTTACTCAAAATCTTCAATTTTGACCAATTTCAGGCACAGAAATGACTTTAAACACACTTATTTTAGTTGAAAAAGTAATAACTGACATCCAACCGTCATTTAAAGTCAAAAGATTAAATGTTAAAATTTCATCAATATTGACCATTTTTTCAACGATCGACTGGTCCGGGGTCATCGTTTTTCATCAGAAAATTGATTTTTTGGACTCTACCAAAAAATGATTCAAAATGTCATTTGGATCGGGCCTCATGTTGAATAACCACTTTTTAAACCCTCACAGTGACCAAAATTGCCATTTTTACAGAGTTTTGCTTACTCAAAATCTTCAATTTTGACCAATTTCAGGCACAGAAATGACTTTAAACACACTTATTTTAGTTGAAAAAGTAATAACTCACATCCAACCGTCATTTAAAGTCAAAAGATTAAATGTTAAAATTTCATCAATATTGACCATTTTTTCAACGTTCGACTGGTCCGGGGTAATCGTTTTTCATCAGAAAATTGATTTTTTGGACTCTACCAAAAATGATTCAAAATGTCATTTGGATCGGGCCTCATGTTGAATAACCACTTTTTAAACCCTCACGGTGACCAAAATTGCCATTTTTACAGAGTTTTGCTTACTCAAAATCTTCAATTTTGACCAATTTCAGGCACAGAAATGACTTTAAACACACTTATTTTAGTTGAAAAAGTAATAACTCACATCCAACCGTCATTTAAAGTCAAAAGATTAAATGTTAAAATTTCATCAATATTGACCATTTTTTCAACGTTCGACTGGTCCGGGGTCATCGTTTTTCATCAGAAAATTGATTTTTTGGACTCTACCAAAAATGATTCAAAATGTCATTTGGATCGGGCCTCATGTTGAATAACCACTTTTTAAACCCTCACAGTGACAAAAATTGCCATTTTTACAGAGTTTTGCTTACTCAAAATCTTCAATTTTGACCAATTTCAGGCACAGAAATGACTTTAAACACACTTATTTTAGTTGAAAAAGTAATAACTGACATCCAACCGTCATTTAAAGTCAAAAGATTAAATGTTAAAATTTCATCAATATTGACCATTTTTTCAACGATCGACTGGTCCGGGGTCATCGTTTTTCATCAGAAAATTGATTTTTTGGACTCTACCAAAAAATGATTCAAAATGTCATTTGGATCGGGCCTCATGTTGAATAACCACTTTTTAAACCCTCACAGTGACCAAAATTGCCATTTTTACAGAGTTTTGCTTACTCAAAATCTTCAATTTTGACCAATTTCAGGCACAGAAATGACTTTAAACACACTTATTTTAGTTGAAAAAGTAATAACTCACATCCAACCGTCATTTAAAGTCAAAAGATTAAATGTTAAAATTTCATCAATATTGACCATTTTTTCAACGTTCGACTGGTCCGGGGTCATCGTTTTTCATCAGAAAATTGATTTTTTGGACTCTACCAAAAATGATTCAAAATGTCATTTGGATCGGGCCTCATGTTGAAGAACCACTTTTTAAACCCTCACAGTGACCAAAACTGCCATTTTTACAGAGTTTTGCTTACTCAAAATCTTCAATTTTGACCAATTTCAGGCACAGAAATGACTTTAAACACACTTATTTTAGTTGAAAAAGTAATAACTCACATCCAACCGTCATTTAAAGTCAAAAGATTAAATGTTAAAATTTCATCAATATTGACCATTTTTTCAACGTTCGACTGGTCCGGGGTCATCGTTTTTCATCAGAAAATTGATTTTTTGGACTCTACCAAAAATGATTCAAAATGTCATTTGGATCGGGCCTCATGTTGAATAACCACTTTTTAAACCCTCACAGTGACCAAAATTGCCATTTTTACAGAGTTTTGCTTACTCAAAATCTTCAATTTTGACCAATTTCAGGCACAGAAATGACTTTAAACACACTTATTTTAGTTGAAAAAGTAATAACTCACATCCAACCGTCATTTAAAGTCAAAAGATTAAATGTTAAAATTTCATCAATATTGACCATTTTTTCAACGTTCGACTGGTCCGGGGTCATCGTTTTTCATCAGAAAATTGATTTTTTGGACTCTACCAAAAATGATTCAAAATGTCATTTGGATCGGGCCTCATGTTGAAGAACCACTTTTTAAACCCTCACAGTGACCAAAACTGCCATTTTTACAGAGTTTTGCTTACTCAAAATCTTCAATTTTGACCAATTTCAGGCACAGAAATGACTTTAAACACACTTATTTTAGTTGAAAAAGTAATAACTCACATCCAACCGTCATTTAAAGTCAAAAGATTAAATGTTAAAATTTCATCAATATTGACCATTTTTTCAACGTTCGACTGGTCCGGGGTCATCGTTTTTCATCAGAAAATTGATTTTTTGGACTCTACCAAAAATGATTCAAAATGTCATTTGGATCGGGCCTCATGTTGAATAACCACTTTTTAAACCCTCACAGTGACCAAAATTGCCATTTTTACAGAGTTTTGCTTACTCAAAATCTTCAATTTTGACCAATTTCAGGCACAGAAATGACTTTAAACACACTTATTTTAGTTGAAAAAGTAATAACTCACATCCAACCGTCATTTAAAGTCAAAAGATTAAATGTTAAAATTTCATCAATATTGACCAATTTTTTTCAACGTTCGACTGGTCCGGGGTCATCGTTTTTTCATCAGAAAATGGATTTTTGGGACTCTACCAAAAATGATTCAAAATGTCATTTGGATCAGGCCTCATGTTGAATAACCACTTTTTAAACCCTCACAGTGACCAAAACTGCCATTTTTACAGAGTTTTGCTTACTCAAAATCTTCAATTTTGACCAATTTCAGGCACAGAAATGACTTTAAACACACTTATTTTAGTTGAAAAAGTAATAACTCACATCCAACCGTCATTTAAAGTCAAAAGATTAAATATTAAAATTTCATCAATATTGACCATTTTTTCAACGTTCGACTGGTCCGGGGTCATCGTTTTTCATCAGAAAATTGATTTTTTGGACTCTACCAAAAATGATTCAAAATGTCATTTGGATCAGGCCTCATGTTGAATAACCACTTTTTAAACCCTCACAGTGACCAAAACTGCCATTTTTACAGAGTTTTGCTTACTCAAAATCTTCAATTTTGACCAATTTCAGGCACAGAAATGACTTTAAACACACTTATTTTAGTTGAAAAAGTAATAACTCACATCCAACCGTCATTTAAAGTCAAAAGATTAAATATTAAAATTTCATCAATATTGACCATTTTTTCAACGTTCGACTGGTCCGGGGTCATCGTTTTTCATCAGAAAATTGATTTTTTGGACTCTACCAAAAATGATTCAAAATGTCATTTGGATCGGGCCTCATGTTGAATACCCACTTTTTAAACCCTCACAGTGACCAAAATTGCCATTTTTACAGAGTTTTGCTTACTCAAAATCTTCAATTTTGACCAATTTCAGGCACAGAAATGACTTTAAACACACTTATTTTAGTTGAAAAAGTAATAACTCACATCCAACCGTCATTTAAAGTCAAAAGATTAAATGTTAAAATTTCATCAATATTGACCATTTTTTCAACGTTCGACTGGTCCGGGGTAATCGTTTTTCATCAGAAAATGGATTTTTTGGACTCTACCAAAAATGATTCAAAATGTCATTTGGATCGGGCCTCATGTTGAATAACCACTTTTTAAACCCTCACGGTGACCAAAATTGCCATTTTTACAGAGTTTTGCTTACTCAAAATCTTCAATTTTGACCAATTTCAGGCACAGAAATGACTTTAAACACACTTATTTTAGTTGAAAAAGTAATAACTCACATCCAACCGTCATTTAAAGTCAAAAGATTAAATGTTAAAATTTCATCAATATTGACCATTTTTTCAACGTTCGACTGGTCCGGGGTCATCGTTTTTCATCAGAAAATGGATTTTTTGGACTCTACCAAAAATGATTCAAATTGTCATTTGGATCGGGCCTCATGTTGAATAACCACTTTTTAAACTGTCACAGTGACCAAAATTGCCATTTTTACAGAGTTTTGCTTACTCAAAATCTTCAATTTTGACCAATTTCAGGCACAGAAATGACTTTAAACACACTTATTTTAGTTGAAAAAGTAATAACTCACATCCAACCGTCATTTAAAGTCAAAAGATTAAATGTTAAAATTTCATCAATATTGACCATTTTTTCAACGTTCGACTGGTCCGGGGTCATCGTTTTTCATCAGAAAATTGATTTTTTGGACTCTACCAAAAATGATTCAAAATGTCATTTGGATCGGGCCTCATGTTGAAGAACCACTTTTTAAACCCTCACAGTGACCAAAACTGCCATTTTTACAGAGTTTTGCTTACTCAAAATCTTCAATTTTGACCAATTTCAGGCACAGAAATGACTTTAAACACACTTATTTTAGTTGAAAAAGTAATAACTCACATCCAACCGTCATTTAAAGTCAAAAGATTAAATGTTAAAATTTCATCAATATTGACCATTTTTTCAACGTTCGACTGGTCCGGGGTCATCGTTTTTCATCAGAAAATTGATTTTTTGGACTCTACCAAAAATGATTCAAAATGTCATTTGGATCGGGCCTCATGTTGAATAACCACTTTTTAAACCCTCACAGTGACCAAAATTGCCATTTTTACAGAGTTTTGCTTACTCAAAATCTTCAATTTTGACCAATTTCAGGCACAGAAATGACTTTAAACACACTTATTTTAGTTGAAAAAGTAATAACTCACATCCAACCGTCATTTAAAGTCAAAAGATTAAATGTTAAAATTTCATCAATATTGACCAATTTTTTTCAACGTTCGACTGGTCCGGGGTCATCGTTTTTTCATCAGAAAATGGATTTTTTGGACTCTACCAAAAATGATTCAAAATGTCATTTGGATCAGGCCTCATGTTGAATAACCACTTTTTAAACCCTCACAGTGACCAAAACTGCCATTTTTACAGAGTTTTGCTTACTCAAAATCTTCAATTTTGACCAATTTCAGGCACAGAAATGACTTTAAACACACTTATTTTAGTTGAAAAAGTAATAACTCACATCCAACCGTCATTTAAAGTCAAAAGATTAAATATTAAAATTTCATCAATATTGACCATTTTTTCAACGTTCGACTGGTCCGGGGTCATCGTTTTTCATCAGAAAATTGATTTTTTGGACTCTACCAAAAATGATTCAAAATGTCATTTGGATCAGGCCTCATGTTGAATAACCACTTTTTAAACCCTCACAGTGACCAAAACTGCCATTTTTACAGAGTTTTGCTTACTCAAAATCTTCAATTTTGACCAATTTCAGGCACAGAAATGACTTTAAACACACTTATTTTAGTTGAAAAAGTAATAACTCACATCCAACCGTCATTTAAAGTCAAAAGATTAAATATTAAAATTTCATCAATATTGACCATTTTTTCAACGTTCGACTGGTCCGGGGTCATCGTTTTTCATCAGAAAATTGATTTTTTGGACTCTACCAAAAATGATTCAAAATGTCATTTGGATCGGGCCTCATGTTGAATACCCACTTTTTAAACCCTCACAGTGACCAAAATTGCCATTTTTACAGAGTTTTGCTTACTCAAAATCTTCAATTTTGACCAATTTCAGGCACAGAAATGACTTTAAACACACTTATTTTAGTTGAAAAAGTAATAACTCACATCCAACCGTCATTTAAAGTCAAAAGATTAAATGTTAAAATTTCATCAATATTGACCATTTTTTCAACGTTCGACTGGTCCGGGGTAATCGTTTTTCATCAGAAAATGGATTTTTTGGACTCTACCAAAAATGATTCAAAATGTCATTTGGATCGGGCCTCATGTTGAATAACCACTTTTTAAACCCTCACGGTGACCAAAATTGCCATTTTTACAGAGTTTTGCTTACTCAAAATCTTCAATTTTGACCAATTTCAGGCACAGAAATGACTTTAAACACACTTATTTTAGTTGAAAAAGTAATAACTCACATCCAACCGTCATTTAAAGTCAAAAGATTAAATGTTAAAATTTCATCAATATTGACCATTTTTTCAACGTTCGACTGGTCCGGGGTCATCGTTTTTCATCAGAAAATGGATTTTTTGGACTCTACCAAAAATGATTCAAATTGTCATTTGGATCGGGCCTCATGTTGAATAACCACTTTTTAAACTGTCACAGTGACCAAAATTGCCATTTTTACAGAGTTTTGCTTACTCAAAATCTTCAATTTTGACCAATTTCAGGCACAGAAATGACTTTAAACACACTTATTTTAGTTGAAAAAGTAATAACTCACATCCAACCGTCATTTAAAGTCAAAAGATTAAATGTTAAAATTTCATCAATATTGACCATTTTTTCAACGTTCGACTGGTCCGGGGTAATCGTTTTTCATCAGAAAATGGATTTTTTGGACTCTACCAAAAATGATTCAAAATGTCATTTGGATCGGGCCTCATGTTGAATAACCACTTTTTAAACCCTCACGGTGACCAAAATTGCCATTTTTACAGAGTTTTGCTTACTCAAAATCTTCAATTTTGACCAATTTCAGGCACAGAAATGACTTTAAACACACTTATTTCAGTTGAAAAAGTAATAACTCACATCCAACCGTCATTTAAAGTCAAAAGATTAAATGTTAAAATTTCATCAATATTGACCATTTTTTCAACGTTCGACTGGTCCGGGGTCATCGTTTTTCATCAGAAAATTGATTTTTTGGACTCTACCAAAAATGATTCAAAATGTCATTTGGATCGGGCCTCATGTTGAATACCCACTTTTTAAACCCTCACAGTGACAAAAATTGCCATTTTTACAGAGTTTTGCTTACTCAAAATCTTCAATTTTGACCAATTTCAGGCACAGAAATGACTTTAAACACACTTATTTTAGTTGAAAAAGTAATAACTGACATCCAACCGTCATTTAAAGTCAAAAGATTAAATGTTAAAATTTCATCAATATTGACCATTTTTTCAACGATCGACTGGTCCGGGGTCATCGTTTTTCATCAGAAAATTGATTTTTTGGACTCTACCAAAAAATGATTCAAAATGTCATTTGGATCGGGCCTCATGTTGAATAACCACTTTTTAAACCCTCACAGTGACCAAAATTGCCATTTTTACAGAGTTTTGCTTACTCAAAATCTTCAATTTTGACCAATTTCAGGCACAGAAATGACTTTAAACACACTTATTTTTGTTGAAAAAGTAATAACTCACATCCAACCGTCATTTAAAGTCAAAAGATTAAATGTTAAAATTTCATCAATATTGACCATTTTTTCAACGTTCGACTGGTCCGGGGTCATCGTTTTTCATCAGAAAATTGATTTTTTGGACTCTACCAAAAATGATTCAAAATGTCATTTGGATCGGGCCTCATGTTGAAGAACCACTTTTTAAACCCTCACAGTGACCAAAACTGCCATTTTTACAGAGTTTTGCTTACTCAAAATCTTCAATTTTGACCAATTTCAGGCACAGAAATGACTTTAAACACACTTATTTTAGTTGAAAAAGTAATAACTCACATCCAACCGTCATTTAAAGTCAAAAGATTAAATGTTAAAATTTCATCAATATTGACCATTTTTTCAACGTTCGACTGGTCCGGGGTCATCGTTTTTCATCAGAAAATTGATTTTTTGGACTCTACCAAAAATGATTCAAAATGTCATTTGGATCGGGCCTCATGTTGAATAACCACTTTTTAAACCCTCACAGTGACCAAAATTGCCATTTTTACAGAGTTTTGCTTACTCAAAATCTTCAATTTTGACCAATTTCAGGCACAGAAATGACTTTAAACACACTTATTTTAGTTGAAAAAGTAATAACTGACATCCAACCGTCATTTAAAGTCAAAAGATTAAATGTTAAAATTTCATCAATATTGACCATTTTTTCAACGTTCGACTGGTCCGGGGTCATCGTTTTTCATCAGAAAATTGATTTTTTGGACTCTACCAAAAAATGATTCAAAATGTCATTTGGATCGGGCCTCATGTTGAATAACCACTTTTTAAACCCTCACAGTGACCAAAATTGCCATTTTTACAGAGTTTTGCTTACTCAAAATCTTCAATTTTGACCAATTTCAGGCACAGAAATGACTTTAAACACACTTATTTTAGTTGAAAAAGTAATAACTCACATCCAACCGTCATTTAAAGTCAAAAGATTAAATGTTAAAATTTCATCAATATTGACCATTTTTTCAACGTTCGACTGGTCCGGGGTCATCGTTTTTTCATCAGAAAATGGATTTTTTGGACTCTACCAAAAATGATTCAAAATGTCATTTGGATCAGGCCTCATGTTGAATAACCACTTTTTAAACCCTCACAGTGACCAAAACTGCCATTTTTACAGAGTTTTGCTTACTCAAAATCTTCAATTTTGACCAATTTCAGGCACAGAAATGACTTTAAACACACTTATTTTAGTTGAAAAAGTAATAACTCACATCCAACCGTCATTTAAAGTCAAAAGATTAAATATTAAAATTTCATCAATATTGACCATTTTTTCAACGTTCGACTGGTCCGGGGTCATCGTTTTTCATCAGAAAATTGATTTTTTGGACTCTACCAAAAATGATTCAAAATGTCATTTGGATCAGGCCTCATGTTGAATAACCACTTTTTAAACCCTCACAGTGACCAAAACTGCCATTTTTACAGAGTTTTGCTTACTCAAAATCTTCAATTTTGACCAATTTCAGGCACAGAAATGACTTTAAACACACTTATTTTAGTTGAAAAAGTAATAACTCACATCCAACCGTCATTTAAAGTCAAAAGATTAAATATTAAAATTTCATCAATATTGACCATTTTTTCAACGTTCGACTGGTCCGGGGTCATCGTTTTTCATCAGAAAATTGATTTTTTGGACTCTACCAAAAATGATTCAAAATGTCATTTGGATCGGGCCTCATGTTGAATACCCACTTTTTAAACCCTCACAGTGACCAAAATTGCCATTTTTACAGAGTTTTGCTTACTCAAAATCTTCAATTTTGACCAATTTCAGGCACAGAAATGACTTTAAACACACTTATTTTAGTTGAAAAAGTAATAACTCACATCCAACCGTCATTTAAAGTCAAAAGATTAAATGTTAAAATTTCATCAATATTGACCATTTTTTCAACGTTCGACTGGTCCGGGGTAATCGTTTTTCATCAGAAAATTGATTTTTTGGACTCTACCAAAAATGATTCAAAATGTCATTTGGATCGGGCCTCATGTTGAATAACCACTTTTTAAACCCTCACGGTGACCAAAATTGCCATTTTACAGAGTTTTGCTTACTCAAAATCTTCAATTTTGACCAATTTCAGGCACAGAAATGACTTTAAACACACTTATTTTAGTTGAAAAAGTAATAACTCACATCCAACCGTCATTTAAAGTCAAAAGATTAAATGTTAAAATTTCATCAATATTGACCATTTTTTCAACGATCGACTGGTCCGGGGTCATCGTTTTTCATCAGAAAATTGATTTTTTGGACTCTACCAAAAAATGATTCAAAATGTCATTTGGATCGGGCCTCATGTTGAATAACCACTTTTTAAACCCTCACAGTGACCAAAATTGCCATTTTTACAGAGTTTTGCTTACTCAAAATCTTCAATTTTGACCAATTTCAGGCACAGAAATGACTTTAAACACACTTATTTTAGTTGAAAAAGTAATAACTCACATCCAACCGTCATTTAAAGTCAAAAGATTAAATGTTAAAATTTCATCAATATTGACCATTTTTTCAACGTTCGACTGGTCCGGGGTAATCGTTTTTCATCAGAAAATTGATTTTTTGGACTCTACCAAAAATGATTCAAAATGTCATTTGGATCGGGCCTCATGTTGAATAACCACTTTTTAAACCCTCACGGTGACCAAAATTGCCATTTTTACAGAGTTTTGCTTACTCAAAATCTTCAATTTTGACCAATTTCAGGCACAGAAATGACTTTAAACACACTTATTTTTAGTTGAAAAAGTAATAACTCACATCCAACCGTCATTTAAAGTCAAAAGATTAAATGTTAAAATTTCATCAATATTGACCATTTTTTCAACGTTCGACTGGTCCGGGGTCATCGTTTTTCATCAGAAAATTGATTTTTTGGACTCTACCAAAAATGATTCAAAATGTCATTTGGATCGGGCCTCATGTTGAATAACCACTTTTTAAACCCTCACAGTGACAAAAATTGCCATTTTTACAGAGTTTTGCTTACTCAAAATCTTCAATTTTGACCAATTTCAGGCACAGAAATGACTTTAAACACACTTATTTTAGTTGAAAAAGTAATAACTGACATCCAACCGTCATTTAAAGTCAAAAGATTAAATGTTAAAATTTCATCAATATTGACCATTTTTTCAACGATCGACTGGTCCGGGGTCATCGTTTTTCATCAGAAAATTGATTTTTTGGACTCTACCAAAAAATGATTCAAAATGTCATTTGGATCGGGCCTCATGTTGAATAACCACTTTTTAAACCCTCACAGTGACCAAAATTGCCATTTTTACAGAGTTTTGCTTACTCAAAATCTTCAATTTTGACCAATTTCAGGCACAGAAATGACTTTAAACACACTTATTTTAGTTGAAAAAGTAATAACTCACATCCAACCGTCATTTAAAGTCAAAAGATTAAATGTTAAAATTTCATCAATATTGACCATTTTTTCAACGTTCGACTGGTCCGGGGTCATCGTTTTTCATCAGAAAATTGATTTTTTGGACTCTACCAAAAATGATTCAAAATGTCATTTGGATCGGGCCTCATGTTGAAGAACCACTTTTTAAACCCTCACAGTGACCAAAACTGCCATTTTTACAGAGTTTTGCTTACTCAAAATCTTCAATTTTGACCAATTTCAGGCACAGAAATGACTTTAAACACACTTATTTTAGTTGAAAAAGTAATAACTCACATCCAACCGTCATTTAAAGTCAAAAGATTAAATGTTAAAATTTCATCAATATTGACCATTTTTTCAACGTTCGACTGGTCCGGGGTCATCGTTTTTCATCAGAAAATTGATTTTTTGGACTCTACCAAAAATGATTCAAAATGTCATTTGGATCGGGCCTCATGTTGAATAACCACTTTTTAAACCCTCACAGTGACCAAAATTGCCATTTTTACAGAGTTTTGCTTACTCAAAATCTTCAATTTTGACCAATTTCAGGCACAGAAATGACTTTAAACACACTTATTTTAGTTGAAAAAGTAATAACTCACATCCAACCGTCATTTAAAGTCAAAAGATTAAATGTTAAAATTTCATCAATATTGACCATTTTTTCAACGTTCGACTGGTCCGGGGTCATCGTTTTTCATCAGAAAATTGATTTTTTGGACTCTACCAAAAAATGATTCAAAATGTCATTTGGATCGGGCCTCATGTTGAATAACCACTTTTTAAACCCTCACAGTGACCAAAATTGCCATTTTTACAGAGTTTTGCTTACTCAAAATCTTCAATTTTGACCAATTTCAGGCACAGAAATGACTTTAAACACACTTATTTTAGTTGAAAAAGTAATAACTCACATCCAACCGTCATTTAAAGTCAAAAGATTAAATGTTAAAATTTCATCAATATTGACCATTTTTTCAACGTTCGACTGGTCCGGGGTCATCGTTTTTCATCAGAAAATTGATTTTTTGGACTCTACCAAAAATGATTCAAAATGTCATTTGGATCGGGCCTCATGTTGAAGAACCACTTTTTAAACCCTCACAGTGACCAAAACTGCCATTTTTACAGAGTTTTGCTTACTCAAAATCTTCAATTTTGACCAATTTCAGGCACAGAAATGACTTTAAACACACTTATTTTAGTTGAAAAAGTAATAACTCACATCCAACCGTCATTTAAAGTCAAAAGATTAAATGTTAAAATTTCATCAATATTGACCATTTTTTCAACGTTCGACTGGTCCGGGGTCATCGTTTTTCATCAGAAAATTGATTTTTTGGACTCTACCAAAAATGATTCAAAATGTCATTTGGATCGGGCCTCATGTTGAATAACCACTTTTTAAACCCTCACAGTGACCAAAATTGCCATTTTTACAGAGTTTTGCTTACTCAAAATCTTCAATTTTGACCAATTTCAGGCACAGAAATGACTTTAAACACACTTATTTTAGTTGAAAAAGTAATAACTCACATCCAACCGTCATTTAAAGTCAAAAGATTAAATGTTAAAATTTCATCAATATTGACCAATTTTTTTCAACGTTCGACTGGTCCGGGGTCATCGTTTTTTCATCAGAAAATGGATTTTTGGGACTCTACCAAAAATGATTCAAAATGTCATTTGGATCAGGCCTCATGTTGAATAACCACTTTTTAAACCCTCACAGTGACCAAAACTGCCATTTTTACAGAGTTTTGCTTACTCAAAATCTTCAATTTTGACCAATTTCAGGCACAGAAATGACTTTAAACACACTTATTTTAGTTGAAAAAGTAATAACTCACATCCAACCGTCATTTAAAGTCAAAAGATTAAATATTAAAATTTCATCAATATTGACCATTTTTTCAACGTTCGACTGGTCCGGGGTCATCGTTTTTCATCAGAAAATTGATTTTTTGGACTCTACCAAAAATGATTCAAAATGTCATTTGGATCAGGCCTCATGTTGAATAACCACTTTTTAAACCCTCACAGTGACCAAAACTGCCATTTTTACAGAGTTTTGCTTACTCAAAATCTTCAATTTTGACCAATTTCAGGCACAGAAATGACTTTAAACACACTTATTTTAGTTGAAAAAGTAATAACTCACATCCAACCGTCATTTAAAGTCAAAAGATTAAATATTAAAATTTCATCAATATTGACCATTTTTTCAACGTTCGACTGGTCCGGGGTCATCGTTTTTCATCAGAAAATTGATTTTTTGGACTCTACCAAAAATGATTCAAAATGTCATTTGGATCGGGCCTCATGTTGAATACCCACTTTTTAAACCCTCACAGTGACCAAAATTGCCATTTTTACAGAGTTTTGCTTACTCAAAATCTTCAATTTTGACCAATTTCAGGCACAGAAATGACTTTAAACACACTTATTTTAGTTGAAAAAGTAATAACTCACATCCAACCGTCATTTAAAGTCAAAAGATTAAATGTTAAAATTTCATCAATATTGACCATTTTTTCAACGTTCGACTGGTCCGGGGTAATCGTTTTTCATCAGAAAATGGATTTTTTGGACTCTACCAAAAATGATTCAAAATGTCATTTGGATCGGGCCTCATGTTGAATAACCACTTTTTAAACCCTCACGGTGACCAAAATTGCCATTTTTACAGAGTTTTGCTTACTCAAAATCTTCAATTTTGACCAATTTCAGGCACAGAAATGACTTTAAACACACTTATTTTAGTTGAAAAAGTAATAACTCACATCCAACCGTCATTTAAAGTCAAAAGATTAAATGTTAAAATTTCATCAATATTGACCATTTTTTCAACGTTCGACTGGTCCGGGGTCATCGTTTTTCATCAGAAAATGGATTTTTTGGACTCTACCAAAAATGATTCAAATTGTCATTTGGATCGGGCCTCATGTTGAATAACCACTTTTTAAACTGTCACAGTGACCAAAATTGCCATTTTTACAGAGTTTTGCTTACTCAAAATCTTCAATTTTGACCAATTTCAGGCACAGAAATGACTTTAAACACACTTATTTTAGTTGAAAAAGTAATAACTCACATCCAACCGTCATTTAAAGTCAAAAGATTAAATGTTAAAATTTCATCAATATTGACCATTTTTTCAACGTTCGACTGGTCCGGGGTCATCGTTTTTCATCAGAAAATTGATTTTTTGGACTCTACCAAAAATGATTCAAAATGTCATTTGGATCGGGCCTCATGTTGAAGAACCACTTTTTAAACCCTCACAGTGACCAAAACTGCCATTTTTACAGAGTTTTGCTTACTCAAAATCTTCAATTTTGACCAATTTCAGGCACAGAAATGACTTTAAACACACTTATTTTAGTTGAAAAAGTAATAACTCACATCCAACCGTCATTTAAAGTCAAAAGTTAAAATTTCATCAATATTGACCATTTTTTCAACGTTCGACTGGTCCGGGGTCATCGTTTTTCATCAGAAAATTGATTTTTTGGACTCTACCAAAAATGATTCAAAATGTCATTTGGATCGGGCCTCATGTTGAATAACCACTTTTTAAACCCTCACAGTGACCAAAATTGCCATTTTTACAGAGTTTTGCTTACTCAAAATCTTCAATTTTGACCAATTTCAGGCACAGAAATGACTTTAAACACACTTATTTTAGTTGAAAAAGTAATAACTCACATCCAACCGTCATTTAAAGTCAAAAGATTAAATGTTAAAATTTCATCAATATTGACCAATTTTTTTCAACGTTCGACTGGTCCGGGGTCATCGTTTTTTCATCAGAAAATGGATTTTTTGGACTCTACCAAAAATGATTCAAAATGTCATTTGGATCAGGCCTCATGTTGAATAACCACTTTTTAAACCCTCACAGTGACCAAAACTGCCATTTTTACAGAGTTTTGCTTACTCAAAATCTTCAATTTTGACCAATTTCAGGCACAGAAATGACTTTAAACACACTTATTTTAGTTGAAAAAGTAATAACTCACATCCAACCGTCATTTAAAGTCAAAAGATTAAATATTAAAATTTCATCAATATTGACCATTTTTTCAACGTTCGACTGGTCCGGGGTCATCGTTTTTCATCAGAAAATTGATTTTTTGGACTCTACCAAAAATGATTCAAAATGTCATTTGGATCGGGCCTCATGTTGAATACCCACTTTTTAAACCCTCACAGTGACCAAAATTGCCATTTTTACAGAGTTTTGCTTACTCAAAATCTTCAATTTTGACCAATTTCAGGCACAGAAATGACTTTAAACACACTTATTTTAGTTGAAAAAGTAATAACTCACATCCAACCGTCATTTAAAGTCAAAAGATTAAATGTTAAAATTTCATCAATATTGACCATTTTTTCAACGTTCGACTGGTCCGGGGTAATCGTTTTTCATCAGAAAATGGATTTTTTGGACTCTACCAAAAATGATTCAAAATGTCATTTGGATCGGGCCTCATGTTGAATAACCACTTTTTAAACCCTCACGGTGACCAAAATTGCCATTTTTACAGAGTTTTGCTTACTCAAAATCTTCAATTTTGACCAATTTCAGGCACAGAAATGACTTTAAACACACTTATTTTAGTTGAAAAAGTAATAACTCACATCCAACCGTCATTTAAAGTCAAAAGATTAAATGTTAAAATTTCATCAATATTGACCATTTTTTCAACGTTCGACTGGTCCGGGGTCATCGTTTTTCATCAGAAAATGGATTTTTTGGACTCTACCAAAAATGATTCAAATTGTCATTTGGATCGGGCCTCATGTTGAATAACCACTTTTTAAACTGTCACAGTGACCAAAATTGCCATTTTTACAGAGTTTTGCTTACTCAAAATCTTCAATTTTGACCAATTTCAGGCACAGAAATGACTTTAAACACACTTATTTTAGTTGAAAAAGTAATAACTCACATCCAACCGTCATTTAAAGTCAAAAGATTAAATGTTAAAATTTCATCAATATTGACCATTTTTTCAACGTTCGACTGGTCCGGGGTCATCGTTTTTCATCAGAAAATTGATTTTTTGGACTCTACCAAAAATGATTCAAAATGTCATTTGGATCGGGCCTCATGTTGAAGAACCACTTTTTAAACCCTCACAGTGACCAAAACTGCCATTTTTACAGAGTTTTGCTTACTCAAAATCTTCAATTTTGACCAATTTCAGGCACAGAAATGACTTTAAACACACTTATTTTAGTTGAAAAAGTAATAACTCACATCCAACCGTCATTTAAAGTCAAAAGATTAAATGTTAAAATTTCATCAATATTGACCATTTTTTCAACGTTCGACTGGTCCGGGGTCATCGTTTTTCATCAGAAAATTGATTTTTTGGACTCTACCAAAAATGATTCAAAATGTCATTTGGATCGGGCCTCATGTTGAATAACCACTTTTTAAACCCTCACAGTGACCAAAATTGCCATTTTTACAGAGTTTTGCTTACTCAAAATCTTCAATTTTGACCAATTTCAGGCACAGAAATGACTTTAAACACACTTATTTTAGTTGAAAAAGTAATAACTCACATCCAACCGTCATTTAAAGTCAAAAGATTAAATGTTAAAATTTCATCAATATTGACCAATTTTTTTCAACGTTCGACTGGTCCGGGGTCATCGTTTTTTCATCAGAAAATGGATTTTTTGGACTCTACCAAAAATGATTCAAAATGTCATTTGGATCAGGCCTCATGTTGAATAACCACTTTTTAAACCCTCACAGTGACCAAAACTGCCATTTTTACAGAGTTTTGCTTACTCAAAATCTTCAATTTTGACCAATTTCAGGCACAGAAATGACTTTAAACACACTTATTTTAGTTGAAAAAGTAATAACTCACATCCAACCGTCATTTAAAGTCAAAAGATTAAATATTAAAATTTCATCAATATTGACCATTTTTTCAACGTTCGACTGGTCCGGGGTCATCGTTTTTCATCAGAAAATTGATTTTTTGGACTCTACCAAAAATGATTCAAAATGTCATTTGGATCAGGCCTCATGTTGAATAACCACTTTTTAAACCCTCACAGTGACCAAAACTGCCATTTTTACAGAGTTTTGCTTACTCAAAATCTTCAATTTTGACCAATTTCAGGCACAGAAATGACTTTAAACACACTTATTTTAGTTGAAAAAGTAATAACTCACATCCAACCGTCATTTAAAGTCAAAAGATTAAATATTAAAATTTCATCAATATTGACCATTTTTTCAACGTTCGACTGGTCCGGGGTCATCGTTTTTCATCAGAAAATTGATTTTTTGGACTCTACCAAAAATGATTCAAAATGTCATTTGGATCGGGCCTCATGTTGAATACCCACTTTTTAAACCCTCACAGTGACCAAAATTGCCATTTTTACAGAGTTTTGCTTACTCAAAATCTTCAATTTTGACCAATTTCAGGCACAGAAATGACTTTAAACACACTTATTTTAGTTGAAAAAGTAATAACTCACATCCAACCGTCATTTAAAGTCAAAAGATTAAATGTTAAAATTTCATCAATATTGACCATTTTTTCAACGTTCGACTGGTCCGGGGTAATCGTTTTTCATCAGAAAATGGATTTTTTGGACTCTACCAAAAATGATTCAAAATGTCATTTGGATCGGGCCTCATGTTGAATAACCACTTTTTAAACCCTCACGGTGACCAAAATTGCCATTTTTACAGAGTTTTGCTTACTCAAAATCTTCAATTTTGACCAATTTCAGGCACAGAAATGACTTTAAACACACTTATTTTAGTTGAAAAAGTAATAACTCACATCCAACCGTCATTTAAAGTCAAAAGATTAAATGTTAAAATTTCATCAATATTGACCATTTTTTCAACGTTCGACTGGTCCGGGGTCATCGTTTTTCATCAGAAAATGGATTTTTTGGACTCTACCAAAAATGATTCAAATTGTCATTTGGATCGGGCCTCATGTTGAATAACCACTTTTTAAACTGTCACAGTGACCAAAATTGCCATT